>NC_052963.1:12210000-12523054 GCF_013358895.1 Oreochromis aureus | reverse complement strand
CTGCAAAATGTGGGTCATGTGTTTATTGTGCATATCCAACATTAGTAGAAGTGACAAAAGTGCAGAGAATATTCTATGGTGCACACTGTGATTTCTCTCTTTAAGCTGCAGGATTCAGTTAAGGGGATCTCTGGGCTGTTTGCCTGTGTAGTTTGGTCCATTTGAGCTGATACGTAAGCTGCTGGTCAGTGCCCGACACTGAAATTCCCCAGCAAATGAGACCTCATTTCATAAACTAGCATTTTTTTTAAATTTAACTAGGAACATATATTTATTTCTACTATACATGAAATTTGAAAATCAGGAAAATGGAGAACATAGCGTATGTTTATGTTTCTATGTACTGGGGCACTTTCAGATTGAATATCTTTTACCATAATGGAGTAGCATAGATATAACTAATTATTATTTATTCTAACCAAAAGTGTAAAATTCATCACTGAAACTTCTGCAGTAATTAAATTATAGTTCTGCATGCAGTAAAGTGACTAAAGAAAAATGAGGACTTCTTATGGAATTAAAATCTATCACCTTTTTTTGGGAAAGTACATTCAGAGAAGCCTAGAAAATATGAAAGAAGTACCTGTAGTAATAACCTGTAAACTGGATTTTTTTTTTCCCTTGACGTTTTAGCTTGTCAAGTCTTCATTTCAGCTCAGCACTCCACTTTCATCTTTCACCTGTCACCCTTCCTGCAGCCAACAAACTGAGCGTGCATGTGTTACAGCTCCAGTTCCACTAGATCTGACACCTCTCAGCATACTGAATGGGCCTGATATACCTAAGGCCGTAATCACTGCACGAGTGTGTGTGCTGATAGGTGGTGGTTACGTGTATGTGGTGTGTGTCTGTGTGATAATCGCCGCTATGAAGTCGGATTGACAGACAAAAGCCTAATCGCTCCTCAGCTCCAGCAGCCAAACAGCTCAGAGGAAGTATTGACCCAAAAGCACCATAATCCCCTTCACCTAACACGGGCAATTTCATGTAATACCTGTAATAACACACATTCAGCTCAAAGTAGTCATCAAAAGAGCTTTGAGCATCTGATTTTGAGAGGTGAGCTGTTTGAATAAAGGGGACCTGAAGAGTATATCAATCTGTAATAACAACATTGTGGCCTGAACTCACTTTCTTTTCAGTTCGCCTTATCACCACTCCTCTGAATCACTTCACTCATGTTCTCTCACTCACTTTGTGTCTCTCTGTCTAAATGTGTCGCTCATGTTTCTTTACAGTCACTGCATGCAGACATGCAGAGGGTTTTTTTTAAAGGAAACATATAGAAACTCACACAGTAAAGATAAGCAGTGCACCAAAGGGGGTCATTTTCATTTTCTATTTGTGAACATGTTTGCAAATTCTTGCCTGGAAGTGACATTCTCATTTTCTCTGGTTCTTGTAGCAGCATCAGTGCTCAGACACAGAAGTTGCTGAGTTCTCTGGAGACCTAGTGGGTACAAATATCAGTAAAAGATCTTCTCCTAACCTAACATGGTCTAATCCTAGGGATCATTACTAGACAGCAACTAATCAGCTGCTAGGAATGACGGGGAACGCTAGATCAAACATTGTGTGATTAATTCCCATTGGAGTTCCTTTCCAGCAAAAACTGCTTACTTGTAAAACAAAATGTAATTTTGCCAATAGTAGCTTTCTATATCACCAGTTCCTCAAATCTCACCCTGAGCACATGTTAGACATGAAAGAATCAGAAGAAGCTGTGGAGAAAGTTACGCTGCCTGTAACACTGGTAAGCATGTGTCAGTGATGGACTGGGGAGGCATATCCATGGAGCAATGCACAGACCTCTACAGGACCCTGACTGCCATTAGGTGTCAGGATGAAATCCTTGGAGCCACTGTCAGACCCTACACTGGTGGAGTGGGTCCTGGATTCCTCCTAGTGCACAACAATGCCCAGGCTCATAGGGTGAGAGTATGCAGGCATTTCCTGGAAGATGAAAGAATTGATACAGTTTTAGTGCTCATTAACACAGTCGACCTCTCTATTTTTCCCACAAGATCTAGAAATCTGGGTTGGGATTAAGGCATCTGGTTCATTCCTGTTCTCATTCCTGCTCCTGCATCTTTTATGTTCTTACTTATGATTTTTTTAACATTTATAAAGAACCTTTTTTGTGGTCACTATTCATGTTTGCATTATAATTATGGTGTTCCTCCAGGCTCTGCCCTTAGTCCACTTTTATTTTCAGTATATTTCTTCCCCTCAACCAGTTCATTAATAGGGATAATATCACTCACCACAGCTATGCACATGACACACAGTTATGTCCCTCTCCCTAAAAACAACTCCAGTAGCCTTGATACTGTGTTCACCTGTCTAAATGCTAGCTGTCACATAAGTTTACAAAAATGAGTCATGATAAAACTACAGTATTAGTAATTCGTAAAATTCCAGTACCCTGGCCTACAGTAAACTTGGTTCATTGACCAAAGCTGTCAAACTGCTAAAAACTTCAGAGTTATTTTTAACACCATGCTCTGATTTGATGCTTACATTAAAAAGTGTCCAGTCATGCCTTTTTAAGATTTAAAATTGATCTTAAAATCTTACTAATTAATTTTAAGCATATAATGGCCTTGTTCTTAAGTATTTCTATGACTTATTAATCCCTTATGGGCCTGGGTGCTTACTTGGATTGGTGAGTGGGGTGCTGCTGGTTATTCTGAGGTCTTGGCTAGCAAACAAACACCAGCAGAGTTTTGGTATTAGAGCCCCCATTCAGACCAGAATGGTAACTTCCTTATTATCTTTTCATATCTCATCTTAAAATGCTTATCATGACGCTTTTATGAATATTTGATAGTCTGTATTTGCTGTGTTTTTAACTATTTATTGGATTTTTAAAAAGTCTTTCTGTGAAACACATTATTGTTAGAAAAGTTCTATATAAACAAAGTTTGATGTTATTATTATATTTGCATCATGCATAAACACATCCATCATCATCACAGCCTCAATTTGCACTCACTCAGACATGGACACACACTTTTTAGCCTGTGATTTGGTATTCATGTCACACAGATTAATCAAGCTGCTCATCCCATCTGCAGTTCCACACTGATACACACCACTCAGTTTACCTGTACCTATAGGTAGTTGTGCATGTGTTTGTGTGCGCGTCTGTATGAATAGGAGGGTGGGTTTGTGGTGTGCACATGCTTGACAGACAGCGAGAGAGGCCTCTGTCACCAATCTGCATATCTAAATATTAACACTGGACCATCCCTTTAATTTCCTACAGGGGCTGATAACCATCAACCGTTTCCCCCAGCGTCTTTGTCGCTTTCACAGTGTGTGTGTGTGTGTGTGTGTGTGTGTGTGTGTGTGTGTGTGTGTGTGTGTGTGTGTGTGTGTGTGTGTGTGTGTGTGTGTGTGTGTTAGAGAGGTTGTTGGCTGAATAATACCGTCAGTTTTTTCTCTTGCTCTCACACACACACTCATTTTCATATCTTAGTGAGGACATCTAATTGACATAATGCTTTCCCTAGCCGCTTACACTAACTCTAACCATCAAAAGCAAATGCCTTATCCTAACCCTTAGCCTAAACCTAACCATAACCTAATTGTAACCCTGACACTAAAACCACATTTTGAGCCTCAAAACTGCCTTCAAACTCCTGGGGATGAGCATTTTGTCCACCTAAGTGACTGTTGGTCCCCACAAGTATAGTGGCATGCCAATTATCTGTCGTCACAAAGATGTATAAACATGTACACACACACGAGAGGGTTGTCAGAAACGAATTGACATGATATTGATTTACTTTTCTAGTTAATGAGTGAAACCATCTGTGAGATATCAAAAGGGATTTTGGAGAGAGAGGAGAAGAGGAGACGGGTCAAATAAGCAACGATGAAACAGATTTGAAAATAGCTCTGTTTATTCTTATTGGGGTGGGAAATATTCTGAATGACATTTTGGTCATTGTGAGGCACTAAAACTCTACACTGAGACATCTGATGAGAACAGTTGGTACCACCCAGCCATTTCCTGCTAGCTCTGCTTCAAGGGGCTGCAGTCAAAGCTGACATGCCCAGAAACCCCTCTCTCCAGCCCACTCCTTTACCTCTTCAGGTAGGACGACAGAGTGCTCCTAAGCTAGCTGAGAGCAATCTCTCCAGCATGTGCTGGGACTGCCCTCTTAAACATCTACAAGGCATGCAGAAGGGAGGCATCCTAGTCAGATGTACAAGCCATCTAAACTGGCTACTTTTAACCCTTTCACACATAGTGGTCACTACAGTGGACAGCTATTCAAAGGCTGTTTTCTTGTATTTGTGTCAGTGTTGATGGTATACTTGCACATAAACCACTACATTGGACACTGATGTGTCAGTCCATACCCTGCCACCAGTGACACAACCGCGATGGGTCAATGAAATGGACAATAGTGGTTTTTTTAAATCTTTGACATGGTGCCAGACTGCATTACATTTTACTCAGGGTCACACATTCAAAAAACTAAACTTCACAGAATGTGATGTGACAGTCTTTGATAGGCTTATATACAGATTAATAACTACCCGCGTGTGTCCGTGTGGTCACAAATGAGTTTAACAGCTCCACAGTGATAATAGTTTCACATTTATTATCTCTGTGTTGGCAAGCAGCCTTGCAGTAGTCTGCGTGTACCCACATGTGTGTTTGTGAGTCAAACCACATCACAAAGAGGCGAATGCTAATCTGCTATCTGCCATTATTCTCCGAGACCTTGAGAGGATGGAGGTAGAGACGAGGGAGTGAGACAGTAGAGGGGGAGAAGTAGAAAATGGCAAGGTTATGAATGAAGCTTTTGTTGAGGACGTGTTTGTGTTAGAGTGTATTAGTAGTAGAAAAGAGTGGCAGAGAAAATTCGTGATATTAGAGGAGAGGGTGCCAGTATGAGAGAGAGAAAACTAAGAGAGGCAGAGAGAGGCATTGTGGTGATGAGGTCATTGAGATGGTGGACATGTCTGTTAAACTGCCGTCCAGCAGAAACATGAACAGGTTCATTTCATTAGAAACGGACTTTCTCTGATTTAAGGAAACACAATCTAAAAGCGCTTTATATTGTAAGGTAAAGAACCACCAATAATACAGAGAAAACCTAAACAATTGGAGGACTCCCTATGAGCAAGCACTTGGAGGTTGACGTTTACAGGTAGACTTGTCCCACAGTTCATTAGATAAACAGTAGTACAGCTTAATTCACCTACAAAGTACGTTCAGGGCTTGTACATTCACTTAAAACAATGTAACTTGTTATAAAGGGTCATGTTTACCATGCTGCTTTCAGGTCTGGGTTTTCCAGGTTCTGCCTTTCATGTCATTGGCCGGGGTTTGAGTCCTGCAGCCAATGGATGCCCTCCAGGGCTTATGTAGGTGTGCTTAATGCACTGTTAATCTTTGCTTTATGCTTGTTAGGTTCAGATTCTTGTGCTTCTCATTAGCTTGTTTGTGCTTATTCCACTTTATTAATTGGTTCTTTGTTACATTGGTAGGGGAAGCTTGTAAAAGGAGAGCTGTCACCACCTTGAGGTGCTGTCCAGTTGAGCTGTAGGACTGTAAAGTTTCTTTTGACTTCAGTTAGTTAGTTGATGGAGTTTTGTTTTACGTTAAGGCTCTTTTGTTTTGTTAGTTAAGTTGGCCTTGGCTCTCCCTGAAGTAAGTTTATGCTTCCTTTTTAACATCTCAGCATTAAACCATTTCAAGCTGACTAAAACACTCTCTTCATGTTACTCTATTTACTCTTGGGACCAACATGGGGACATAACAGGGGCCAACTAGTTAAGCCGTGAAGCACTCTGACATGACGTGATGTAATAGTAACTACAAAATGTTAATATTTGTGATATTTTCAGCTGAATGTCTGTTAATTATTTAGAGACGGTGTTTGAGTTTCTTGAAAAATGTCTGTAAAATAATTCAAACTAAGATCAAACCTGTTGTGTAGCAGTCTATAGCGTACATATTAGAATCTATTGTTTATATCTGCAATATTTACAAATGTGTTATGTAAGTAAAATGCAGAGATCTTAAAGTTGCATCTGTACCTGACCATCAGAACAACACAAGCACAAACTCACCTCTGCAGAAGAGACATTTTTGACCTGAAGCTTTGTGTGTGAACGATTTATTACTTTGTCTTTGCAGGAATCACTGTTTCTTCTCTCTTTGTCATTCTTGCCCCTGATCTGACAATTTCCAACTAAAGCAAATAACTTTGCTCAAGGCTGAGAGATGACAGCAGGTGAAAAATTTGACAGTGCTGCCTCTTCAACAGTGTCATATTTTTATCTGATGTCAAAGTGTGGTAAACGTGGTAGCTGATCAAACTTTGCAAGAAGTTCAAAAAACGAAATCGATAGAACAATTTCATCCAGAGTGCTTGAGAGGCATCGTGTGGCTGCTTTCATCCCACCTCATGTTTTCCTTCACTGATTCATTGTCTCCAGGCTTTGGTCCTTTCTATTTCCAGTTTTCAGCTGAAAATAGGCTGTGTTTAAGCCCAAATACTTAAGGTGCTCCAGTAAGTGGCTTTGCAGTTTGTGCATGAATAACCGTCTTCTCGCATCTATCCCCTTTTTCTAGGACAAACGTCTTGTGGCGGTCAACGCTGAAGCTAAAAGCAAAAACAACTCAAACATCTCTAAAAAGAGAAGGACTCCTTCATGATGCTGAAGTACTTCCCAAAGGTAAGAATTGTATTAGCATTGAAATTTGAACCTCGACAGACAACTCTGTTTCTCTACATCCTTTTATATGAAGAATCCAGAGACAGATCAGGTGATTCTGCTGGCTTTAATCAAGCTGGTTTTGCAGCCCATTCTTCCAATTCAGTATGATGTACAACGAGCATCATACTGTTTGTTCATCAGATCAAACTGAAACTTAAAACATACTGCAAATGGTTCATTTTAAACATTTTAACTTTAACTTTACTGTTAAAATCAAAATGATGAGATTCAAGATATAATTGCATTTAAAAAATTTTCGCCCACCTTTTATTTTTTGATCAGATTGCTATTCTATAAAAAGTTTTTCTTCTTTCAGTCTTCCCAGGGCTGACGATCTGTGTGTGTGTGTGTGTGTGTGTGTGTGTGTGTGTGTGTGTGTGTGTGTGTGTGTGTGTGTGTGTGTGTGTGTGTGTGTGTGTCTGAGCTTTCAGTGAGATAAACACTTGAGTTATAGATTCTCCACAGGAGGAAATCTATAATGTTTAATACAAACTCAGTAGAAATATTGGTTTCCCTCAGTGAACAATCCAATTGAACCCTTCAGTTTAACAATGTGTATGTAGTTTGGATGAGGTCAGTGCCTCCTTAAATCAGTGGCTAATACCCAGAGATCCATTGAATACATTTAATTCATGGCATGCCAATTCACAACAACAATAATCTCAAGGTACTTTGCAGTGTTATGGATCGAAAACAAACGATTCCCTTTGATCAAGTATCTAGTGATAACAGAAAGGAACAAAATCTCATAACAAAAAGAAACCTCCAGCAGAACCAGGCTCAAGGTGGATGATCATCTGCCTCAGCCAATTTGGGGTAAAGAGGAAATAGATGAAGCTAACTACAGTTCAAGAGCATGCAGTTTTAGCTCCTCCTGCCTGATACATGATAACCAAACAACAGTGCTAAACTATTTAAAACTCACCGAGTCATTTTCCAAGGTGAGACTGTGGGCTCTTGTTAAATGAGTACATCTTTCAGGGCAAAGTATAAGATTTAGATTAGTGTGTGAAAGAGACTGTCCGACAATACCTAAAACTTCCTCATGTACTTAAAAAAAAGTACAGGACAATACAAATGATACAGAAGACATTAAACTCCCTCTCAGTTGACTTATTTATAGTCCCAGTAATATTCTGTTGCATAAAATGTGAAAACGGACAGACAATAACTCACCAGCATTTCATAAAGTTACAAAATGACTTGCGGGCGGGAATGGTGGACTAGGATGGCTATGGCTTCGTCAGAAACAATTAAGGATTGATCTTCTGTGATTTCCAGGCTCAGCAGAGACTGAAGACAATGGGAGAGATGGAATGAGAGTCAGAGACGAGACATGGGGAGGAGATACAGGTCAGGTTCATCAGGTCAGGTTTGGTTCATCTCAAATTTGCAAACTGGGACGAGTTTGACTATCGTGTGGACATGTGCCGCACTTACAGAAGGGGACACATTGAGTACTTATTAACATTGTAAGAACCTTTATATTCAACCATGTATTTAAAATTTACTGCAAACTTTTTTGTCCGCTATTTTTCAGATCAGATAATTATTTTCCAAACAGCCAACAGAATTTTTAGTCCTCAGCCTTAAACTTGATTACATGGTTACTGAAGAACAAGGTGACATAGGATTTCTAAATTGATACAATACGTGCATCTCTTAAAAATCTCAGACAAGTTCAGATGTCACTGACCTTGACCTCTGACCTAGACCATGAGGTTAAGTTTTCTGAAAGTCTGGTAAATGCTATGACTCCAGAAAGAAGCCGCCAAGGATTTTTACATTTATGGTGCAGCTACTACGATACTGAGGGGGTTGGTGCACAGTGCAGATCAGATGTGTAATAAACACACATGTAGGGGTGCTAACGCTGTGCTAGGAATGTGTGATTTTGTGTCCCTAAAAATACGCTTATGTTGTCAGTCAAACTGAACCAAGAATAATGGACGTGTTATCAGTGCAAATTGACAGGTTGTGTGTGTGTAGTTCGGGAGTATGCTGCTGACAGCACAGTGATGAGGTGATAAGGTGTGGTCTTCATGCTGGAGAAAGCCAGAATGATGGACGTGCCTGTTTCTTACTCTTATCCTGATCATCTGTCCAGTTTGACTGACTGAGCAGTGATGCTCTGGAGTCTTCACCCAGCATACACCCACCTAAATACCTGCCTGATGCACACATGAAGTACAGGATGTGGAGGGATTTTTACAGTGATTTTTCTCTTCTGAGATATTTTCATTTAATTTCTAAAATAATTATCTCACTTTCCAGCCGGGTAGATCCAAGATGAGTTCTGTGCATTCACTTCCTCTAACCCTTACTCCTGGTGTTGTCCTCCTGTCACGCTCTTGATCTCTCCATCGCCTTAGTGTCACTGCTTTTATCTCGTCACCCTAAGCAACCTCTTCATCCTATTGTCCTGCTGCTGCTATCTGCCTCTTTGTTACTGTGATGAGGGTCAGCGGGTCAGCCGGAGGGCTCGTCATTAGCTGTGCGCGTGCATGTATGTGTGCACATGGTAAAGTGTGTACAGGTGTACATAAGATATGAGGGCCTTTACTGATCGCCTTGAGGAAGCTGTGTCAGAGAAGGAAACTATAAACATACATCTGTATGGCACATATACTGTATTACTTACATAGGAACTAAACCTGTTCAGTTTCTTTTTTAAATATTTCCAAGACTACCATCTTTACTATTACATAGAGGCGGGCGGAACGATCCAAATATCAATAATATCCATACCAACTCTGATATTGGTATCGGTTCGATGCTAGTACCATAGGATCAATACACTGTTTCTTTCTGGCAAGTTTAATAAGTAGCCCACAGAAAAAAGGTTTATTGATTTGGTGGTCATTAAAATGTGTTCAGGATTTGCAAATTAATGATGATCATCTCATAAATCATGACACATTGCTCTCCCCCACATAAGCTGCCTTTATAAAGTAAAAGTATCTGTCTTGGTATTGGCAACACTGGCCCTGTATTTACATGGTGTCACACCGACACCAAAATCTGCAGTACTACCATTACAGATTAATTTTATCTGAACATAACATATGAGACGGGGACACCATTGGACATTAACTTAAGTTTTAAGACACCACGACAAAATCCCAGATTTGGACGTTTTTAGAGATGAGGTGGGATGTGCGGAGTTAAATCCTAGCATGAACACATAGAAAGACAGCTCCATTTAACTTCAATTCAGACAGAAAAAGCATGAAGCTCTACCACATAAACTGGAAAGTTGTGTATAAAAAGACTGGTTAAACTGAATATAAATGCAAAATAAAGAGTTATTTATAAATTTGGCTTTTTTTCCCCCTGACACATGATGTCACTCTGCCAGCGTTTTTCTTTCTACTGCGTTCTGTGCTGACCAGTTACACACGCTGTCTCGTGCTTTATCTATGTCAGTCGAACAAAAGGAACCAATAGGAAACTGCTGATGCTGCTCGGGTTGTGACAAACAAACAGAATCCAGAGCTGTCCATCAGCCTCCCATTTTTACCCAATCTCATCTTTTCTGCTCTGGTTAAAATTAGACATTTATGTGAGCCTTATGATGTTTAACCATTTACACATAGGAATTTTAACTGTGGATTTTTTGCAAAAACCAAAAAGCTTTACTGGACTTAAATTGAAATTACATGCAGTTGGAGACATTAGCATAGCGTGTGTGTGACTGGCTTGCTGGTTTGTCCTTCCAGTCTCGCTGGGCTGACAGTGTAGTCCTTCTGTGTTTCTGGACATCAGCTTATTGTGCCTGCTGGTAATGAGAGCTGCTTAGCGTGTGCTTCTCCCATTGCTGTTTGTTTAGGTGTGTGTACGGGTGTATTTGCATACATGTGTACACGTGCGTTTGGATGCCACTATTTATTCAGCTTCACCGGCTTCCTCAAGGTTGCCTCTTCTCAGCCAGGAGACAAGAATAATACTGTTGTGTGTGTGTTTGCCCGGGGGGAATAGAATCTAGAGTAAACACACGTGTCCGTCTCTTTCCCAGGTGGAGTTGGATGAATGAATTCAGTGATAGTGACAAGCCAGCAGCTACCTTTTGTGTGTGTCTGTGTGTGTGTGTGTGTGTCTGTGTGTGTGCATGTAGACTGTCTGTTTAGCTTCTTCACATTTCTGTTTTTTATTGGTTGTCAGGAAAACTGTGAGATATTTTTGAGGAAAAGTACTTTTTGCAACATAGAAATTTCACTAACTGCTCAGGCAGCTGTTCACTCACAGTTATTGAAGGAACTTCTGGAGTTTGATTTTGATTTTGGAAATTTTGCCTAATTTGAACTGTAATTTAAAAAAACACACACAGAGATTTGTCATCCTGCATATGAAAAGCTGGCCAAAGACAGAGAAACCCAGCTGCGTGCAAAAACAGCCAAGCAATGACACAACCAACAGAAACTGGACAATATTTGTTATTTTAACTAAATGGTCTACAAATATTTCTCAAAACTATGTCAGAAAAAGTGAATTTTAAGAGTTTGTGATGCATAAACTGCTGTTATACAGTGTAATATTTAGCACCAAATCCTTTTCCAAGAAACCTCTCAGGTATGAGAGAGAAAACCCTGCTCAGCACAGCCACACCTTCCAGCTGGCCCGGCAGTGAAATTTGTCCCTTTAATGAGGCTGGCGACTTTTCCGTCTTTACAGCAGTTATGCTATACTGCCAAAAGTATTAACTCACCCTTATTGATAATTGAGTTCAGGTGTTCCAGTCACTTCCATGGCCACAGGTATAAAAAAAAAAAAAAATCAAGTACCTAGGCATGCAGACTGCTTCTACAAACATTTGTGAAAGAATGGCTGGCTCTCAGGAGCTCAGTGAATTCCAGCGTAGTACTGTGAAAGAATGCCACGTGTGCAACAAGTCCAGTCATAAAATTTTCTAGCTTTAAATATTTCACAGTCAACTGTTAGTGGTATCATAAGAAAGTGGAAACATGCTGAGTGTACAGAGGTTGACAACTTTCTGAAGAGTCAATCACTACAAATCTCCAAACGTCATGTAGCTGTCAGATTAGCTGCATCTAACCTGGATGCAGTGGTGTAAAGCATGCAGCCACTGGACTCTAAAGCAGTGGAGATGTGTTCTCTGGAGTGATGAAATACATTTCTCCCTCTGGAAGAGGTTGGGTTTGGTGGTTGCCAGGAGAACGGTACTTAATCATGTTGTGTTCCATTTGTGTTCAGCTAAACTGACTCAGTGTTTTTTGTGCCAAGACTTTATTTTTTCTGGCATTTTGTACGGTGGCATATTATTTCTGGTATATGTTATAAATGTAATAACAGATAGAAGCTAGAGAGTTATCCAGCAATGCTAGCATAGACTAGCTAGCTTGGTGAATCTCTAACTCACTGTGTGTTTGATAGCATGCACATTTTGGCAAGCAAAATACAGGACTGTACGAAAATAATGCATATCTAACAGTAAAAATTAAATGGTCGAGTTATTAAAAAAATACACAATTTTCAGAAAGAAGGGGGACTTATTGATAAAGACATCAAATCACCACCAGGCAGGTGGGGAGAGTGGACGCCCAACTTTGTAAACATGATAACTTGAGAACAAGGCAACATTGGATTTTCAAATTGGTACCATGGGTACATCTGTCATGGTCCTGGGTCAGGCCACCCAGTGTTTCTGAGTTCCATGTTATTTTGTTTTTTCATCTGTATTCCAGTTTCTTTTCAGTTTTCTTTCGGTCATGCCTAGTTTACAGTTTTACTTCATGGTTTATCAGGTTCCCCTTGTGTTATCACCCCTGTGTCCAAGTTCCCCTTGTTGTTGTATGTGTCTTATCTGTCATATTTCTGGTCTGTATGGTTCTTAATGTCAAGTTTGTCATGTCTACTTCTCCATGTTTCCTGTTTTATTTTGAAAGAGTCCAGTGTTCTTTGTTCATTGTGTTTAGTTTCACTTCCCCGGTCCTGTCATTAGGTTTATATGTGTCAGCTGTTCTCCCTCATGTGTTTCCATTTCCCCTAATCATCCCTGTGGGTATTTAGTCTGTGTGTTTCAGATCAGTCTTTGTCAGATCATCTGTTATCCTCACCACAGATTTCATAGTTTTCTCTCATTGTTTCACTGTGTTTCATGGCATTCCTAGTTACTCTGCGTGTATAGTTTTTCATTGTTCTTTCACAGAGTGTCATAGTCTTTTAGTTTACACAGTATTCTTAGTCTCCTTAGTTTTCCCAGTTTCAGTGTGTCTCTGGTGTTTTTCTCATGCCATCAGCCACAATAAAAGCTCGCTTTATTTTTGGAAACTTTGTTCTGTCTCCACTGTGTCTGCTTTTGGGACTACCTCATCTTCACACCGGCACACCCCGCTGTGACAACATCTACTAAAAATCTCAGATGAGTTCAACTATCTGTGAACTTTTCCTCTAGGTTGCTTCTAGGCCTGACGACATAACATTTTAGCTGCCTAAAAATGGGGAATGTAATTCACAGACCAATAAGTAAATATGTTCATTTCAGTCTGTAGCATAGTAAGTGCCATGACTCATGCACAGATATTTAATATAGGTGCATTTTGTTCACAAACTTTTAATGGGGTAAAAAAAGGACATGGATTGTGCTGGTGCACTGAACTGCTGTGATAACGTCTCCCTCTCTCACACACACGAAGCATAGAAAGAAGGGGATAAAGGGCCTTTTTTCCGTTCCACATGCCAGGCAGCTCCCAGTGGCCTCTCTGTTGACATAGCCGCCACAATGGGAACTAAAGGCCTCCCAATGCATCCCATTATGAGCCTAACCCCGGGCCCAGTTGCTGCGCTGCAGGGTTAGCCAGTGCGGGCCAGCCGGCATCAGCCAAAGCCCCCTTGAATATTAGTCTGGGTATATAAGACTATCCTCCCGCTCCCGCCCCCTGCCACATTGTTCAGCGTTATTCTGCTCCCACAATAGGACATCACACTTTGGAAGTAATTTTCAAATAGGGGAAGCCAATCAAAAATAATGGCACTTATTGTTTCTCTTTTAACACACATTGCTGAGCGCCCTGCCCCTCCCTCCTCTGTCGCTTTCTCTGCCTGTGTAGCCCTAAACCCCAGGGTTCATTCACGTCTATTATACGGACAAATTAAATAAAACCCGGTATTGGTTGGAGGGGAGCGGAGAGCCACGCCGGCCATCAGTGGTGGCATTAGAAAGAATCAGAGATGGGAAGAACACCAAGCGGGGAAGGCCCGAGGAGTTGATTCAAGGCAGCACCAGAAGAGGTTTTAGGAAGGGCTCAGAAAAGCCCAGGAGGAAAGCACTGGGAAAAGGAGTGAAGTAGAAGAAAAAGTCATGGGTACTGAAAGAGTTCAGTTCTCCAACACGTAACTAAGTTTGTGCCATTAATGGATATATCAACCTCTGTGGGAACTACCTAACAAAGATGTGCTAGGGGACAATCTGTCACTGCTAGCCGATACACAGACTATTGGAAAAGTAGTGGGAAATGTATCTAACTAGGAAAAACAAGAACTTATGAGGAATAAGGGAGACAGCACCTGGCATCCATTCTTTTCTGCTCACCTTCTATCTATCCAGAAGACATTGCTTTTAAAAAGTGTACAAATCAAAGCATTTCTTGCCTCTTGATGGACTCGTTGATTACTGCAAGGACAAAATGGATATTTGGGGGGAAAAGTTCTCAACTTGCCTACCTGCTGCTTTACTGTCATGGCTGCATGGATGCTGGTAAAATGAGGGAAGGTATGTTGCTTCTTCTAAAGAAGGGAGGGTCCTTTGAGGCCTGACAGTGTGTGTGTGTTGCATGGTTGAAGTTCCTTTTTCTAATAAGTTGCTGGAGCAAAATGTATATTTTTCTTGCTTTGAAAGCAGGAAATCTGTATAATTAGCCAACAACTGTTCTCATATAAGCACTGCTTTCACAAAAACTACAAAAAGCCTCAACATCATTGGCGAAAAAAATATCATGATTGCACCAAGTTGTAGCAGAGAGTCCCTGCAAAGAGCTACTATGACTGCTGTTGATGGCTGGGTTTGTTAGCTGGCAATGGAAATAGAAGTGAATTGGGGAAATTTATATGCATTAGCCATGAGCCATGTGGTGTCTTTTAGTTTTAGTCAAGATTCTTAAGATCATGGGAAGATTAATGCTGGTGTCTTATCCTTATACATTCAATACTCTGGTCTGATTTTCTGATGAGGAAGAAAAGTAGGCCTTCACAGATTTTCAGCTTTAACAAAATGGTTTTATTACCACCGAAGGTGACCACAATGCAGAATCAGATAAAAGGAACGGCTTACGTGGTGTGCAAAAGCTCTAGTGCCTTAAATATGACATCAATGTTTTGCAGAGCGCAACTGCTGTCTGGGATTGGCTCCTGGGAGCAGATTTTTAAATGTGAGCACGTCACTTACAGACTGTTGCAAAACGTGTAGCATTTCATAAAAGTCTGTTTTTGTTAGGGTTTTTCTTGTCTAGTTAATATATGACAACAGCTCAGATTTCATTTAAGGGGTAGAAACAACGTGGAAACACTGTCTTAGGAAAAATCTCACTCAAAATCACTCTTCTAGCATGCTCAAACTGGAATCATACAAAGCAGACAGAAAGCAGATAGTGTAACTCTAGGTGGAAACAGCAAGAGAAGCAAACAGGATAGACAGAGAGACATAAATGGGAGGAAGAGGAGAGAAGGCTTAAGTGAAGGACAGGAGTGAAAAGGAATAGGGGAGGAACAAAATAAGAAGAAAAGGTTATCAAGAGAAGGGAGGAAAGGGCAGGTGCGGGATAACTGCTCTTTGGGGTCTTTGAAAGCAGCTGGCCCTGGCTTGAAGCTTGACCCCATTTAGGATGAGCAAGAGACATTGAGAACAAGTGCAAGGGAGCGAGAGAGAGTGAGGTAGCAGCTCCTCAACCCCACACTTAAAGGCCCTCCACAGGAAGTCCTCATTCTTCCCAGAGCGGACACCCCCTACCAACAACTACGAAAAAGCCCTCATTTAGGATGTGTAGAGGGGGAGAGAGAGGACCCCCATCCTCCTCTGAGGGGGGTCCAATATCAAAACTTTCCCTCAGCAGGATAGAGAGAAATGTCAGCAAGAAAGACTGCTTCAGGCTCCTGCCCTTCATCATTTTATTTGGATATTGATTTGTGCGTAGGTTTGGCCTTTTCTGAATTTTGTGATGTTGAATTTAATGACTAGTAAAAAAAAAAAAAAAAAAGTTATGTATTAAGATTCTTTCGGTCGTGTATATAACTTGCATCAGGTCCCCTCTGGTTTTTGTGGATCCCCTCATATACAAGTAAAAGAAGAAAAAAAACATAATAATGATTTTCAACTTCTTTATACTCCAAAAACATTTCAAATGAAAACGATCTACTTCATGTTGCAATTTGTTTTCTTAGATAACAGAACTGGTATTGTGTTACTTTGTACGGAGGGTAGGGGACAGTTTTATTTGAAAATAATGACTTTCACACTTCCTTATAGTGTCTTTATCAATAAGCTTAGAGGAGCCAGATTTTCCACAAGCAAGACACTGCTGGATTTTTTGGATCAGGTCGTGTCTGAGCATCTAATACAGGATTTGAAGACATTTTTCCCATCCCATAATTTCTTTCCAGTCATTATTAAAACTGACAAAGATGACCCTCGTAAGTTGGATTTTTGCTTTCAGAAAGCAAATCAACTGAAGATTGCTAATGATACTTTTTTCACCGGCCATACGCTCCCAGCCTCACAAGTTCATTGAGTGTTTGGTGTTGCTTTTTATTATTATTTTCTTTGTTAATAAAATTAAGTTATCATTGTGCATTTGGGAAAAAGGATCATTATAACATCTGTATGCTGAATTTCTATATTTGACTTTTTTCATTATTCACGGTTTTTACGTACTCTCAAATTCCTACTACGTTTACCTCCTACCAAAAAAATCAGAATATGTCAAACTTACTTTGTCAAACAAACTTAGACTAATAAATCAAGACAGCTAATTTGTAAATGTCACCATTTTTAAATTGTAATTTGAACTTTCTGACTTATTTTCTTTTACTTTTTCACTGTATTGCCTGTTTTTTTTAAAGGTAGATAAAGAAGTGGGCTTTTATTTCATCAGATGTGAATTTGTGTTGTAATAGACATTAAAAAAAAAAGTAGATTTCATAATTAATCTTGTTTTTTTCTTAATAAAATATTAAATCATGTTTCCCCAAACGCACCCAAGACTGGTTGTTTAAATGTTTAAGTTAAAAAGATTAATCAATTAAATCCGGTCTCCCTGATTGTTAGCCAAACATTTGTCAAGTGAATAAATTAATATGTTTTTACACACACCGTACTCCACAACTTCATAAACTGGTAAGTTACCGTAAAGTTAGAAAAACTGTGATTTCAGCTGACAGAATCATTTTGAGATGTGTCAGGTAAACTCGGCCACAGTGGGGTTGTGTGGGATTAGCTGCTCTTTGCCACTGACACTAACCACACACACATAGAGAGAGAGAGAGAGGTATCTGGTGGCAGTCAGCTGTTTTCTCTGCTGATGACAGAGAAAGTAGGGGCAGGGGTGTGTATGAATGTAGCGCAGTGCTTGTGATATTATTGCATATGTGTTATACCAGCAGTGAGCTGGACTCATTTAACTTCAACAGTTTTGTTAACAAACAAACAAAAAGTAAATCTTGAATTTGTTGCAGAAATGGTTGATTTCTTGCATTCATTTGTGATTTACAGTAGGGGGAAAAAGTCAGATCTCATAGGAGGATATGAATCCCAGAATTGCTGATGCATCCACCTCCTCTGGAGGAAGTACTGCACTGCAGTTCTTGCACTCACACCTGTGACGTCACGTTGTCCCAGGGAAATGAAAGAGGTGAATGCACTGACAGTACTGAGATCCATATTCTATGATTAATAGTATGTAGCCTCAGTTAACGTGTCTTACTTTACGTTTGGTTATTATTTGAAAAGTAGATAATCCAAATTTTGACATCTGCATTGACTGTAGTTCTATGTTGAAAAGAGCCAAACTAGGGTGTGCCAACCACCATCTACTGTAGGTAGACTAACACTTACTTTGCTTCTCTTACTTTTACATCCCCACTTTAGAGCTCTTACCTTGGATTATGATTGCAAGTTCTGAAAGTTTAGCAAAAACAAATTTTGATCTGCATATAGGAGAGAACAACCTGACCAGGAGACTTGAGCTGAGCCCACCCGTTGAGTCGTGTAAAGCAGCTAACAGTTGGTTTTTATGTAAAAACCCTGTCGTAAAAAAGAATTCAAGCTGCTGGATTTGAGCAGTTGAATAAAAGTGAGGTTCCAGCATGCATCATGATTTTACACTGTGTGTGCAGTGCATGTGCTTTGTGTATTCTGACAGATATGTGTGTGTTTGCATTAGTCAGACAGGTTGAACTGATGCTGATCACTTTGATGTGTTCATTGTGTGTGTGTGTGTGTGTGTGTGTGTGTGTGTGTGTGTGTGTGTGTGTGTGTGTGTGTGTGTGTGTGTGTGTGTGTGTGTGTGTGTGTTTGCATTGGCTGAGACTGACTGCTCTCTGAGGGACTATCATTGCTGGTAATCCTCTTCATGGCCGACTAATCTGTTTTCGCCGGGTCACTCCATTCCAGCCCTCCCTCCCTCCCCCTGTCTCTCTCTCTCACACACACACACACACACACACACACACACACACACACACACACTTCCTTTTTCTCTCTTTTCACCACTCCTCAGCAGGGTTCCTCCCTCTCTCCTTACCTTGTTCTTCAAAGGTCACTTCTTTATTCTTCCCTAGCTCCTTTCTATCTGCCCTTCTCCCTTTAATAACACTAATCTTATTATACAAAGAATCAAAGCTTTCATGTTTACCTCCTGTCCATTTGAAAATCAAACTAATAATAAGAGGTTAAGGATCTCCTTCCTCCCCCTCTGTGCTCTTCCTCCTCCTGATCCTTCCACTCTTCATTTACCATTTCCTCCAACTTCCCTCTGATCATGTAAGAGCTACAGGAGTGGCCTTACAAATGCAGGATTCATTCAAGAGTAGACTATTTTTTCCATCTGCAGTGATTTATATCTTGTGGCTATTGGAGTCTTTTCTGGGACCTCTGTGCCCACATATGTAAAAATGTGAGCAGGCAGAACAACAGAGCAGGCATCAATGTCAACACATATAGCACTACTTAAATGCAGCACTCCATGTGGGATTTGCTAGTTCACTTCATAAAGAGCTGATTTACCAGGAGTGTGGCTCAGTCTGACCTTCTTGCTTGCCTGAGCAAAAATGCGATGATTGTTTTGAAGCCCTCTCTATGATGCTGTTTCTTGCAAGAATCCTGTACTGCTTCTAACACACAGTTTTAGTTTCTCTTTAGTAAACACTGATTGCCAAGCACCTTATGTCATGAATCCCAGGGATTAACATTTACATGCAGTGTACAACAAATACCTTAGACCTCCATTAAATTAAAAAATACTTAGTTGAAAAAAAAATGGAAGAAATCCCGCTCTTCTTTCGATCCAATCATCTCCTCATCTTTCTCAATCCTCCAGCTTACCTCTGCTCTCACCGCTGACAAAACCCCAATCAGATTTCTTCCCAGTTCCTGCACAAACAGGCAAACTCAAACACGTGGTCTAATCATATTTCTGCCTATCTAGAAGCAATCAGTGATAGTGTTGGCTGCTCCCGAGCGCCTCGACAATACTGGCAGAGAGGGAGGCCACGCATGCTCTAATTAAATTAAATGTGTATTCTGGCGTGTGTGTGTGTGTGTGTGTGTGTGTGTGTGTGTGTGTGTGTGTGTGTGAGGGTTGTGGGTATGTGGGGGATGTTATGAGGGAGGGGGGCACAAATAAAAATGTAGCTGCGGCATCAACACTGCTTGACCCGCCTGCAGCAGATGGAAGAGCGATGGAGGAAATAAAGGCTCGATGTGAATAGCTCAGCTGAAAGTGCTAAAGGTCAAAGCAGGATGTTGATCATCGCTGCTACATTAACAGCATCATGGGTTTTTTTTAATGATCTGTTTTTACACATCACGTTTCAGAAATTACTCATTAGAGTTTGACAATTTCTGCTAATGAATTTTCCATTCCTTGCCTGCTTGTGTTTGGGAACACAACATTCCCGATCCTAACACCGCATCACCGACAGACAAGACTGAAAAAACAAAGAGTTAAACATGAGTCTGAATACTGAGTGTAAATGCAGAAAATCAGGTAATGGTGTTTTTTCATTAAACATCTTAGCTCATGATATCAAAAAGCAAATACTCACCTGCTTACTGCAAAAAAGACTTTTGCACCTGTGAAGCAGTTTTTGATTGCTCATTGCACAATGGACTATGTCTTTTTTCATCTACCTTTTTCTTAAGTAGGTCCCTGTTTGCCTGGTTGCACTGTACACAGGACAAATCATTGAGATGGAGGGCAAAATATCCATTTCTGCCTAACGTTTCAACCTTTGACTACATCTTGTAGGGTTAATACGAGAGGAAAGGAAAAAAAGCAACCAGACAATGTGCCAACGACAGAAGTAAATACTGTAGAGCATAAACAATGCAGGTTATAGAAAACAGTCTTTGCAAATCCTTTCTAAAGGAAGGAAATGCATTCAGAATGCTTGTAAGGCCTCAAGGATGCACGTAATGCGTAATTTCCCTGGTTTAGAGCAAAAATCCAGATCACCTCACGGAGCATTTGGTCTCAGCTACGATGTAGAAGCTCATCTGAAGCTGAAACATGAAGTCAGTCAGAATTCAAAGATCTTTCATGCGCTGTTACATTTGGTACGGCAGTAAAACCAGCTGGCTTTAACGGACTTTATTTTTAAGTTTGCATGCTTTTCCTCCATCCCCATACTCCCACCAAAGACTCTTAATCATTTGTAGTAATTACACAGTTCACAGCTCAGTAAGTCTTTCTAAGCATTTTCTCTGAAAAGTTCAGATGGGTCCTCAAGAGGTGGCCCCGTGGAAGAGTAAGAGTAGGGAAATGGCACAGCCTGACATGCTGCACTCTAAGCATCTCCATGCTGTTTTTGAGATATAAAGCTCAAAGCAAGTTTCTGGTCATTGCTGCTAGATCCCATTAGCAAAAAGTGATGTGGCTGCTAATTGTTCAAGTATTTGAAAAGAGATGACCTGAGGTCTTGTTTACACTGAGCTCAAAACTGTTTTATTTTATGCACACAGGGACCTGACCGGAAAGCATCAGTGTTGTCCATAAAAAGGAAAGAAAAGCTCAGGATATGTGACTTCAAGTATATCTGTATTAGAAATGTTAGAGTAAATGGTCTTAAAGCTCCAGTGTAAATGCGGACTTCTCTGCCTGCACCCTTAGCTGTCTGCCAGACAGGCAAAACCCATTAGCAAGGCTCTGTTAGCAATCGTCTTGTAAACCGAGACCCCAGGCATTCATTAGGCATCAATCAAAGGACGAGGTGTGATGATTAAATGATGAGTGCAAATGCTTAACAGTGTTCGGTACACCAGGCCACTTTACTCTGACACTTGAAAATGGGGTGGGGGGGAATGGATGGAAGAAAGATGATGTTAGTCTCTGTGGAGATGGCTGGAACTGGATGGTTGCAACTGGTTAATTTATTCATGCAAGTTATTAAAGAAAGTGAATTTCAAAACCTTGAAGTCAAAGCTTGATGATGCCGCCAATTGCTAGTGGAGCGAAGAGAAGTTAAAGTGCTCGCATTGTCTCTCAGTAATCATCATTAAACTATACTTAGTTCAGGAATTTGTAGACTTTCTTCCAATTTCACAGCTCAGAACATTTCAGCGAAGCGGTCGTAGTATCAGAACAAAGTCTGTGATTCTCCAGTGTTCTGAAACCTGTAACAATAACGAAGACTACATCAGTTTTAAATAATTCACATGACATATAATGCAGCCATGTTAAATTCTTTTACTCATGCTAATATTTGCACATTTGCAAACATTTTTTTCCTTGCTTATTTGGTTAAAAACTGCATTTGAGTGTCAGTCATAACTCCTGTATTTGTGCTGTCCAGAGGGCTTTGGTAACCACCAAAGGGCAACACCCATAAGACAAAATCACAGACTGCATTGTATCCGTTTGTGCATAAATTCAACCCATCTCACTAGAGCATGGCACAGTGTTTTGGTGGTGGTGGTGGGGAGGTGGGGGATCACAAGTATACTGGCCAAGACTAATCTGCAATCAGAAAAATGTGCTGAAAACAGTCTGGGAAAGACGCCTATCACATTTTAATATTTGGGATCGCTATCAGTACCACACACTTTGCACAAATGCTCCAGTAGCCCATCAGTCTACAAAGAAAATAAAGTCTTGATTTATTTGTGTATTAGCCTAATAAGTATTAGAGTTCAATAATGAGTTAGTCAAGTTTTGCTCAGTGTAATTACATAAGTTACACCAAGCAGCTTAAAAATGTAGAAAAAAAAAAAAAAAAAGTTCTTGTATACTTTCATATCCTGGTTATACTCACCTCAAGTCTGTTTTTTCCACCTTTTGACAGGAACAGTGTTCTTACATATGCTGGAAAGCATCGTGCTTTGTTGGAGGTCATTACAGCAGATCCTTTTTCTAAATCGTCAGAGGCTAACACGTGAACTTCGCTGTCAGACATGCCTGGGCTTAACTCGTTAATGTCCACACAAGGAAAGGGACATGCATGTCTTCGCTCTGTCATTGGTATTACAAAATGATCCAAACTGATCCAATGAAAAATCCCACTATATGTTGTCATTTAAATTCTTGATTGGTATTAAGATTTTCAAAATAAAAGCATTCTGTAATAACTTATCAGGATGATGAGGAATTTTCTAAATAAAAGCAACTGTTGAATGTTCTCCATAATTTACAATAGTCCAACGATACAGAACACAGCCCCCAACTCCAGCAGGTGTCTCCGCACATGTACGCATTGTTACTACAAGTACCTTTTCAGCTAAAGTAACACCCCCCCCCCACACACACACACACACACCACTCTGTTTTAGTTATTTTCCAACAAACTCCAGATGAAGCAAAGAAAATGAAGTGGGTGTACAACTACAACTCCAGATCCTTTAAAAGGTTCATTTGAACACTGTTATCACCATTACTGTTTAGTGATGTTGGTTATAGTCATCTAAAAGTATTCAAAATATATATGTAAATATTGTCTCTTAATAAATGTAGAAAAAATGAAGCTTTTAGAAAACAAAGCAATATCAGATGTGATACTGTAGCTCCTTTTATATGACGAGCCAGCCCATGATTAGATAACATATCTGAAGCAGTGCTAGCATTTTCTTTAAAGAAAAGCTTAATTCGACTATGCCAGGAGGTTTTTCTTAACAATTTTTCTAAACACTTAACATATGTCATACCTTCCAACTGCGTATTCATACTGTATGCAAGCATGCATGTGTGTGTTTGTGTACTGTCTGCTCAGTCAGAGCTGCTGAGCTCCAGTAGAGCTGACAGTTTGCTGTGACAGTGAGCCTTAAACAAACCCACCGGGTCGGCTGCTGCACAGAAGAAATGCCTTTGATTCTGTTAGAATGTGTGTGTGTGTGTGTGTGTGTGTGTGTGTGTGTGTGTGTGTGTGTGTGTGTGTGTGTGCATGTGTGTGTGTGTGTGTGTGTGTGTGTGTGTGTGTGTGTGTTCATGGACTGATAGGTTAGATACTTCAGGCCTAAAAGCAGATAGAAATAATATCCTTAACACCTTGTTTTATCTAAAAAAATATCTGATCATGTGCTCTGCGCAGGAGTAGGATCACAAGTCTATGACATTTTATTCAATGTAATGAGATCGATATGATGTATTAGGTAGAGCTAAACAGATTGGGATAACTTTTAAATTATATACATTTCACTTTTTTCAATATTATTGTATTTTTTATAAAAAGATGAGGATAATGGAAAGTGTCTTTGATACAATTAGTAACTTAAAGTTCTAAAAACATTGCTGAGAAGCATCGAAAGGTAAAGTCTACTTACTGAAGGTTCCAGTCTGTTGTACTATGAAGTGAGAATGATGGGTTAGCGACCTATGTGGAGCATATAATCTGATTTTACCGTGCTAAATCAAATTTCAGAGCTTCAATGTGCGGCTGTTAGAAATAAAAAGCACTGAGAGCAGCAAAATAAAGAGAACTTGAGACAATCTTCTTTGTGATTGCGACTGATGCGTGGTTGTGATTATCATCACCAGCGCACCAGTGTTGCATTTTGCTGTTATATTTTAATAATCTTGTAAAATCTCTATCACCCGTTCTAAAGACAATATCTCTGCTAAACATTTTCCTCACGATTTCATGATCTCAGTCGCTCGTTCAGCTCTACTGAATTAAAAAAACTTTCTATTTTGTAAGTCTTGGTCATGCTGTGTTTGAAACTGGTGAATTATGTGTGGTATAGAACAGCATACCCATTGGCTAATGACTTTTCACTCAGAACTTGTTAACCAGTAGCATTTCTCAATCAGACCCACTCCTTCTTATCAAATCAGTGGTTTGTTTGTTTGTTTGTGTGGTGTTGGGGGGAGCAACAAAGATGGCGGCAATGGAAATTGATCTTGAGCCTTCAAAACAGGACTTCAGAAACCAGTGGATGGCGTCACAGTGGATATGTCAATATTTTTTAACATAGGCTGAAGTGGAAAGCTGGGTTAACAAAGAAAGCTGTGTTGATTGACTGGGGTTTTAAGCTTTGTTAAGCTAGCTAACACAAAGAAAATCTGACTACGTTGAACTTCCTTCGTAGTTGTGAACATATTGTATTGACTACAGTCCACATAGCAAGCAGGTCTGGCCCGGATCTGGTATCAAGCCGGCACTGCTGGTTGACTTCTGGCATGATAAGATATATGACATCCAGATATGGGCCAGGCCTGGCATAGATGGCACTGTCTATGTGATGGCATGCCATATCTGGCCCGATTGTGGTTTGGTGTATGTGGCCCAGGCCCATAGAAAACAGGTCTTCCCTGGATCCGGCATCAAGCTGGCACTTCTGACTGACCGCTGTCATGACAGAGTGTATGTCAACCAGATGTGGGCCAGGTCTGGCAATGATGGCACTATTTATCTTCCTATTTTCCTATTTTAGTTAGAAGACCTAAATGCCATGTTGCAATACTATACTGCTATGGTAGCCAACCTGTCATATGCAGGTTTGACAGGTTTGTGACTTTACACTTTATCCAAAACCTAGTGAGGGTTTACTCATCTTTGCCAGTGGGTGGCTGTAGCTCAGGCGGTAGAGAAGGTCACGTACTGATCGGAAGGTTAGTAGTTCGATCCCTGGCTCCTCCAGTCTGCACGTCAAGAGTGTGAATGTGCATGAATGTAGTTAGGAAGCACTCAGTTTAGAGAAAGTGTGTCATTGGGTGAATGTGGCATGTTGTATAGAGCACTTTGAGTAATCTGGGAGACTAGAAAAACGCTATATAAGAATCAGTCCATTCACTGTCTGAACAGAGTTTCATCATGCTACTTTTGCAGCACATGTTATAACATGACTTGATTAAGGTACACATTAGGCTGACATCTGGGGCCAGAGTTGAAACTGTTCTAGGCCAGCACAGGGCCAGCAGCATGTTTGCAATTGGCCCTTGGCTGCACACAACTTACAGATGGCCCACATACCGCAAAGAATGACGGCCCTTTGGTGGCCCAGATCAGGTTGGCCAGAGGTAATCCACACATGGGCAAGACCACCAGTGTGTCTACAACTGGCCTTGTGCTGGCCCATGTGTCGGCCACCAAAGGGCCGTCATTCTTTGCAGTATGTGGGCCATGTGTAAGCACATTGTGTGGGCCAGATCCAGGCCATACCAATTTTGCTATGTGGGGGAGTGATCATCATCTGAAGAAATGAGGGTTTCTGGCAGCAACAAAAAACATCTTTTACATGAATTACCTCAGTCTGAAAGTGCATACACATATTTTTAATATATATACCATGTATTAGAAAAACACAATAACAAAATACAACAGTGAATGTGCTTACTGAAAGAAAAAAAACATGTCTGGTTACACAGGAAGTCATCAAGCATGTTTCATTATTCTTTTTTGACTTTTATAAACTTGAAAAACGGAATAATTGTTTTAATCCCACATCTGAAAGTCTCACTTTGCAACAAACCAGAGCTTCCTGCACAGTGCTATCGGCCCGCTGGCTGCCCTGACACAAACAATGCCCGTCAGAGCAGTCTGGATATTTCCAGCCTGTCCAGGCTCACTCAGTGCTGCTGTCTACTTAAAATCCAGCAGCTGCTGGATACATGCATGTGCGATTTTTAACTTTAAGTACAAAAATAAAACATATTCATGTGCACCAACTTTCAGATAATTGAACCAGTACAAACTGTCTGAATTATGTCATTTCGCTTATACAGAGGACTTTTAGTATTTTAGTGTTTAGTATGTTTAAGCATTCAATTTGTTAGAAATGTGAAGGATTTTGATGATGGGAAAGCATCTAGTCTAATTTTAAACCACTGAAGAGTGAATGTTCCAGGAAAAACACTCCTCTTTTTTTTATTCACAAAAGTAGGGGGAAAAAACCCCAACCAAGCTGTAACTTTGGCCATTACTCTTGTATGTGATTTTGAGGAAAAGCTATTTATTTATTTAGATTAGCTGAGCTTGTCAGGCCAGCAGCGCTCATATCAAGAGCAGTAATAATAGTATAAAATGAGGGAAACTGTCTGAATGAAGCTGTTGTTTTTGTGCTTTCTCTTTTAAAGTGCTCTGTTCTCCACCCCCTTCTATCATGTTTGCTAAACTGCTCTGTCTGTTGCAGACTTTCACTGATCTGAAGTGAAGCTTGAAAATGAAGAACTGCATCTCATCATCATCATCATCTGCCTCCTCAAGACAACAGGATTACTGAACACACAAACTCAGGAGCTTCCTTCTTCTGACGACTAAAAACCACATAAATGTTGCTCAGGTTCCTTTAAACTAACTGCTAACTCATCCACTGAGACACTGAACAAACTACTCGTATCCTTCCTGGTTTCTGCAGATAATGTATGATTGTGGATGTCACACACTGCCTTATCAAAAATTAAACTGCATGATATTTCAAGCTACATTATCCAAGCTTTCTCTGTCACTCCCACATCTTTAACTTGTTAACGTTTTCTTCCTATTCAGCAGCACAATAAACAAATACTTTTGATGTGGTTAAGGAGCTGGTGAGTTTTAACACAGCCAGCACAAAGCCTCACTTATAATACAGAAGTTGTAGCATTGACAGGAGTTATTAGAGCACTACATATGTCAATACACTCCCTCAGTTAAATCTACACCACCTGAAATCTTAGCATGTTTTTAACCTTCTGTAAATACTACAAAGCTTCACTTGGATAACCTGATATGAGTCAGTTCTTTAATTCGTCACATTAGTTTTGTCCACTGGCTCCTTAATAACAACCTTAAACATGCGTGCAAAACACTGTCCATATCACAGCAGCTATTTACTTAGTCACCATTTACCTCTGTTTCCATGGCACAGCAGGGAACACAAACTCCAACAAGCTACTCTTATCTTTTTTTAATAACAATAATAATAAAGTAAAAAAATGTTACCAAAGAAACAAAAACTGACATGGCTTAAGAAAAAAGATGGATGAACTGTTCATTTTTTTCCACTTCCAGTTCTGTGCTTTTTGAATATATAACCCAAATTGTTTTTCAGAATAACCTGATAATGAAGATTAATATGAAGAGAATACCTGATTAGGTTTGGAAATCAGGCTCAGTCAGGGGGGGAAAAATAAAGATACATTTGATTAGTATTGTGAAGGCACTTGCACTGGCTTTTCTAACTTCGTAGGGTTCAAGGTCACATATAAATAGTTCTCCAAATAATGCAGAGTGACTCCTGTAGATCATTTTTTCACTACCTACAGTGAAGAAAAGTGGATCTCTATAGTGACACACTCCACCAGGCCCTCAAATATTCCTCTGAGCATGTGCAACTTGTTAAAAAAAAATTGCCTTAATCATTCTCTAATTGCACTTTTGATGTGCATGCAAACAAGCTTTAATTATGTCACAGATGAAAAAAAAAAAGCAGCAGCTATAATGTTTGCAACTAAACTTGGTGCTCATTGACAATCAGAAGCAGACCAGATTTCCTTCAGGGATATTCAAGGGGCTGCCGTTACCTGGAGCAGGTAATTCACCTGCAGTAAGGCAGCACACGGGAGCCAATTAACTGATGATGGAGTAACAGACAGGGTGGGAGCAATGTCCTTGCGGCCTTTTTCCTGGCTCTCGTGTAAATGAAACCATCCAAATGTCCCCAACAAAGAATCTCTCAAAGAGTTTTAATCTCTATCAGCTGTCAGGTGAGCCCTCAGTATGTGACAAAGTCCCTCTCCCTCACTGCCGCAAAATCAATAAATGAATAGATCAGAAAATAGCACAAAGTGCATTCACTGACAGGATATTATTATTTGTTCAATGGGAAATATTTCTGTCAATTCTTTTGATGTGATTTCTCAAAGAATTCCACTCCTGGATTTAAATGTGCTCATCCATGTGTGTGTGTGTGTGTGTGTGTGTGTGTGTGTGTGTGTGTGTGTGTGTGTGTGTGTGTGTGTGTGGAAGCATTAAAAAAAAGAAAAAAAAAGCAGAGAGAGATTTCACAGTGAGCGCTAAACAGATCACACAAGCCACTTAACAGCACTATACCCAACTGGTACGAGGGAGCAAGAGAGGAAAATCCAGCCGTGCCAACATGCCAATATAGTTTAGCAGCTCGCTGAGAGGCGGGCAGCACCTGACAGATGCCACTTGGGAGCATAATCCCAGAGGGATGAAAAGATCCTGCACATGATGGGAAGCCAGGGAAGCAGGAGGAGACCGGAATACCTAACAACAAATTGAAATGTTAATGTTATCTGTCTGTTATGTGTTCTTTCTTTTTTCTATTTTATGGCTTCGGAGCTACCACATGGGCCCAAAAATGGATTCAAATGCAAAGAAATTACACTCCTTTTAGCTCCTGTTGATTAACTATTTGAATTCTTTCTCAACTGGGTTTCAGATGCTTACATTTAATCTGAATATCTTTCAGTTTTGGACTGTGAGTAGTCAGCTCAGGAAAACTGTGATGGGCTTTTTTTATTACATTTTTCTGACCAAATAATTAATAGACGCAGTAATGTGCAGATTATGATTATTTGTGGAAGCCCTAATAAAACGTGACTTACGTGTATTTGTAGGAATTTATGAACAGTTATCCAGAGGGAAAAAATATATATATAATAAATCTATAATAATGATCTCTGCAAAAGCAGGAGTCTGGAAGAAGATCTGGGGCCTACTGCAGCAGGCCTGCCGCTGCTTTACAGTGACAGCGTCGTCCTTATCATTATTATTATTATTATTATTAGACCTCATTAGTTTATTAAAATGCTTTCATTAAGAGCCTCTAACATTTCCAACGTTTATTATGGGATTACTGTAGTTTTTGTTTTCTGCCCTCCCTCCTCCTCCTCTTTTTCCTCTCGTGCGTGCTCGCCACGGGAGCGCCGGTGAAACAAACAAAAGATGCCGCTTTGAATGGCACGTGCTCCGGGCGTCAGTCACCTGTTTCCTAGCAACGGGCACAACAGAAAAGCACCTGTGGCTCTGAATGGGAGGCAAAAAAATGGCACGGGGGGTGGGGGTGAGCTTTTTAGGAACCATTTAGGTTAAATGTATAATACTTAGCAAAGGATTAAATCTCAAAGCGCTGCGGCTAAACACGCAGCTGAAGGCGCTCTGCTATGTAGTTTTCACTAGCCGTAAGCAGCGAGCTAACACGTTTATATGATGCCTGTGAATCTGTTGTTATTAATTATTAATATTAGTATTATATTCATACTTGCTTGTGGAGTGAATTTGCCCTGACGGCATCTTGTTTTTATCGTAAACACTGATTAAATCAGCCTGTATGAAGCAAGAGCACGTGCGCAAAAATTAGCGGAATTAAACTGTTTGTATGTTGTGTGTTTTCTCTCTCTCTCTCTCTCTTTCACACACACACACACACACACACACACACACACACACACACATAAAAAACAGATGACAGAGGGAGTAATTTTTAGGTCTCGCGCTCCGACGTCACCAGAACCTCGAGCCCCCCCCGCATGCAAATCACGTCTGCGCTCGAGCCTCTCCATTGGCCGTCTCGCGCTCATTTAGCTGCTGTCAAAGCGCGCGGCCCGGGCACGCTCCGGTAACTTTTCCCCACTACAGCTTCAACCAAAGTAAGCTCAAACAAGCGGTTTCCATTCTTCTCTGCGCTCGTGGATGACAGAGGGGGGAGAAAAAAGAGGAGGAAAAAAAAGTGGTGAAAACTGAGGAAGTGCGGGAGCAGGTTTACCTCTGAGCGGATTTCATCCCCTCTCTCTGCTTCTTTCACTCTTCATCCATCTCTCCCTCGGAGGTTTAGCTGCTGCGCGCGGGCCAGCCTGAATGTTTCTTCGTGTTTGACTGGTGTCCCACAAAGACGAGGTGAATGTACAGCATCATGATGGAAACGGACTTACATTCCCCCGTGGTGCCCCAGACCAACCCGTCCAACCCGGGGGGACACGCGGGAGGCGGAGGCGGGGGGGCCGGAGGCAAAGTCCCACAGGAGAGGATCAAGAGACCCATGAACGCCTTCATGGTGTGGTCCCGGGGTCAGCGGAGGAAAATGGCACAGGAGAACCCCAAGATGCACAACTCGGAGATCAGCAAGCGGCTGGGCGCGGAGTGGAAAGTGATGACGGAGGCGGAGAAGAGGCCGTTCATCGACGAGGCGAAGCGGCTCCGGGCCATGCACATGAAGGAACACCCGGACTACAAGTACCGGCCGCGGAGAAAGACCAAGACGCTACTGAAGAAGGACAAATACTCGCTGGCCGGCGGGCTCCTCGGCTCCTCAGCGGCTGTGGGGATGGGCGGCGGGCAGCGGCTGGAGAGCCCCGGAGGGGGGCACGCGGGGGCAAACGCGGGCTACGCCACGCACGTGAACGGCTGGGCCAACGGCGCGTACTCGGGCCAGGTGGCGGCGGCAGCGGCGGCGGCTCATGCCATGATGCAGGAGGCGCAGCTGGCATACACGCAACACCCGGGCACCGGGGCTCACCCGCACCACCCGCACCCGCACCATCACCCGCACCACCATCCGCACAACCCGCAGCCCGTGCACAGGTACGACATGAGCGCCTTATCTTACAGCCCCATCTCAAACTCTCAGAGCTACATGAGCGCGTCTCCGCCGGGCTACGGTGGCATCACCGGCTACACCCACCAGCACCAAAGCTCCGGCGTGTCTCCGGTGTCCGGGGCCATCGGCGGCACTTTGGGGTCTCTCGTGAAATCTGAGCCGAGCGTCAGCCCGCCGGTGTCCACCGCGCGCGCACCGCCGCCGTGCCCCACGGGGGACCTGCGGGACATGATCAGCATGTATCTGCCGACCGGCGAGGTGGCGGGGGACTCCTCCGTTCAGAGCAGACTGCACGTGCTCCACCCGCAGCACTACCAGAGCAGCGGCTCCACTCCGGTAAACGGGACGGTTCCTCTGACCCACATTTAAACCCCCCCACGTCCTGCAAGCACCACAAACCACAACCAAATATTTACACTCTAGATGTGGGCGCGAGCTGCTGATGAATTGTAAATTATAGGCGGTTATAGCCATAAAAATGCAATCACTTTGAACAAACTTTTTTTTTTATCGTTATTATTTTTTTTATTTTCTTTCAGTGATGGATCCTTCTGTCTGTCCGAGTTTAAAGGAAAGCGCATCCGGTTTACTATCGCTCTCTGGAACAGAGCATGCCAAGTGTTTTTTTGTTTTTCGTTTTTTTTGACACGATTTAAATTATAATCCGTGAAGTGCTGGTGCGATTTGAAGGTTATTTTTTCCTGACTTTTCTGTGGAATTAAAGGCACCAGCGGTGTGTTTAAGGGATCCATAAAAGCTGTCCGAAAAATGAGCGGAGGGCGGGAAAGGAAGATGTGTTGGAGAAGAAGACTAAGAAGAAGAAAAAAGTTTCTAGGCTGCAGTTTTTAAAATTGATTTCCAGTTTTAATGCTTGTAAACATGTGAGTCAGTCGGTGTAATTTGAATTTTGTTTTTGTTGTTGTAAAATCTTGTAAATTGTGAATAAATAGGCCTACTGAAAACGCTTTTATGCAATTGTACATAATTTACAAAAATGCCGCAATTTTTTTTTCTTTTGTGGGAGGGGGCGGGGTTAAAAAGGAAACGTATATGCGCCGAGTTTAATAAATTTTAAAGAATTTCTTCTGTCTTGGAGAAAGCTCGTGGTGTGTTTAATGTCTGCATATATAAACTGCTCTGAGAATTCCTGGTTATCTACATCGGCTGTATTGTTAGGATATAACGACACATGCTCGTCCTTGTATCGCTGGATTAACGTTAAAGTCGCCGCGAATAGACGGGGAAAAAACAAATCTGGTCAAAAAATGCACAAAACTAGAAATAAATAATAATTAATACGCTGCACGCAAGTGTGTTTCCTAACCACAGAGGTGACTTTGATAATAGTATGCCGTTAATAGATGATTTCTGCTCTGATAAAAACATGATCGGGTTTTGCTCTTCATTCTGATCGAGCCTTTTTTTATGTATTTATGTTTTATTGATACAGTGGAAAAAACGGTAATTACCCGCCATTAAAATCTTAACATCACTCTTTACATTACATGATTACATTGTAACTCTTTTCATCATCATTATTAAGATGACGGAGGCATCTGAGAACAGATTCATTGGTGTATATGCAGATTTTTTTTAATCGTCTTTGTTGTTTGTTTGTTTATATTTGGGGTTTTCTGCACTAGATTTTTTTTAAAGCATTTGAAATAATAAACACTCAGGTGCTGACAACATACGATCCTATATTTTGTAATCTGATAATTTATCTGTAAGAGTGCAGTCGGTGGTTAAAATATAGATAAAAATTGACAACATTTTTAGCCAAACACTGTCCTAATACTCCAGATTTTTTTTATTTTTTCTTAAATATAAACTGTGCCTTTATTATTCAATATCCATGTTTAATACTGTCCCTCATGTGATTTACATCCATAGATAGATACAAAGCTTTATTTTAAGATAAGATAAGATAAGATATACCTTTATTAGTCCCACAAGGGGAAATTTTATTTCCATTTTGAGAAATTGTTTCATGTTGTTGTTGTTTATTTTTCAGTAACTCTTACATCCAAATTCTAAAAACACACGTAGGATATGTATTTGAAAACATTACTCATAAAATAGCCTCGGTGTGTGCGTTTGTGGAAGTCATGTCCAGCTAAAATATACCCTTCTTTAGAATGAGAGGACCTTTTTGTCTCCATCATCAGTTTGACCAACCTGATCTTACTTGATCATTTAAAACTTACTTTATAATGTGCATCTGGCTTCTTTAATGATTGTACTTATAGGCCAAGAAAAATTATTATTATAATAATAATTTTTAAATGTTTGTTTGCTTTTGTTTTTCCCCTTCAGTCTTATTTACTGCAGGGTCATGACCTCAGCAATCTAAAGAAAATCCAATAACGCAAGTATCCGATAGTCAGTGCACTACCAATTCACCCAGTGGCCTCACTCAGGCCCACTTCAACGCTCGCTTTCACCTGGGTGCTTTTACTCTACTGCCGGCCCTCAAATCTTACCCCATTCCATGACCTCCAGCATCAAATACCTCCATCTGTATGTGCAATTGTCACGGCTGTTACATTATTTCCTTCTTTAAATTTGATGGCTGAATCAGTTGAGGCCCCCGGGTTAGGAAGCGAGCAATGAATGAGGGCAGGAGGAGGTAGGGAGGGAGAAGGCGAGGAGAGGAGAGGAGGTTTTTGTGTTGCAGGAGAATGGGGGATTAGTCCTGGTGTAAGCCGGGGCAACCCGGGGGTCACCCCCAACAAAAAGCCCGGCAAACAACACCCGTGGTTTTATCAGACTAATTCCCACTCGGGTCTGAACTCAAAAGCGAGAGGGCAGCATGGATGCATGTCACATCTAGTAAAGATGATTCCAGCAGGTATTTAATATGCACACAGTTGGTCTTATATAATTTTTTCCTTTCCCTATATAAAATGCCAGGTTTGTTTGGCTCTGTCTTTGCTCTCTGATATTAAAAAAGCTGCTAACATTTCGATAAGCTATGACAGACTTTTATCATCAGGATTTATTTTTAATGCAGGAAAACAGCCCATCAATCAAAGAGGGGGTCATTTAGGAGCTCACAAGAGACTACTTGGATTATTTTCAACAAAAGGTTAAAACAAGAAAAAACAAAATGAACTAGTTAGCAGAAAGCTCTAACAGGTCAGTGGATGTTTCAACATGGACTCTGATCCAAGCAGGCCGGGAAAAGTTTAAAACTAAGACCGTGTTAAAAACAGACAGCAGAATAAAAAATGCTCTTCAGACATCACACAGGTGTCACGTTGTGGGTGGGACTCCATGCAAGCGTCCACAGCTAAACGCAAGACTCCAGATTCTGACTGAGCTCAGGTCATGTGTCCTAACACAGACAGCTCAAAGTACCTAACTTTAAGGTAAGTTCTTTTTAAATACATACAGTAAATACAGAAGCTAAAATACAAAACAGCAAACTACAATCCATAAGAACAAAATGATTTATAAATGCAATGATGTACATTAAAGAGATTTTTATGAGTTTTGACACAGCCCAACTGACGTCAGGTACAGATGTACTTTTTCCTTGTTACTTTAGAATACTTCCTGTTACATTTATAAACCCCATTCCCCATTTGTTCGTGTTCTTGTTCATGGAGTTTACAACATTATCGGCCAGATGCTGAGGCTGTAAAAGACTTGCAAATCAGGCTTCGTGCTGCATGAAATGAAGCGCTACTAAAAAAGAGCATCGTGCAGTCTTTGCAAAAACGCCAAGTTTGAGCAGGAAGTTAACTTCACTTCCTTCTCAGCTCTTCTACGCATTTCTAAAGCATGGCTTCCTGTGGAAGAACGGGGATTAAAAAATAAAGATAATTTAAACAAAAAAAAAGTGAAGAGATATTTGACTATTTAATTATCACTCATCAAAAACTTGTTTCTGCAGGATATTATTATTTGTTCATTGTGATAAAAGGTGAGATGATTGCCTCTGAATACCGCTCTGATTGGACTTTTTGATCGCAAATGTCTTAATATGATGATAGGGAAATGGCAGAGGGGAAAGTGGAGGATTCTGCCGCAGCTATTCTGATTGATTTGCTAAACCTCGAGGTATGATGGGAGCGTTTCCTCCACAAAGTGTAAGAGAAAGGGAGTGAGTAATTACTATTATCAGAGAAGTGGGACTCAAATGATCAGGCTTATCCTCGGGTCCTGATGTGACGTGAAACCCAGGTAAGATGAAAATACACCCGAGTGACACTTGTCTAGATACGCCACGCAAAAAGGCATCAATCAGCGCATGCATCAGTCAGAAGTGCAGCTCGGTCTGGTCCACACTGTGCTATACGCAGCAGCTTCTACCATCAGGGGAGGCTGAGGGCTGGACCTGTGCAGCCGCACATCCACAGTCATGTGTCTGCAGGTCTTCCTCCTCTCCTCATGTTCAGCTTGGCACATGTTTGGACACCACTGCTTTGGCACGTCCCACTCCATAACCCCGTGCACCCGCTTCCCCTCCCCTTCCCCAATCCATTCCATGTGCTCCTGGTGTCCTGAACGTGGATAATCAGCGTCAGTTTATCACGCCTCCGCATATTTCCCTCCCTCTCCTCCTATAAAAACCCTCACCTCTGTCGTTGGACCCGGTTCTGTCATGGGAGATTACGGGGGACCGATTGCACAAGACTGAATGTGGCGCGAGGAGATTAGCCGGGGACGCCATAGAAAATAGCAACGGGGCCAACAGATTCCTCGCGAGGGGGCCTTATCGTGCAATTACACGTTGACACGTTTTAACCATTTTTCAGCCTCTTAATCCGAGCATCCCCCCGCCCCCCCTTTCCTCCCCCTCCTCTTTTCCAAAAGCAGACCTATTGGTGCTGAGGGAGCCTCGCTGCTCTCTGTCTGACTCTCTCCATCAGTCTCTGCTGCCGTCTAAAAAGTCTGCCTCATTTGCTCTCTTTATCAGCTTCTGTCGACGTTCCAAAATCTTTCAAAAGAAGAGGGGAAAAAATACGGATGAACACAACGTTATCTTTTTTCTCAATTGGAAAAAAGACTTTTAAGATAAATTAGACCCCCAAAAAAGTTAACTCCTTTGGAAGAGATATAAGAAGATCAGTAACATCTAAGATCGAAACTGGACAGAAAAAGTCTAATTTTGTCAGCCTGGAGGCAAGAATCAAAAGTCCCAATGAGTATGAACAGTTTTTCTGTCCATATTCACGTTTGTTTTTAAAAATTAATTGATGCTCTGCTCTGGATAATTGCTCTTGTTTTGGTTTTTCTGAGACTGATTCGCAATGTGAGGATCTAATTGTACCCAAAGTTGGAGCACAAACTGGACTATGGTTATTTTAGTAATGTGAAAAGCAGATACTGAACACATTAGCTTAAATTCCACATCAAAAAACACCAGCTTCTTGTATGTTCTCTATTTTAGAGTGCAGGTCCATGTTAAGCTGGTTGGGATAGTTAGATATTTAAATATTTTCCCCACTGCTCACCCTTACCTTTTTTCTGTTATTTGGAATATATGTAAGATATTTAAAGCTTTTAAATATGCATTAAAACTGGCTTCTCACACACACTGATCAGCTTTTTATTAACCTGGTTTAGTTGCCTCTGAATGTTTGCAGATTCACCCACAGACCATTTCCATGATATGATTGAATTGAGCTGTTTTCTTTATGTCCCTTTTCTGTTTATTCCAAGCAAACATGGTCCGAGGTAAAGGTCAATATAAAGGCAGTCTCTCACAGGCAAACTGTGCACAAATGCACAATTTAAAAAAAAACAATATATGAGGAACAGGAAGGTTAGGTTTTTACATTTTAAAAAAAACAAAAGAAAAAAAACCTGAGGGCAAAGCAAGTGACACAAATAATAGATTTTAAAGCACAAGTCCTGGCGTCTATAGTCTAAAAGTAGCATTTTGGCTAATATGAAGATGACCTCAGTTAAAGTTAATGTGAAAAAAAAAGAATTCCATTATAAATCTCCCTGCACTTTTTATAGTGGAGCAGCTGCCTGGAGGCATTTTAAACAAGTCACCAGGCATCAAACAGACTGTGTGGTGTCTCGTTCCCCACCGCTTCTCAATTCAATTAGAGCCTTTCATGACAATCAATTAGGGAGTACCCCCTAGATCTCCCTGGGGACCTATAATCATCACTCGTCGTCTGGACGCTTCAGTATAAAGTAACAGGGCCACTGGGAACTGCAAGGAGACAGTCTGCGGTTTATTTCAGGGTATTTTACTTCATATTATCCTGTGTTTGTTTTTTTCCCCTTTCTCACTGGCTGTGTGTGTTAAATGTAGATTTTCCCCCTGTAAGTTTTACCCGCCTGCGCCATTTTCCAGCATATTAGGGGTTTACTAGGAAGGCTTTACTGCCTGTCTTTTTATACTTCTTGTCTTTTTTTGTTTGTTTTAATAGTTCTTCCAGCTTTCACTCATAGCCAAAAGGTTAAACCACAGCTTCCTGAAACGCTGTTCTTAAAACAGAAACCATGAAGTACTTAATGATGGCAAAATTCTCCGCTGCGGGTCTTACCTTGCTTCATAATGGAGTAATTAGATGACTAATGATGTCTTGAGTTTTCATCCAAAACCATACGCTCCTGCTGTAGCTAAATATAATTTTCTACTCTGCTATATCCTCTGCTGTCTTATACTTCTAATCTGTGATGCACTTAGAGATAAATATTTTACATATATTTTTCACTTTAACACACATACACACACACACACACACACACACACACACATATAAATCATATGATCACAGGTTTTTGAGTCAAACAAACACACACACATCCCATAAATGTCTGTCTGTTCAGGATTAGTTAGATTTTTTCTCTACAGCAGAGATGTCTTTCTGAGGGCATTTTAATCTAGATGCTTTTCTTTCATATTTTCATTACTTTGGTGGGGAAATTGCTCCAGAACTGCTCGAGTATGTAACTAAATAGATGATTATACAAAGACACTGGTATTGGTAACAATATACTATAAAAATACCATCATTGTAGATATATTTTGGTAGTCTCCACTTCCTAATTCTCACCTATCAGACAATGATGGAGTGAAATAGACTGTTTATTACATCATCGATCATTATTAGATGCCCTTATTGAACATACAGTAAAATGCATTAAACTGGGAGCTGTCCAGGTGCTGAAATGAGCCAGTAGTGAGATTGCTTACCACAACTACCACATCTCTATTTATTGGCCCTTTTAAAGTTTGCTAAACCAGACTCATGTTTGCTAACACTATAAAGATTGTTACTGTCCCGCGATGGCCTTGTCTATGTTTCAAAACACCAGCAATTTACTTGCACACAGTTTTAAACCTGTTGTGGTCTTCTTCCGAAGGAAATGTCACAATTTTGAGCCACTGAACAACAACGCAAAATGTTTGCAAGTGGCTGTTTAAAGGCCTTAAATGAAGCAGCGAGTGTTCTTTGAGAAAAACAAAACACTGGTCGAAAGAAGGCAAAGAAAAGCTTCAGGCTATCTACCTTTAACCAATTATAAATGCAGGAGCAAAAGTGAGGTCTCTTCAAGCCAATTACCTCAAACACCAAGGTGCTTTTCCTGGAGGGTTAAAGCACTTTAGTGCGGAAAGAAAAACGCAGGTGAGAGAAGAGGAAGGAATGGAAGAGAGCAGGAAAACGCTAACATGATTACAACTGTAGCTCGGGCTCAGGTAATCACTGGAGTTAAAAGGTCTCCTGCCAGCCCAGAAGCCAATGAAACACTCTCTCTTCCTTTCACCTCTGCAGAGGGGAACTCTGTCATTTGCAGATTGCAGGTGAGATCTGGTTCAAATCTCGCCACATTTCCACCAAACCGGGTGCCAAACACACTAGTGAATTAGCGCCATTCATCAGCAGCAGTTCCATAATTATCTGGTGTAGTTTGACATGGGGAGAACTCTGTGTGCATGTGTGTGCATCTGTGTGTGTTTATATCTTATTAATCTGCATTTTTAACACATTCAGGCTGAATGTTTTGTTTTTTTTTAATTTAAGATTCAGACCTTCAAAACTGAAAAAAAAAAAAATATTTACTGTTAGACGTGTCTAAGCAGGAGCCTTCAATGCTGACTGTGTTCCACCCATGTTTATGTCCTCGGCTGTGGACAAGGCTGAGCTCTGATTTTTGCTTCATCCTAACTACCAGCTTTCATTTTAATGAGTAAAATAACCGAACCTCGTGTCTGCAAACAACAGACCCTGCAAACATAATACAAAGTATTTTGGTATACTTGTATGACAACTATCCTTTTATAGACAAGACATGCAGACACGTACATCTCTCATTAAACACAGTGGTTTACAGAATACCAACAGACTCCCTCATGTTGCTGATAGACAGGTGTATCCATACAAGAAGCTGCAAAACTTTACAGGTAAAGGAACAAAATGAAGGTTACTTTGAAGATGGGCGTGGTTCTGACTCAAAAGTACTGCGTGTTAGTAATGATTATCTCACATTACTTGGCAAGTGTCACCATATGTCTGAATGTGTCGTGTATTCAGCTCTAGTTTCCTCCACTGAGGGAGTTGTGCTTTTGGTGGCATTTGACTGTGTGCATGTCATTCTGTCTGTAAACATCCTGTGTTATATCGTTAAAGAAAGTATGATCAAGAGAAAGAGAGTGAGCTACCTAATTAGAAATATGCTGTAGCATAATATAATATAATAAGTTATTCATGCCCAGTTATGTGCAAATCAATCGTAATGTCACATAATCTTATGTATAACCAAAGTAAAGATCTGTCATGCTAAACCTTATCCGATTTTTGCTGTTTCACTGCTTGTTTTTTCCACATTAATTGTGTTTGATTGTTCTTCCAGGTAAATGGAGTTGTGCTAGAAACCCTAACTGTTACAATGCACGGTGATGCAGTTACAGGAACACACACAACCTTATTGGGGGAAAAAGGGAACCATTATCTACCTGAAATTAACAAAATGCACATATTTGATCAGTGTTGTGAACACTTTAAAGTAATATAAAACGTGTGACTTATAGACTAACACACCAGAGCACAATCCTCTTTTTTCCCCCTAAAAAGGCCTAAATAAGTCACCTCCCCAAACTGGACTGTGAATAGAAGGAGTGTGCGTACATATGTGTGTAAGTGATTGTGCAGCCTCTACAGGCAGTTCATGCACTCATTATAACATGGTGACCCACAGTAGCCAAGGTAAGACACAGGGCAGAGAGCCATTAGTCGCACTACTTAGGCTGTCTGTCAGAGCAGTGTGTGTGTGTGTGTGTGTGTGTGTGCGCTACAGAGAGGGAAAAGAGGCAGAGCACCAAGCCTCACTGCATCCAAACTGCATCAGTTCTTCAGTTCTGTTAAATGCTGCCACTCTGCACATGAATGATTTGATCTTTTTTCAGCATGTGTACAGCTGAAACATCCTAAAGACTTTGACTTTTTATTTGACTTTAAATCAGTAGTGACATTAGGGATGTTACAGTCTCACTTCAACGTATGCACTTAAACGTAAACTCCTTATGAAAAAGCGTGTTTATATCACTGCTGATGGCAGACCATTTATTTAAAATGTTAACATTCTATTTTACTGATGGGACACAGAACACGTTAGCTACCATGACATCATCCATTGGTTTTTGAAGTCTTGTTTTGAAGCCTCAATATAAGTTTCAACCATCTCCATCTTGGTTTCAAAAAAAGGTTGATGGAAAAAAAAGAACGGCTTGTTAGCCAATGAGCATGCGATTTTATTCCGCAGACAGTGCTCCATTTTCCAACGTGGTATCACGAACATTCACAAAATAAACGTATTTTAATTCAATATGATCTAAAGCGAGTGACTGAGTCCTTAAACTCAGCAGGAAAGTGTTTATCCAGTCACAAAGCTGCTTTCCTGTAGACTTCCATAGGACCGGAAGTACTTTTACAACCACAGCTATCACCACCTGGTGGCCATCAGACATAATGAAGGCTTGTTCTGTGAAATATTTTGGAAGACACCAGCCTGTGAACCTATATATTAAGTAGCCAACCTGGCTAATGATGAGAAGGCGCACTTTATCATTAGTTTGCAGTTTGTCGCATTTCAAATCTCAACTAACACTAACATCTGATTCACGGTCACTTTAAACAATGTTCCCAGTTTATTACAGCTCTGCTCATAGTTCAGACCAACAGTTATGTTAACATAACAGGGATGAAACAAGTCTAAAGAAACTGTGGAGCCTGGGTCTTAAAAACCAATTACTCTGAAGGTCAAACTCAAAGGTGAATAAAATCTACGCAGTAATATTTCACATGTTTCTCACGTATCTGCAACTGCAACTTTGTAATTACAACCTTATTATAGCTGACAGGGATGCTTACTAACACAATCAAAATAAGACCCAAACTGTAAAATGATCATTATTGCCAAATTAAAGGATTTAATGCATTTTTTGTTTGTTTATTTGTTTTTTTTATATTAGCTGTTTTATTAAAGCTGTTTACTTTGCAGTTCTTGGTGCCATTAGAGAGTGTCTCTGCTCAGAAAGATTAAGTATAAAACACCCTACTGTTTATCTACCCAGCAGTGTGTGATGTCGCTTACTAAAAACTCTCCAAAGAGGGGAAAAAATGTTACTCTACCTCTGTTACGGTAGAGGAATGACTTTTTTGAATTCTAACTTTTAATTCGTGATACTGCGAGTGAACATTTCCCTCCAGTGTCCATGCAGACTTTATCATCTGGGGCAATGCAACGCTACATGTTCATAATCAGTAGCAGAGAGTGCGTATGTGTGTGTGTGTGTGTGTGTGTGTGTGTGTGTGTGTGTGTGTGTGTGTGTGTGTGTGTGTGTGTGCGTTTGGGTAAAACAATATGCTAATCTCTGGCGTGGAGTGGAGGGATTTGCTGTATAAAGAGCGAGAGAGAGACAGGGAAAGAGAGGGGAGCATGCTTGTTAGCGATAGCCTGGCTGAAGTTTCCTACACACACCCACCTCCCTGATCCACTTATGTAGGCCTTCTAGTGTGTGTGTGTGTGTGTGTGTGTGTGTGTGTGTGTGTGTGTGTGTGTGTGAGAGAGTGAGAGAATAATCTGTCAGAATATGTGGTGTCATCCATACATGCTTTTCCTATTTGTGTCATTTGTGGATGTTGCATATTGAATATTGATATTGTTGTCTTTGCTGCGATTGTGAGCGTGTGTGTGTGTGTGTGTGTGTGTGTGTGTGTGTGTGTGTGTGTGTGTGTGTGTGTGTGTGTGTGTGTGTGTGTGTGTGTGTGTGTGTGTGTGTGTGTTTGTGTGAGTGCAGGGGGATGATCTGTGTTGGCAGCCAGTAGTTATGGACTCAGATTAAACATGGAGAGGGATTCAGTCTGAGGGTATTTACAGATTCTCATTATAGCCTCAGAATCCGAGTGTGTGCAAACACACACTCACACACACACTAATCTTATCACCTATATAGCTTAATCTGTTTACTGTGATTAGACCAAATTTGAACATAGCATATTTTCACTTTAACCTGGCTTATTTGCTTGAGGTTTGAATGTACATGAAAATACACTGAATTTAGAAGGTAAAACCATATTTATAAATGTAATAGTAGCGCAGTGCCTAACGGGGTGTACCTCTGTCCAGCCCTGTGCTAAACAAGAAAAGCTGATTCCTCAGTTTCTACTATACATGATGTTTCTTTATGACGTGCACACTTGAACTGACCTATGAACTGACCTGACTGGGGCGATCGTGGCTCAAGAGTTGGGAGTTCGCCTTGTAATCGGAAGGTTGCCGGTTCTTGGACAGTCTCGGTCGTTGTGTCCTTGGGCAAGACACTTCACCCGTTGGTGGTGGTCAGAGGGCCCGGTGGCACCAGTGTCCGGCAGCCTCGCCTCTGTCAGTGCGCCCCAGGGTGGCTGCGGCTACAATGTAGCTTGCCATCACCAGTGTGTGAATGTGTGTGTGAATGGGTGGATGTCTGGTTGTGTAAAGCGCTTTGGGGTCCTTAGGGACTACTAAAGCGCTATACAAATACAGGCCATTTACCATTTACCATGAACTGAGGTAAGTCTGGGAAGTATGTACAGTATGAATACAAATAATATACAGAGAAAACCCAACAATCATATGACCCCCGATGAGCAAGCACTTTGGCAACAGTGGGAAGGAAAAACACACTTTTAACAGGAAGAAGCGTCTGGCAGAACCAGGCTCAGGGAGGGGCGGGGCCATCTGCCGCAACCAGTTGGGGGTGAGAGAAGGAAGGCAGGACAAAAGACAAGCTGTGGAAGAGAGCCAGAGATTAATAACAAGTATGCTTCAATGCAGAGAGGTGCAAGGATTGTCAGTCCAGTCCTTGTATCTGACCATTTTCAGAAGAATGTTTTTGTTTGTTAAGCCATTTAACACCGACCTATGTTAGGTATAAAAAAAGGCAACTAAGGCAAAGAATGAACCAGTGATGTGTGTACAAATAACAGAAAAGTGAAAGCAAAGAAGCCACTTTATTTTGTATCACAAGGCACTTTGTTGGCCCTCAAGTTTGTCAACTGAAGATGATCACTTAAGCCTCATCAGAAAGGAGAAACAGCCAGAAAAGACTAAGGAATGCCAAGTTACACAAGTACTGGACTGAAAATTAGTGGCAACAGGACTTTTAGAAAGATTAATCCAAATTTGAAATTTCTGATTCAAATCAAATTAAATGAAATCAATCATCGATATGTGCAGAGGGTGTCAGGAGAGCGTGTGTGCAGGCCTCTGTAAAATGTGGAGGCTCTCTCACAGTATGGGGCTGTATTTCAGCCAGTGGTGTTGGGGAGCTTGTCAAAAGTAAAGGAATCCATCATCCAATACCATGTGGAAAGCAGCTGACTGACAACAGTTTCATTTTTCAGCAAGACAATGATCCCAAACACACTGCCAGTGCAGTAAAATCTGGATAGAAGAACACACGGTGGAGCACTATCAGTCATGGATTGGCCTCCCCAGAGCCGGGACCTCAACATTATTGAAGCAGTGTGGGATGTTGAGAGAGAACAGAACAAAAAGCAGAAACATCCAAAGAGCTTTGAATGTCCTTCAACAAATCTGGAGAACTATTCCTGAAGACTACTCCTAAAGAAATTACAAAAAAGCTGCCTAAGAGTTCAGCAGCTCAAGAGTTTTGCACAGTACAGTAAACAGAAATTACTGTACAATGTACAGAATACCTGTACATCTACTGTCCAAGTCCATCTTGGAAAACAGCACCTTCAGGGTATTTATAGAGCTGACGTGATGTAAATTGGCAGACTCGAAACAAACTGTGATAACAATGGAGAAAAGTTCTATGTTGATTTTAAAAATATCTTAACCTACTCACTATTTAGATCATGTCTGATCAATAAAAATAAATCATGTTTATTAAGATGTGAATGAGCACATCAAAAAGGAGCCAGTTGAGGTGGTTCGGGCATCTGACAAGGATGCCCCCTGGGCGCCTCCTGGGCAAGGTTTTCCAGGCATGTCCCACCGGGAGGAGGTCCTGGGGCAGACCCAGGACACGCTGGAGAGATTATATCTCTCGGCTGGCCTTGGAACGCCTTGGTGTTCCCCCGGATAAGCTGGAGGAGGTGGCTGGGGAGAGGGAGGTCTGGGCTTCTCTGCTTGGGCTGCTGCCCCCGCAACCCGGCCCCGGATAAGCGGAAGAAAATGGATGGATGGATGGATGGATGGATGGATGGATGGATGGATGGATGAGCAAAATACAAAAACCGGCAAGAAAATACTGCAGTGCTGATGAGGGATTATTCAACCTTGATCTAAACTTTGTGGATACACACAAAGTATGTGAACACTGCAGCATTCTTTATGTTGTGCACTTTACCCCAGACCAAACTCTTTAATCTAACCAACACGCAAAAAATAGGGAAGCTAATAAACTTGTGACTTATTCTGTTATTGCCACATCTGGTGTGTCAGGGCACCGACACCAAAGGACACCTTGTACATAAAGGGAAGGCGCAGGAGGCTTCTTGCATAACCTCATTATATCGCACGGTTTTCATGGAATAAATATTTTGAAGCAACACAGGGCTGGTAGAACAAGTTGTGCACACAACAGTGACACACTGATAAAGCTGATGGAGTTAAAGTCATATTTCAGGCGAATCTATTATTCATTCATTTGGCTCATTAGCTTCTAAATGCTCAGTAATGTTTACTGTGACTCTGCATCTGCTGTTTGCAGATGAATGAACCAACTGCTGCTCTACAGAGCCGAGGGGAGTTGGTTTTTTGTGGGTTTGTCATTACCGCGACCAGTTCTATGTAATCATTTAACCTGGACCTTATGACAGCTGATGCATCTTTTAAATATTTAAAACACAAGAATAAACTAATAGGAAGAACAAAAGCAAGACATCAAACGGCACGCCAACTCTACAGTTGTGTCAAACATCCTCATGAAGAAACTTTAGACAATGTGGCTCTTGTTTAGACACAAACTTTTTCTTGTAATTTTTTTTTTTTTTTTTTTTGTCTTTAAAGTAGACAACTTGGTCGGTGGAGATGAGAAGAAGAATTGAGGGAGTGGGGGTGATGGTGAGGGATGTGGAAGGATGAGAAAAAACAGAGGGAGGGAAAAGCAGTGCTGAAACACAACGGGAGCATCCATCCTTTAACCGGTGGGGAGTTATCGCCTAACGACAGAGCTTTTCCAAACGCTTTAAAAAGCACATTTGAAGATGTATTAGTGCATCCCTGGATCCACTTGCTGCCAATAGGGGGCTGCTCACTGGGATTTGTGCATGTCTGTGTGTATATACGTGATTTTTTTTTTGTGTGTGTGTGTGTAGCTCCCTTCAAATTCCCTTAGCGAGCGTTGCTAAGGTGCTTTAGGGATGGGATTAGCTGGAGGCTCATCACACATTCCATAACAGGAAAAAAAAAGTATGAAGGAAAAGAGAGAGAGAGACAGAAATGATGGAAAGAATTAAAGGAAGAATAGGGAGAAGAGAAGGAAGGAAGGACTGTGATTAAATAAACAAATTTAAAAGACTAGAAAAACTTTTTTTTTAAAGAAGGGAAGACGTTAAAGACAGGAAATAAAGAGGGAGGGGCAATGTGATAAGAAAATGAAGATACACATGGATAACAGACAAGAAAGGAAAGCAGACGAGAGCAAAAAGATGGAAAGATGAAAAAAATATAGAGCTACTGAATAGTTGTAGAAGGCCATGATTTTTAATGGCGAAAAATAATAAAAATTTGGAGTAAGCGAAAGAAATAACAAATGGTGAAAGTGTAAAAAGGAGGAAGGAGAAATAAAAGAAAGGAGGCGACATGGAAGGAGGTCACTGAGAAGGAAGAGAGGACAGAGTAGAGAGAGGACGGAAGAGGAGTGAAAGAGTGAGCTTGCTGACTGTTGCATCAGCGTGTTAACCGAGGGCAATATGAGGAGAATAAGCCGCATAATGAAGCGTGCAGGCAGCTGCAGAAATGTGTCCAGGAAGCCACCTTGTCTCCACTGCTGTGATGTCTGAAATCCATCAGAGGAGCCGTCTGCCAGGTTTGGCATCCTGGTTTAACACGACATTGAGATTAACGACACGCAGGCAGATGAAACCGCTAATCTTCAAGATCGTGGGTTATTTTTGGTGAGGTGCTTATGCACTGCACTTCCAAGGTCTCAGTCGCGTTTTTGCTGCGATAGCTGTTACTGCCTGTACCAATTTTTTAAAAAACAACAACAACAAAAACGCCTCCCAATGACACGACAAAATGTTTGTTACTGTAAAGTGTTTTCTGATCTGATGCTGCTATCTAAGGACAGCAAGGAATACAATGCTCAAAAAAATAAATACTCAGATCTCAATGGGAAAAATATCATGCTGAAATATTCATGAAATGAAAACTATCAACCTACAGAGGGCTGAATTCAAAGACTCAAAATGATGTGGCAGGCTAGTCCAAAATGGTGTTCCTAATGAGATGATGGATGGTGTCCTGGAGGATCTGCTCCCAGATCTGGAGCTGGGCATCACTGAGATCCTGGACAGGCTGAGGTGCAACCTGGTGGCATCAGATGAATGAAAACATAATGTCCCAGAAGTGTTGTGTTGGACTTAGGTCAGGTAAGCGTGGCAGCCAGTCAGTGGTATTAATTTTTTTTACCCTCCATGAACTGTCTGCATACCACAACATGTGTCCAGGCATTGCCGTATACCAGGAGGAACCCAGGACCCACTGCACCAGCGTAGGGTGTGCCAACTGTCCAAAGATTTTGTCCTGATGTTTAATGGCAGTCATGGTGCTGTTGCCTAGGCTATAGAGGTCTGTCCATCACTCTATGGATATGCCTCCCCAGATCATCACCACCAAACTGGTCATGCTCACTGATGTTACAGGCAGCAAAATAGTCTTTATGTCACATGTGCTTAGGGTGAACCTGCTCTCATCTGTGAAAAACACAGGGTGCCAGAATGTGACATGCCAATTCTGGTATTCGATGCCAAATGCCAGGCAGTGAGCACAGGGCCCACTAGAGGACACAGGGCTCTCAGACCACCCTCAAAAAGTGTTTCTGATTGTTTGGTCAGAGACATTCACACCAGTGTCCTGCTGGTAGTCATTTTGTAGCTCTGGCAGTGCTCATCCTGTTCCTCCTTGCATAAAGGAGCAGATACCGGTGTATCCTGCACACTCCATTCATAAAAAAGGGGAAAAAGGATAAAAGGCAAGTTGTCCCAAATTGTACAAAATGATAGCAGGTGTTATGGAGTGAGGAATCTAAATTTGACATTTTTGGTTTTAACAAAATTCAGAAAAGTAACATCAGGTTTTATGCAATATCATCTGGAAAAGCATCTTCAGCATGACGATGATCAAAAGCAAACCTGGATAGAAATAACAGACAATGGAACATTATCAGTCATGGATTGGCCTCCCCAGAGCCCGGACTTCAACATTATTAAAAGCAGTGTGGGATCATGTTGACAGAGAACAGAACAAAACATCCAAAGAAGAGCTTTGAATGTCCTTCAAGAAGCCTGGTGAACTATTCCTGAAGACTACTTAAAGACATGACAAGAAAGCTGCCTAAGAGAGTTCAGACTGTGCTGAAGAATAAAGGTGGTCTTGGCAGATATTGACTTTCAAGCTTGTCAGAATTGTTTTGCCTTTATATTCTGTATTTCCATGATTGTTTGCACATATTTAAAAATTGCTGAGATGGTGTATTTTATTCATTTTAGGGCTGTTTGTCATTTATTATTTTACTAATAAATAACAACTGTGAGCTGGAAAGAAGTTGAGTCAGTGCATCCCTACTGAGAATAAGAAGAAAAACAGCATTAGTCATGGTCCCTGAACCACTCGCTCTACAGTAAGTCCTGCACATTAAGCAGAACAGCTGCCACCCACTAAACTCCTATAATAGCCTAATGTACATGTCAAGTCTCATGTTTTACCTGTAAGACTCATATTTCAGTCCCTCTGATCACCATCTGTGATATGAAAACATCAAATTTCCACACAGACAGAGAAATACAGCATCTCTCCTGTGCCGTAAAGTTTCTTAGGTAAGAGGCTGAGAACAGGCTGCCCAATTTGCACCCACATTTAACCCTACTGTACTTCTACATCAGGAGCTACATATCCTGCTATTCAAAGTCTTTTTTTAAACTTTGTTGTTGTTGCACTTAGCAGCACTGTGGCAAGCCAACTAATGGACGAACCAATTATGACAAGTGCATGAGGGGGGGGAAAAGTTAAAAGCAGCAAAATAATAATAATGTTGATGTTTTCCTGTTTTTTGAAGTCCAAAGTCTTTTTTTCAGCTGTCTAATAAACTTCAATATTTTCAAATATCTGTTTTTCTCTTCTTTTTTTTAAGTCAATGCCAGTTATAGATTTTAGTGATTTCTTTAAAATCTATCATCTTTAGACTGTCGTGAAAACCAGCCACTCTATACATTTACTGTATTTGCAAGCGTTTGCTTGTAAAGCAGCGGGATCAATGTTGCATAGGTGTGGTCTGTCAGAGCTCGTGTTACCTGGCCCTGCAATGCAACCTGAGTTTCCTCTGTTGGACAAATTGACACAGTGAACTGAGCCGACAGGCAGCCAGATTTCCCTCTCTGTTTATCTCCATCTCACTCTATTTGTATTTACTTATCACTTTCTCTCCATCCTATTAAATAAACAGAAGTGCAAACAGTTTAACAACAAAGTTATTGAATTTTTAACATTAATGGTGTGTTAGATATTTCAAAATTTCTCATTAGGATAATTCAGCAATTAAGAGCATTTTATTCGTTCATTTTTTTTTAATCTAGAAACTTTAGATATCTTAAACTTTTCATCTATGCCCTGTGATTTGACCTCTCTTCTTTTTCTTTTAATATATTTTTTAATTTCCATCTTTCTTTCTTGCCCCAACCATCCGTTTAAGGTTTCCATGATCTCATTATGTGTCTATGAAAAGGGACAGGTAATGCAATCTGGCATGACGTGGCATGACTTATGTGTTTGTGTGTGTGTGTGTGTGTGTGTGTGTGTGTGTGTGTGTGTGTGTGTGTGTGTGTGTGTGTGTGTTGATTACCTGAAAAGCGGTCAACAGAGTCTCCATTTCACCCGCTTATCTTGTCGAGAAATAATCATCTAATCAGATGCACACACACACACATACACACACACACACTGTATGAAAATTTCTCATGCTTGCACAGCTGAATGCTTACACTCAACCAATGAGAACAGTGTTTACTTACAGCCCTTCTCTGTAAACTACCTTAAAGGGTAACTCTGCTGGTACTGAAAAGAGGAGCTTCTTCGTTGTTGAGGCACTATAATAAATATCAGTAAGCGAAATATTATTAAGTTGTCATATACTTTCATTATGAACACGAATACTAGGGGAATAGTGTGTTTATTTTGGGTTTATATAAACCCTAGGTTTTGCAAATTTTGATGCTTTTTTTTTTAAATAGAGGATTTTTTTCCAATAAAAAGAAGTTCTAGTCAGAGAAAAACCACCAAAATGATCATTATTAATAATAACAACAACAACAATAATAATAATAATAATAATAATAATAATAAAATAATAATAATAATAATAATAATAATTGAATAATAAGATATTTCCTACTAAATTTTCAGAAATAACAGGACAAGACAAAAGTCTCTGTCAAATAAGATCAATTGTTGTAAAAGCTCTGGTTCTGTGCATTTCATTTCAGGAAAGGTTTTAAAGTCTTGCTTTATATGAAATCTTTATCAAACCAATAACGTGGTTAAGAACAATAAACTAAAAGGAGCAATGCTGATATGTTCTTATTACTTTATCATCTATTGACAGTTCATCTATAACATCTCTTAGCATTTTTGCTGACACTTAAATGAGCGAATGGGATATATGGCATTAAATCTGTGATAGAGCATTTATGTTACATTATGACTGAACACAAACTTGTGAACTAAACAATAATAATATATTATAATAATAATATTGTTGTTACAGTGTGATGACAGTGGCTATATGTAACAGAGGATGTCTTACAAGCGAGGTGCTCATGGATCCAGAAAATTGTTGTTGTTTGGTTGTACAAGGCACCATCAGTCTGTGCACGCTCTAACAGTATATAGTTTGACTTGTTTATAATGTCTTACACATCTGTATTTTATGTCCTCGTTATCAGCTAGAGGCCATATGTTGGTCAATTTCACAAAAACTAGCTGACAAATGTTGGCATTTAGAGATCTGTATGATGGGCTTCTTCACAACGTATTTAAGGATACACTAGAAAGGAAGTTCAACACAGCCAGGCTTTCTTTGGGTTAGCTGACTTGATAAAACCCCAGTCAGAGATAATGGGTATCACAATGGTGATTATCACCTTTCTCTGTTAAGCCGAGCTTTCTGCTTCACGCTCTGTGCATACTGAAATAAAAAGGGGAGTTTCGCGCGTCACACGACTCTTCTTCAACACAAAACGATCCCCATGAGCACCGCCTGCTCCAGTCGGAGATGTTATAAGATGATGATGATGATAAAATGCTGTTTAAAGGGGGAAAAAACTATAAAGACATAAATTAAAGAAAAACGTATCAATGTTGCAAATAAGACAGGAAATTGATGCTGCAGAAAATCATCATTCCGACAGTGGCAGAATCAATATTTCCATTTGAGTTCCTTTATTTTAGCAGACTGCATTCATGGTGCTGCTGTTTATTGCTAATGTGATAGAACTCCTAAACTTAATCATCTGCCCGACAGCCTAACAAGAGATAGAAAACACTTCAGTTTGTTGGCAGATCAAAGTGAGGATGTGTTTTACTGACTGATCAGACTCTTGGTGTGTTCTGTGTTCTACCAGCTGTAATTCCACTAGAGTAAAAGAGACTTAGCAGCAGTTTAGAAGATCAGTATAAAAATGTTCGTACATTTTCTTCAATACCATATCTATATACGCACCTTCAAATTAAGACACGATGCACAGTAACCTAACTACCTGCACATATAAAACATGTTCACTCACCAGAGAATCTGTATTATACTTAAAACATACTGTAAATCAAAGGATCAGTGAAAACGCAGCACTTTCAGCTGGTAAAAAGAGAGACACTTTCATGACAGAAAACTCTGACTTCAGCCCTTCAGTTCACGTCTGCCCACAAAGAACACGACACAAAAAACGTTGTAGCTTTGGGAGGTCTCAGCATTTGTTCTCTAGTTTTAATTCTGCACTCCATTTATGCCTGTTAAAGTTTAGTAAAGCCACTATGCAGTACCCAGAATCAATTATTAAGCCTCTGTACATATGGTTAGGTTAAAAAGCGAGATGAACACAATCTGGATCTTTATCTTTTCATGGCAATCACAGCAGGTGATTATTTTAACCCTATTTTTCTTACATTAACCTAAAACTATGACTCAACCCAAAACTGTACCTAGTTAAGACATATAAATATCAAGACAGTGAGACAATATGACACAGTAATATCATATAAAGATGTCTCAGCTGTGCATAGGCCTCGTGCTGGAAGTCTCCTCTCTCTTATATAAAAAAAACACATAATTCACATAATTTCACTTCTAGCAGTGTTTGTGTCCACCAATGCTCTTTCCCAATGCTCAATTGGCAGGTGTCTATGATATTAAAAATCACATATTGAACTGCAGTAAAGTCACAACAGCAAGAGAACTGAAAAATAGATCAATCGGGGGGGTGGGGGGGGTGATGAAAAGAAAGGGAGGGAGGCTGATCGACTGTAGTTCTGACCTCTCTGCTCACACAAAACTCAAACCAACCAAAAAATAAAAAATAAAAAAAATAAGCCTCTGAGCCCTGCACGGCCAGGGCATTTTACTGTAGCAATCGCCCCCCCACTCCCACGCCCTCTTAGCCACCAACCCCACATGGCTGGACAGCCGATAAGTTGGAGCCGAGGACTAAAAGCTCCCGCAGGGCGAGCGACAATAGGACTCCTACAGCCATGGAAAGGAAAGTGCTCTCTCTCCTCTCTCTCACTTTCTTCCTCAGCAACTCTCTCTCACTCTGCTTCGCTGTAGGGAGACATTATGGAAGTCATTATTCTGGCCCTCCAAGTTGCCACAGAAGCTTCGGGGCTTTGACCTGGCCGTGTGTGTGTGAGTGCATGCGCACACATAAGCCCCGCAGGACGTCCTCCAGCCCCACAGAGTGTGAGATGAGGAGAATTAAGAGTCATTTTTCCTGACTTTTTTTCCCGCTGAGGAGCTACGCCACACATTTTACATTTCTACTGGATAAATTTTGATGTACACACACACATGCACACACGTAGCATGGGGTAAATTTAAAGTAGGTAATATTGAAAAACTGAAAACCAAATCTACGCTGTTAGAGCTAATGACTTGCCTCAAACAAACTTATTATAAACATGAAAAACTGTCGCCCACGGAGAGCGTTTTCTTGTTTTATTTTGAAATAATTATGCGTCAAAATGAATTGTTAATCAACATCATACTGGTCAGCATTTATATAGAGTAAAGAGTAGATGTTTTTTTTATATTATTATTCAGCACCCTTAACACTTATTACCATTTCCTGCCGTTTCAGTGGGGATTTCTTTTTATATATCAAACTACCCTTGCCTACGGAAGTAGAGGACAGCTTCTGTTATCAGCTTGAATTACAGAGCAATTACAATCCTATTTTCAAAAAATAGTTTAGAAAATGTTCAAAAGATGTAAAAAAAAAAAAAAAAAATTTAAAAGAAGTTGTGGTTTGATTTATTTTTTTAAAGATATGGTCTTTTTACATTAGCAACATATTAAAAACATTGGGACAGAAATTATGGATACCCCATTTTCTGAAAAAAAAAAATACTCTTAGCATTTGGGAACTGAGGAGATTAAGCTGTAAATTTGAAGGGAAACTATTTTCCTATCCTTGCTTTACATGAGATTCCAGGTGCTCACCAGTTCAGGACCTCCTTTGTTGTATTTTCTGGTGTTATTAATGGAAATACATGCATTACATGGTTTGATGTCATCTAGCTTAAATCAAGAAGGCACTTCAATGACTAACACATTACTTGGATGTGTTTGTGTCGTCCTGTTCTGCTCTAAAAGCCTTCTGTTCAGCATTAAGGTTGCCTTCACAGTTGTGCAAGTTACAGAAACCGTGTTTACTAATGAATCCAATCATAGATGCTGGCTTGGAAGTTGGGAGCTTCCCATGATGTCCTTTTTCCCGTCTCCCTCCCCAGACCCCCAATCAGGAGTGGTTTGAGGAGCACAATAACGAGTCTCCACATCTTAATCCAAGTGCTGGACAAACAAGTTCGATCCACAGAGGCCCCACCTCACAGCCTACAGGACTTTAAGGACCTGTTGCTAACATCTTGGTGCCAGAGACCACATCTGAGTCCATACCTCGATGGGTCAGGGCTGTTTGGCAGCAAAAGGGGGAACAGCACAAAATTAGGCAGGTAGTCACAATTTTATGCCCAGTCGGCATTTTTCCCAAGAAAATAGAATCATCTTTCAGACCAACAGGTGTCATTATGTTGAGCACTGAAATCCAATATATCCCTCTCTGAGAAAACAGGTTAGATAAAGTGTCCCCTCTGGTTGGAAGAGTTATATGTTCAAGACCAATGAAATGCAGGGTGGCAGGAGAGCAATGTTTACATTCATGATAGTGTTTATCTATGGCATACACCATGTTTTTAGTATGAATGGCTATTATTATCTGAAATACATTGTTTGTCCAATAAGAGCTTGACTACAAGCGCTGTTGAGCATGTAGACAAATGATGTCATATTGTAGTCTATCCATCCAAGACCCGGGCCTGATGGTGGAATTGAACTCAGGACCTTCTTGCTGTGAGGCAACAGTGCTAACCACCGTATTGTAGTTGATGAACTGCTTAATAGGAAATTTCTTAGGTGATTTCTTCCCTTAGCTGTTTTTTATTATAAATTGTTGCTGTTATAGTGAAGAAGAGTATTGCGATTCATGGGTTTCGTGTAAATCGCAGTATAGATGCATCGATCTTGAAATTTAGAGAAGGCTAGATCAAAAGTGGTGTTTTAATCACATTTCACTGTAAATCACATTCAGAAACAAGTCCTTGAAGTTATATTTATGTTTATATACTTATATAGTTCTTCTATTGTGCCATTCCAAAACATTAGGATTTCATCCAAAAATCTTTTCCGCAACTTTCTCTTTGATCTGAATGTATTCACATTTTCATTATTCAGAAATTACCTCCTCCTCCCAGTCGCTGTAGTGGAGCAGTTGCTGTACCCATGCCAGTGTCCTTCATTTGTAAAAAAGTAGCAGTCCTCAAATCTGAAATAATTATTTGTTAAAACTAAAATCAACTCTTTTGTTGAGAGTTAAACTCTGGGGGCCTTGTTGAGAAATATATTTGAAGTTAAACCCGTTTCATTCAGAGTACAAATATACAGGCTTTCCACAGCCATAGATACAAGCAGAGTTGTCCACAGTATAATTTTCCAAGCAATTTAATACATCATAGAAGATGTTGATGCTACAATACCCTTCAAAAATGTTTCTTTTATTTGTCACTCATTTTAAAAATAAATAGAAAAACAAGCATGCAGCTTCAGTGCCCAGAAGTGTCGCTTTAAGCGCCAAATTTGTGATGTGTTGGCAAAATAAGGCAAGTGAATTTGCTCCAGAGATGTCTATCAGATCATCCTCAGGACGATGTTTTTTAACTGCACTTTTTTAGGGGTAGTGTTTTAATACCAGCTTCATCCTGTGGTGTTACAGTTCAAGTTCAAGCAGCAGCAGAAAAAGCATGTGAAGATTCAACTGCATGAGATTATTGTTGGTTCGGTTCAGGTAAACTGCTATTTTGTGCCAAAGAATTTCAGTTTATTTTCCAACATAGAGCCTGAGTCAGTGCAAAATTAACAGGCAGGGCATAAATCATTTTTCTAGACTTTGATGATGGTGACATAACTTTAGGTGAGCTGGTTTACAGATGAGCAATTTAGACGTCATGAAGAATGATGCAGGGCTGGCTTTGCAGACAGTTACTGCCACCTAATCTAAATGTTACAGCCAGATGAGGATGCAACCAAATTGAATTGCACGGTGAAGCAGGGTAGCTGCTTAAATTGATGCCACAAAGACAGATACATCCAAAGCTGGTTTCCACTTTTCTCCACAGATGGTTTGTGAATACATTTTTTAAACTGGCTAGTCCTTGTAGGGGTAATTCACGGGAATCCATACTGTCAGCTCTTTACTATAGCTTACTCAACATTAACTGAAGGTTCAGGAATAATCCCCAAAGTAAAATAATCCGGTCAATTTTATTTTTTCTTGTGGTCATGTTACACTCCTCCCATCGTTCAGTCTAAGACTATACTTATCTTTAGTTTAACTAGACTACTTAAATCTGTCATCATCACCTCTAATCTTTACATTATTCCCGTATTTGTCATGTTAAAGATCGTCATCATAGGTTTCTATCTGCCGTTATTGTGTCTGCCATTGTCACGAGCACCTTTATTTTCACCCTCATCATCATCACTGCTGTTGTCGTCACTTTCCTCTTTAGGCTCTTTGATTGTTCTGGACCTCTTGTATCTTTTTATCCAGAGTCTAGAAAGGGCCTTTAGCTTTTAGGCTGAGCGCCTGATGGTTAGAGAGAAAAGGGGACAGAAAAAAAGAGGAGGGACGGAAGAAAGAGGGGAATCAGGATGGAGGCTGTAATAGGAGACACGCAGCAGGGGGGCTGTTTACTGTCACTGAAGGAGGAGAAAGAAGAAAAGAGAGATGGGGGGTGAGACGGAGGGAGACGAACAATGAGAGGGAAAGAGGGAAGATTAGAGGAAGATGAATAGATGAGGGTAATGTTCAGGGGAAAAAGACAGACAGCACAGGTTCTATACAGTGACAGAAAACGTTTCATAAGGCTTGTACCATCACAGTCTTCTACCATACCACCGTACAGTAACAAAGAACCTTTGTCCAACTTTCTGAAATCATCTGCTCCAGGGCCACTATATTCTAAGAAATGTTAAGGATTTTGAGACATCTTTGACCTGGCAATGACCTTGTCTGACGTAAAATCAACAGTAAAAATTGTAACAAAATCTTCTGTATTCAATGACTTCCTTGTATAAAGACTGCTATATATCATGCTTGAAGATAACGCTTCATTCATTTAGAAGCTGTTCAGGAGGTACATATAGAGAAATATGTCCACATCGTTAGCAGCTCATGCTTTCACTGGAGTCATTTGTGAGGTAAACTATGACTGTCTACAGACAAGAATGGCACAAAAACAGGATCAGACATTCAAGAGCTGGTTATGTCTCCCAATTTACTCAAACTGTGATACTAAAAACACTCATTAGACTCTCATTTATTTAAATTTGTTTTCACTGGCAACTCTTTTGCAATATTTAGATTAATCCATTTTCACTTGATAGGAACATGGTAAATGGACTGTATTTGTATAGTGCTTTACTTAGTCCCTAAGGACCCCAAAGCGCTTTACACTACATTCAGTCATTCACCCATTCACACACACATTCACACAACAGCCTAACTAAAACAGCTTTAATAGCTTCTTCTCAGAATCCATCTCTTTTTTGGCCAGGCATGATACATAACTTCCCTGTGAATCTCTCTTGACCTCTAAACTATTTAAATACACCTACTCTGGTTCAAGTGGGATACGAAGACAGAATTATTCAATTCAGGATCAGAATAAGTCCACATCTATTACTTTGAGCTACTAATATATCAAAAACAACTACACTGTGGATAAAATCCAGAACAGTCATAATGAACCCTCTTTTCCAACAATGTGGACTGTCACACTTCCACACACAAAAAAACAACGATTCCTGGCACCAAGCAGCAGACAACAGCCCGCTCACAACCACAAAACTACTGATCTGAAAGCTCAAGAACTACTGATTCCATCAGCATGAAAGACGCTCTGACTTGCAGAGACACCATGAAGATTATGACCATCAAGATTTTATTCCCATGAAAAGTATCTCTAACTGTCTCTGTTTAACAAGAGATCATGCTTGGCTAACATGTTGACCTTTGGCAATGAAAAGACACCCCAGTAGAACTGGTTTCCCACCAGCGCCAGCTCCGACACCGGGTCAGTTGAAACCACTGCATGAAATTTGCCACAGCTCGGCTTAATCAGAGCTAAAACATTACATCTGCTTCTATAGACAGTTGCATTAAATGAGATTTCTTTTGAAAAACCTTTTAACTGCTACTTTAAAGTAGCAGATCAAGACTCTCTTTGTAATGTGAAGTTTAAGTATTGCTTCGCCCACAACTTAACCTTGATGGGCTACTGCTTTACAGCCCTCCCCAAACTCTTTCACTCCTCTCCCTCACATCACCTCTGGTTTCACAGCAGAGACCATTCAAGGAAGCAGCTGCCAGCCACCGATGGATGCTTTGCTCTGCACTCTTCATGATTTTGTACATGAACTGGCACCTGGCTAGTTGAAAATAGGATAGCAAAAGACTCTGTGAGGGTTCTGCAAAGAAGCATGACTAACCACAATCAAAGGTCGGTCTTTGAGAGCCACTGCTCTGACATATACTGTCAAATTTCCATTACATAGAGATACACACACGTATTCCACACTATGAAGAGACATGGCCAGAAGCCATCTGGCGGGCAAGACGCCAATGTGTTAGACATGATAGGAATGGTATAAAGCCTGGCTTACTGTAATCATGTTTTGGTGTTTTCAGGTTTGACTGAACTGCAGTGAATACCTGCCACCTTTTCCTCCAACCACCAAGTCCTGGCTGGATCTGATAAACTTTGGAATATACTGACCAGTTTATAATGACAAGTCATTAAAGTTACAGAAGTGATGGTGAATGTTCCAAGCAGGTAGACGTAAAGACCGTCCAGGATGTTATTGGAGGTTTTGTTCTTCCCGTAAGTACAGTTATTATATTTCTTTGTGAGTATTAAAACAAACAAACAAATTTATGTGTGCTTGTAGACTTGTTGCACACACATATATGCAGAGACGAACATGCACAGATACAGTGTTAGGTCCTGATGCAGTTGGGAACATTCACACACCGACACTAATGTATGCTGCTGCTTTGAAGATAGCTGAGCAACGGGGTAGGAGGAAGGAAAGAAGCACAGTTTCTAGCAATCAATAACAAAAAGGCTTCCAAAAGTAGCATGAGTGGTTCCTAAAATGTTTAGCATGTTGCTGTCAAGCCACTTTTCGAATTTTGGACATAAATTTCCAAGAAACTGCCCAAGATGACATGCATTGCTTTAGTTTTAGCAGCAAGGTTAGAAGCAACTTTGATATGAATCAGCTGCAAAAAGACTGAAAGAACATCATTTAATTTCACCGTTGAAATGAACAGTACTGTCTTACCTCTGCCACGGAAATATGTTTTTGGTAGCGTTTGCGTGTGTGTATGCGTGCCGGTCTGTCTCTAAACACAACAGCTTGAGAATTCTGATAAAACTTTGTAGGGTGTAAGAGAGAGGCCACGTTAATGAGTCATTAAAATCTGGCTTACATCTTCAATGTCAAGTCAACCCTTTATTGGCAGAAAATTGACAAAACAAAAAAACAACTTGTGTTGTGTGTTGTGAACATTTAGAAATATGTCACATTTGACCTCTACGTCAAGGTCAATGGCTTGATCTGAAGGTTAAAGTGATAATAATGTGATAATGATGCCACAGATATACTTAAACCTACGTTTCTTATTGCCATTGTTTATATTGACAACATTTAGGGAATGATATATGGGGATTTTAAATATCATGTCATATTGACCTCACTTTCACATATGCTTTTCTGTCAAGTTGACCCCATAATGTGTTATATCTTTAAAGTATAATAACGAGAAAGAAGCTGCCTAGTCAGAAATATATTGTAGTTTAATATCATATAAGCAGCTTAGGTTATTCATGTCCAGTTCTTTGAGTATGATATTATCTCCTAAGTGTCTCTGAGTTTGTGATCTTTGCTTCTAGTCTTTGGTTCCTTTTTAGATGATGATGTTAGTTCTCTTTCGTGTCCAGCCTATCCCAGTCTTGCGCGTCCTGTGACAGGTCACTCTCGTCTCCATGTTTGTTTCCCTGTCTATGTGTCAAGTTCAGATGTTTGAGTCTATGTCTAAGTGTTATTCCTTTTTTAATTTTGATAGTCTCTTGTCTCTTGTGCATTGTATTTAGTCCTTCTTCCTTTGTCTCATCTTCAGTGATTAGTCCCAGCTGTGCTCCCACCCATTTCCTTTTCCCTCATTACCTTCTATGTATTTATTGTCTCTCTCTCTCTGTTCTTTGTTGTGTCCTCCCTAGAGTCTAGTCTTGTATTCCCAGGCCCAGCCCTGTCTCACTTGCCTTCTTGGTCCTAACCCTCCCTGCCACAAAGTGTTTCATGGCACAAAGAAAAAGAAAACAAACAGAATATAAAGAAAATCCAATACTATTCTGTTCCATTACTATTCCAATACTGACCAGAGTGTGAGCTGAGGTTTGAGCTCTTGGAGTGCTTCTTGTTTCTTTATATTTTCACATAAAAATTAGAAATAGGTGCCACAACTTACTGAAACTTGCAAACACACATTAACATACTGTATATAAGGCAAAAACAGTTTGTACAATTTTAATGAGCTTAAATTCCAATATTTGGCATGACTGCCTTTATTCTACAGCACAACCTGAACATGAGTGGAGGGGAAAAAAGGAGTCAATGTGTGAGATGTGATCTTACATTCTATTTTATTTAAGATGCACAAAGTAAATACGATTAAAAATTAAATAAATAAATCTTTGGGTCCTGGATGTCAAAATAAATGATCCTAAATACCTAACTGAGAGTTGCCACCAGTGTGTTGCAAGCCTGGTTTCATGTTTAAAGTACAAATATCAGCTTGTTCTCGTGAACATTCCCTTCAATGAAAGGACTGCATCTCTCATTTGTTCTGAAATACTCAAACAATGTATACTGTATGCATTCCTCCACTTAAAAGGAGAGAAAATCCACAAAAGAATGGAGGTGGAAATGGTAAAAATATATCTGATGTTTGCCCGGGAACTTTTAAGGAATTTTTTTCTTTGCTTGCCACTAACTGCAACTGATTTTTACTCAGATTTTGTTGACAGTTAGTCAAGTGCCGAATACACCACATGTACCTAAAACAGCTGATGGGTCTCTTATAAATCCAGTATGCACAGATAACCTAGGGGAGGATAGTCCTTTGTCTAATTCTTAATGACAACATGGATCAGAAAGACTCCCGAAATGTATAAATGCTTCCTTTAAGCTCTTGGCAAACAGTGCAGATGCTCTTCACACAAAAAGACTGTGCTATAGATTAAAGAGTGCTTCTTACTCATTCATGGAAACACTCTTAACCTCTACGATTGATTCTTATCAGATAACACAGCCCTGCAGTGTACCAAGACCTCACTTACACTCACACTACACACCCACTCAAGCCCTCACCTGTCGTGCTCTTCCAGCATTCTTTACCTGGCACTGGGATCAGCTCCAACAACTGTCAATTATCTGTAAGCCAATCCCACAAACGATTGACAAGCCAGTAGAGCCAGGGATCAAGTTCAGTCTCTCTGGGATCTGTGTGTGTGTATGTGCGGAATCAAGCAACAACACTACTAAGCTCTGACTTCAAGCAGCTCATGTTGACTAGAAGTTGATGGGCTGATAAACCGCAAAGTGTGTGGTGTCAGCCTTGTTGTCTCAAGACAGAAACCATGGGAACACATGGACACTGCTCATCCTTCAGCTCCCACTGAGACAAATCAACATATAAAAGCACGCATAGATGTATTTTGTTAGACTGGGCAATAACATTAACCGATGGTTTACCATAATGATTTAATTATGAACTTTGTAAAAGCTACAAACAAATAAACTGTTTTCATCACAGATAATAAAACTATGACATTTCTACACAAAGATTAAGCTTGGGGCAACCTGGAAAACAACAACTATTGTATGATTACTTAAAGCCTCCAGGGAAAACAAGCACCATTTTGGTGTTTCTGGTGTACAAACAAAGTTTCTAGCACAACTTTACCTACTTCCAAAGTTAGGGTTTGGTTAACTGGTAAACTGGCAGAAGGCCACTACATTCAGACCCTGAATTTGGAGAAGAAAAAGAAATGGTATTTTATACAGGACAGGAGTAAAGTAGGGAAAATACAAAAATAATCAAGCATTTAAATCCACATATATACGGCTTGAGTGAGAAGTTTACAATCATCATGAGATATGTCATGGTAATTTGGGGCTTTTAATGATTTATTTGAACTGTTCTTTTACCAGGGCTCATCTTTAATGACTTAAAAAAATAGACTGGATGCACATTTTTATTTTTTTTTTATTTTCTAATTTACACAGTGTCAAAATTATATATATAGGCTCAGATATATACATATGCCCCACTGGTATTTGGTTAAATTACCCTTCATCACAATGAGATGTGATGCGCAATGGCGCGCTGCGAGAGACCCTGCTTATGCAGTTCAACAACCCGACCACATTCAAAAAGGGAAAGTACCCGAACCCTTTGCCACCAGAACATCATGACAGTGTGACTACCTGACAGAAAATGACAATAAATCCACATTTTTCCACAGATTTGGACTTTTAAAGGCATGTGCTCCTAAACTTTCGATCAGCTGTAAAACAGCCTGTTTCAGTTTAAGCGTTGTTTTCAGTAAATTGCATCCTCAAAAAAATGTTTTGTCTAACTCCCATTTCTTCTTGTTGCATGTTGAAGCTCTACTTGGAACCTTGTTAAGATCCAACCATGCAAAATATGATTTTTTACCATTTTTCAAGTGGCCTTAAATTTTGATCCAGACTGTATCTGGTGGGGCAAAACTACAGACACATGCATGCATGTTTGTTGCATTTATAGGGACAAGGTCAAGACTTCTGCTTCTGAACTTTGGTCACAGCAAAAATGATTGCCTGATGAAATATAATTAAGTAGAGATTATTTTCAGCAAATGTGTTCCCTCTTGAGTCCTAACACACTTGGGAGATTTAGTTTGTCACAGACAGTCAGGTGTACAAATTTGGACATCTTTATATTTTAAGTAGCTCACATAATCCAACATAAAGCTGAGAATAAAGAAAAAACTCTGATTATTAATCTAATTTTATGTGTTCAAACATTAAGTATATTTTCCAAACACCACTTCTGCCATGAATGCAGTCTGTCTTAAACAGGTCTTTCACACTGTGTGTTTACAAAGCAGCAAATTGCAACACCCAGTTCCCCTCCCTTATAATTAAATTACACCCACGATCTGAAAGTTATAAGTGTTTTACTATACAATGAGAGAAACAGCTTCTATGTCCAGTGTTGGGAAGGTTACTTTTAAAATGTATTCCACTACAGAATACTGAATACATGCCCCAAAATGTATTCTGTAACATATTCCGTTACGTTACTCAATGAGAGTAACGTATTCTGAATACTTTGGATTACTTAATATATTATCATGCTGTTTACAACTACATGAATGTCCTATTGCTGTGATTTATTACTGTTACTGAAGGTCCGCGGCTCTGAAACGTAGTAAAGGGACCTCTGGCTAATACGTCCGGTTCCCTGTCGGGCTGGTAGCCGAAAACTAGCTTTACTTTTTTGTCTGGGTCAACTTTGCTTGCGGGAGACAGAGAGAGGCGTTGAAAGGCTGCTCCAACGGAACTTATTTTTTCCGGAGGAAAAACACGAACACAGTGTACAGTTGAGTCTTAATAGCTTACTTACAAATGGGCTCGTCAGGCACTCTTCTTGGCTGCAGTGGTTATTATTATATTTACATGCTTCCAGCTCCCGTTTTTGCTCCGTGACAGCTCGGACTTTTCCTTTCTCTCCCTCCCTCGCTCACGGACACATAACGGGTATGGTAGTCCATTCTCCCTGCAGCACGGACTACACTGACCATCAGGCTACATGCTTTAGAGCTATGCCTGTAGCATTCTGCCTTTTAGCTTAGCACAACAACAACAACAAAAAAGCGCTCTCTCACCCAGGAAACACGCAGAGAGAGAACGCGTCACCCTGTAACCATGGCAACCGTAACGCTGCCGCCTGGAACAACAGAACATAGCTGTCAAACAAACCCAAACAGTCCTGACCCGCGACAATATGAAACAGGGAAGTACCGCCGTGTATTCCATTTATTTCAACAAAGTAACTGTATTCTGAATACCACCTTTTTAAACGGTAACTGTAACGGAATACAGTTACTCATATTTTGTATTCTGAATACGTAACGGCGGTACATGTATTCCGTTACTCCCCAACACTGTCTATGTCATTATTAAAGTTAGTTGTGAAAATATATAGTGAGTTAAATGTTGGAACAGGAGGATATAATAATTTATATTCAGGCTTATATTCAAGCTATAATTCTAACTGAACTTTTTTAGATCCATCCATCCATCTCTTCCGTTTTTCCTTATCAGGGTTGTTGGGGGGCCTGGAGCCAGCCGTCATAGGGTGAGAGGTGGAGTGTTTGTAATAAGAATTTTCATAGAAAATAGGATCAAGTAAGATCAAGACAGGTTTAAGGATGGCTCTTAACCTCTAAACCTGTGTGTGGGTGTGTCTCTGTGTGTGTGTGTGTGTGTGTGTGTGTGTGTGTGTGTGTGTGTGTGTTGTGGGTGGGTATTAATTTCCCGAGTTTAACAGTAATTATTCTCCTTTATTGTCCCCATACTGGGCCATCCATCAGATCCTGACAGTGCTGAATCAAAGAGGCAACTTTGAACTCCTATCAGATATCTGCTGGGGGAGAGAAGGAGGAGGAGGAGAGAGTGAAGGTGGAGGAAAAGAGTATTTTTCACATGGACTTTCTGTGTAAGTAACGCAGATGGCAAGTGAGTTGTTAAAAAAAAAAAAAAGTACTGCAGACAAAGAAGTATTTTTGTGAGTAAATCTGTTCTCTGGGGTATTAATCCACGTCACAGAGGTTAAAGTAATTCTGTCAGTTTGCACAGACTTCACATTAGGTGAACAGCCAGAAGCTGAGTATAAATGGCAGCTTGTTATGTGTATGAACAACGTGTTCTCAACCTGAGGCATCAAATACTCTTTCAACTGAAGATACTGGCATCACACACCTTGTCCAATGTGCAAGTGACTGCAACTCCCTCAGAGATTGGTGAAGGTTTGTAAATAACTGTTGTCTAATTTATAAATGTAGACAGATTTCCTTTGTCAATGAGCACAACTCGAGGGAACTCGACTCAGCTGGCTACCAGCTGGTTGTATTCTGGTTATATTGCTATAGAACAGGAAGGATGATGAGCACAAATGTAATGCTTAAATGTGAAGTTATGTCTATGTAGACAGTAACAGATATGTGATTTTTGACAATTTTCACAGTTAATTGCTGAATTATCAGAAATAGATATTAACAAGTTTAACTTTGGGGACATAAATTGCAATAATATTGTATTGCGTGTTGTCTGATAATTCCCACCTCTAGTAGACACATGTCACTCCAATACTGCATGCAGAGCAGTAAAGGTCCATTTTTAAAGTGCGACAATATAAGCCTTAACAGAGGGCTAGAAGTGGGCTTGGGCTGTTGGTTGACAAACTTGTCATGCTTTACTGTTGAACATTTTTTTTAATGCTGTGGTCAGGAAAGAAGCTCCGCATTAAAGAAGTTGATGACACCAAATAGCTCCAAGCATCAGCCCAACCTGTGTCTGCACTGCATTCAGCTCCACAATCCTTGAAAACTCCCCGAAGGTTAAAAAACTTCACGAAGTGCCGCAGCTTCCCAGGCAAGTTCTATTCAACAGCTCCCCCTTGAGAATAGCAGCTCTCAGAAGCATCCAAGGTTGGAGGGAAAGAAAAAAACAGAGAGGTAGAGAGGCAGAGTAGAGAGAAAGAGTGAGATGAAGACGAAAGAGGAGATGAATGCTAGCAGAGCTCAATGCTGTTTTCCAAGGCTGCTCAGATGGGATCAATTCAGAAGCGAGTGAGAACTGTGAAGAGAGGTAAACATATTAGAAGGTGTGTGTGTGTGTGTGTGAGACTGAGTTTAGCTGTGAGTGTAGGAGTTTGAATTCAGTCGGGGAGGTCTTTGTCTTCAAGTGAATCCAGTTAAATGGAGGGGTGATGAGAAATATGAATCCTCGGTCCAAACCAATTGATTGCCTGCAAGGTTAGCCGCTGTAACAGAGAAATATTAACCAAGACAGCCAGAGCAATGGACAGACGAGACAAACAATGATATCAAGATCTTCTATTCTCGGTGTCCTTGCTCCTTTGAGTTTTCTCCATCTCTAGCATGGTTATTTTCATTTATTTCTCCGTAATGGTGAATAAAAAGAAAGTGTTCTCCACTGAAACGTCTTCTCCTTTGAAGTCCCTTAAAAAGAATTCATAAGCCCCGTTTTATTGATCAGTTAAAAGCTTTACTTCAATACAAAACACTAAAACAATTCGACTACATTTTTTCTGGCACTTAAAAAGCAAACACACAACAGTGCAGCCAAATAAAGACAATTACACACACAGACAAAAACAACCAAGAGAAGATTGCAGTGAAAACCAGCACAGCCTATACCTCGGCTTGAAGTTCCTTCCACATAATGTTCGCGACTTTCTGAGTAAGATAAGTAGGTAAAGTATGTCTTATGTGTGGAACTTGTGCTTTGAAGTCCAGGTGTAAAGGCCACACACAACTTGCAGTCTCAATCTGTAGACTGTTCTAAATGTGGGAAAGAAACAGGGTGGTCTTGCAGCCCAGGAAAGGTTCATATAAAAAGCCAGAAATCCCTTTTTGTGACCATGCTATAGTTTCATTCCTGCATAGGCTGTTATTTTGAATTCTTTTACATTTGACCTCATGAGTCTTAAGTGGGGATTATACTTTCTGTTTCTTCGAGTCGACCAGGGTCCAAGTGACATAAATTTCATTAAGAAAGAGTGAGCATGAGGGATCACAACGATGTCCACATGCCTGCCTGATTTTTGTGACCATGCAGACCCGTCTGCAAAAAATTTACATTACTACACCAACTACACATGAAACCATACAGCAGACTTCAAAGTAGTATAGCAAGAATGACTATAGGCTGTCGGGTCTCCAGCTGCCCATGTCCATGTCCGCAACAGAGTATAGTCCAGGCTTTATTGTTAATAGTACCAGGACTTCTACACCTCACAAATTAATCACTGAATGAGTGCCAAGGTCCACCCTTCATCGCTTAACTCCTTCAATACAGCATTTTTACTGCAAGAGCAAAACTTCCTGCAATTTCTTTAGAAAGGAAAAATATCTGGCAGTGAAGCACGATTTCATCTTCATAATCAGAGGTCGGCATCGTAACCCTTTAATTATCAAGTTTTTATTTTCCTCTGAGCTGTTAAGCATTTCTTAGCTAAATGTCTCTTTTGTATGTCCAACCTTGACTCCAACACTGTTTGCCATTTAACTAGAGATCCAAGTGGAACAGTTTTTTCCTGTAACTGGACAACTTTTCCTTACTTAAATTGTTTAAAAGGTGTGTTGCACATGAGGCAATGTCAATTCTGATCTTGGCTGTTAGAAACATAAAAGAACAGAAATTAATTTGAATGTCAGAAGACTATTTAGAGTCTGTAAGCCTGGCCAATCCTGAGTCTGTCAGTCACCATGACTTTAATACACACTGTATAAAGGTTATTTGAGTTCTAGTTGAGGTAATGCAATGTTTTAAAAAGATTCTACCTCAGCTTTCTGCTTTAGTGACGCTTAAAAAATTAACAAGTCAAAGTTAATCTAAAAACAAAAAACTTTATTAAATCAGATGTTCTTTATTAAGCCTCATAAAATGACACCGGGCAAAACAGACTACTTTCTCATTTGCATGTGTGTGTGTGTGTGTGTGTGTGTTTGTATTTAACATTTCACAACCTCACAAAAAAAAAAAAATAAGTATGATTCAGCCAGAGATCCTTGTGAATATACTGGAATTGCAGTGTTGATGTTTCCCTTCCCTGGTTGGCTTGGCCTAATTATCCGTGTAATGATATAACCCTTGGGGGGAAAGGGGATCTGCCTCCATCTGCCGCACATACGCACATATAGACACACACACACACACACACACACACACACACACACACACACACACACACACACACACACCTGTGCACAGCCCCATCCCAAATTCCCAGAGAAGACCTGAAAGCCTCTTCCTGAAAGCAGCCATAGCAGTCATCTGGTTTCACCTGCTAGTAAATAAGAGCTGCACCATATATCTAGAAACATTTGTGTCATTCATTAGGTGTTCTTTAAAAAAAAGTTTGTTAGATTATCAAACGTGTGCCTTCAGGTTGGTGGGTTTCACAGCTAGTATTACATTTCATACAGGAATACTTTTTTAAAACAGTTCCAGTAGTCTTAAATCTTACCTTCATTGTTGAAAGATATTTTAAAATGTTCTAATGTTCTCAGTAATAATTTTCATTCATTTTTATGCACAAAATACAGACGTTTACATGGACCCTCATCCTCATCGTCAAATGAAAATATTTACGTCACAAATTTATGTATCCAAGCCGACCTGTGGATGCAGAAAGTGTAATGAAGGCTTTCAGGCTTCTGCAGCACTAAATGTGGGTCTGTCTTTGGCTTATTGGAAATAATTAAAATGCAGTGATTAGAAGTGGAAAATCAAAGCACACACACACATTATACTTGTCACACCATTGGGCTGCTTATGAAAATCTCTAGAAGTTGAAGAGCAGATTCATGTTAGAAAGCATATTTCGGATTAAAAATATATCAAACACACATGAAAATATGTGACTGCGGTCGTAAATGTCATGAAGTTTAAAAACTTCATAAAAGATAATGTGCAAATCTTTTAAGTATTATCGTTCTCATGTTATTGCATTCAAAAGATTTTCAGAAAACTTCAAACTTGTGCAAGATTTTTAGTAGATACACCCACGGTATCAGTTTGGAAATCCTATGTCACCTCGTTCTCAAGTTATCGCATTCACAAACTTGGGTGTCCAGGTTGCCCACCCAGCGGGGTAACAACAATACCCAATCAGCCTTTTACAGCTGAAGGGTTAAAAAAAAAAAAAAAAAAAAAAAAAAACACACTGCATCATAAAAATCGAAGAGTACATATAGTTGCAGTGAAAAAGTATTTCCCCCCACCTGATTTCATTTTGTTTTTGTTTTGTTTTTTGCATATTTGTCACCACTTACATGTTTCAGAGAATCAAACAAATGTTAATATTAGTCAAAGATAGCCAGAATAAATACAAAATGCTGTTTTTAAATGATGAGTCATTAAAAAGCTATCCAAGCTTAGTTGTTCCTATGGGAAAAGTTTGGGTGGCACAATCACTTATTAGGTGTGGCTAAACTTTTTCTATTAATAAATGAAATTATTATTTAACAACTACCATTTTTATTTACTTATTGTCTAATATTAACATTTTTTGATGACCTGGAACATGCAAATGTGACAAATAAGCAACAAAAATAAGAAACCAGGAAGTGGGCACATTTTCTTTCATGACACTGTATATATAATTAATGTAAATGTATCACTGACACAAAATTTCAGTTAAGCACAGTTATAAGCAACTTAAATCTATTTTTAGCAGGATGATCCTGCCTGTGTTACTACTGGATCATTATCACACACATATACACATATATATATATATATATATATATATATATATATATATATATATATCTTTCTGTCTGTCTCTCTCTCTATATATACAGTTAAGCCCATAATTATTCATACCCTGGCAAATTTTGACTTAAAGTTACTTTTATTCAACTAGCAAGTTATTTTTTGACTGGAAATGACACAGGCGTCTCACAAAAGATAATAAGATGATGTACAAGACGCATCATTGTGGAAAAAAATATTTCTCAGCTTTTATTTACATTTGAGCAAAAAGTATCATGTCCAGAATTATTCATACCCTTCACAAACTGTCACAGTCTCTGGGAAAATCCAAAGTTCCATACCATTCCAAATAGTCAAAGCTGTTCTAAAGCATCATAATTACCCTGATTAATTGAAAATAGCTGTTTTGATCAACTCAACAGTTGAAAAACAGCAGCTCTTTGCAGGTGGTCTGTGGACATTCATGGCTAAGACAAAGGAACTCAGTGAGGACCTGCAGCTGCGCATTGTGGCTGCTCACAAGTGAGGAATGGGCTACAAGGCCATATCCAAATGTTTTCAAGTTCCAGTGGCTACAGTGCAAAGTATTATTAAAAAATACAAGATGTTCCGCACTGTGGAAAATCTCAGAGGACGTTGTCGGAAGCCAAAAATGAAACCTGTGCTGGCCAGGAGAATAGTGAGAGAGGTGAAAAAGAATCCAAGGATCACCACCAAGGCCATTCTGGTGAATCTGGGCTCTGCTGGTGGCAATGTCTCAAGGCAGACAGTCCAACGGACACTGTTGGGTTCCATGGATGCAGACCAAGGAAAACGCCACTTCTCCAGGCACTTCTAAGGCATGCCAAAGCTCGTTTGGCCTTTGCAAATGCTCATCTGGACAAAGAAGAAGGTTTCTGGTCTTCAGTGTTATGGTCAGATGAAACAAAAATTGAATTATTTGGTCACAATGATGTTGCCTTCATTTGGCATAAAAATGGAGAAGCCTTCAACCCAAAGAACACCATCCCCACTGTCAAACATGGTGGTGGGAACCTAATGATTTGGGGGTGTTTTTTAGCCAATGGACCAGGGAACCTAATCATAGTAAACAGCACCATGAAAAAAGAGCAATACATGAAGATTCTCAACAACAACATCAGGCAGTCTGCAGAAAAACTTGGCCTTGGGAACCAGTGGACATTTTAGCACGACAATGACCCAAAACATACAGCAAAAGTGGTGAAGAAATGGTTAGCAGACAACAACATTAACGTTTTGCAGTGGCCTAGCCAGTGTCCTGACTTGAATCCAATTGAGAATCTGTGGAGGGAGCTAAAGATCAGGGTGATGGCAAGAAGACCCTCCAACCTGAAAGATTTGGAGCTCATTGCTAAAGATGAATGGGCAAAAGTGCCTGTGGAGACATGCAAAAAGCTGGTCTGCAATTATAGGAAGCGTTTGATTGCTGTAATAGCCAATAAAGGCTTTTTCTATTGATTATTGAGAAGGGTATGAATAATTCTGGACATGATACTTTTGCTAAAATATAAATAAAACCTGAGAAATATTTTTTTCCACAATGATGCCTCTTGTACATCGTCTTATTATCTTTGGGGAGACACCTGTGTCATTTCTGCTCAAAAACGAACTTGCTTGTTGAACAAAAGTAACTTTAAGTCAAAATTCGGCAGGGGTATGAATAATTATGGGCTTAACTGTATATATATTACCTTTAAAAAGAGGCATTTCATAAACAAGGGAGTTCTATGTTTATTTTTCCGCACCTTGGCAGTGTCTCTCAGGGTGTTACTGTCTTTCTTTGTGAAATGTTTTGAAAAGCTACTACCAGAAAGGCAATCCACAAAAACTGAATGATCCCTCCCCCATTCTCTGTCTGTGGCTGTGTGAAATTGAGGAAAAGACACTGGCAGGTTTGGCACCTTTTCAAATGATAAAATGTCTGAACCCATTTAAATGATAGTTAAGCAGAAACAGAGGAAGAAGAAAAAAACTGGTCATATCTGGTTTTCTAAAGATGTGCGGGTGCTGAATTGCACCAGGATTTATTTGGCTGGTTAAAGTGTCATCATTTGGCTATGTTTAGGTTTATACATAGCTTTAACAGCATTACCTGCACATAAAACTGGAGTTAATGCTCAAAAACCACTGACACAGGCTGCTGAAGGCCTACACAGGGTTTCTGAATATGATGTCAATCATACCCACTTCCAGATTAGGTTAGAATTAGAGCATGATCATTTATTCATAGTTGCTCTTTTACTAGAAATGTAGTCTAACAGCAGAGGTGAGATAACGGTCAGCATCAAATAAGGAATGCACACTTTACACAGTAGGACTACATTTAAGTCTAATTGTTTATACTGCAATAGTTAGTGAGTGCTTGTACTGGATAGCAAAGCCCCACTGGTGTTGTAGGTCACACAGGACACAGGAGGACTGATGTGTTGTGCAGAACTGCTCATCAAGCAAGCTGATGAGTTAATATGACTTCATTTTGAGTTATACCACCAACGCCAAAGTATTCAAGAGGCCCAATACATTTCCTTATGTGTATATTTAAGAAGAGCCCAAATTTTAAACACAAACATTTAAAAAAAAAAAAGATCATACAGCATCAAATCACTAGTACGATAATATGGCTTTTCAACTTTAATTGATAAATTATTATTATAACCAAAATAACACACAGTCACAAAGCAGCAAGTGAAGAGAACTATCAGTTGATTAATGAAACGCTATATACTTGTTAATTGAACTGACTGCATACATGTGTACATTATACTGAATATTAAAAGCTACTTTCACTTTCCCCTATTAGGAGAATGTGTAAAACACTACGTTATGGGGGCACATGGGCACAAACTGCATGTGCTTCCTCCTGTGGGACACCAAGCAGACCACAGCAATACAATCCCAGCCTTAACCCTTTATCACCCAAATACCATACAAGTTGCCTGGAATTATTTAGTAATTTTGGCTGTAAAATCACAAAAATAAAATCTTTCAGGAACCATTTGAATATTCTCTCTAGATTAAAATGTTTGCAGAGTTACAGTAGTATTTCTCTCTGTGATTAGTCCCTGTTCAGACAGCAGTACATTGTGAATGCTTTGTGCTACTGTGATACACCAAACATCCCCATAAAGCCAGTCTTCTCTTCTTTCCAAAAAAGTCTGAATTTGGATTCTAACACAAACAGTAATGGAGTTAATCACTAACACTCACAATCACACCTTTGGGCTAACCTAACCCCCTGTTCACTCCGGGTACTCAGAGTTCTCAAACACTTTAAATTGTTCATCAAGCCAAACTTGCGTCCACCGTAAGTAACTTTTTGGCTGCTCCAAATTATTCTTTAGCTTTAGAAGTAGTGTGGAGTAGGTACATCTGATTTGGCAAACACGGTTTTCATTGGATAACAACAATGGGGTGGTTCTTGTTGTCTCCTGCCAAACATTTGTTAGGAGATTTGATTGATCTCCTGATTGACAGAGACACATAGTCACTGCTCAGATGTGATTGACTGGACTACAAAGGTCATGATTAAAGACAGTTTCATGAAAAGCGCACCATGTGGACTCGGCATGAACTTCAAAAAAGCAGCTAAACTGAATTTCTCAGCTCTCCCTGCCGTGCACAGGTCTGAGCACAGACAGGCGACAGGCGATATTTATTGACAACGGCTGCTCCGCTTGATAAGACGAGGCATAAAATCAATCAACCTGATTGGTAGACAACATGAAGCAAGGGAGGGGGGAAAGGAGAGCGCCAAGAAGGCTGGAATGTGTGGTGCTGAAATAGAGGAGTGACTATAAGAAATAAAGGAGGATTGAGGGGAGAAAAGGAGAAGAATTGCTGTTTTCAAAACCTCAAAACATAATTCACGTTCAGAGCAGCGATTTAGCTATTCCTGCGAAAGGGAATCGCAGTGAGTTAGTAGCAGAGAAATGTCAGGTTTTTGCCTTGAGTGTTTGGACTCCATTCAGCATTGAAGAGGGTGATGCACGCTAATCAGATTAGTTTGTTTCAGCACTTGTAAAAGGAGACAGTCAGCAGAGTGATGCAGACGGTGTCCCATATTTAGCCTCCGCCAACATGAAACAGGCCATCACCTCTTTTCTGTTTACTGGTGCTTGCAGCCCATTGAAACTACGGAGGACAGGCTGGGGACAGCAGAATCTGAAACTATAGGCATTAAATGGGATGTTTGTTTTTTCCTATTGGCTTCAAATGGCTCGTAAACTGATTTTTGCATTTCCTTAAAGTGGCAAAAAACTGCAATTTTATTTTTACAGCACATTTCATTATATGCACAACTTTAAAACCTGTGTAGGCTTACAATGACATAAATTGTACTATTAGTACACTCAAAGCAATTCCTTTTCTTTGTGGAAATTTTACAATTACCTACTTTTTACTTGCTAAAAATAAATAAATATAATCCAAGTCACTGTAGAAGACATTCTTTGAGCATTATACAGCTCTGCAAACTTAAAATGAACAAGTTAGTATTCACTTTAAAGTAAAGCCAACTTTTAGCCAGCAGTGTAGCTGCCTAAAATACATGGTTTGCATTTATATTACTGGGATTTAAAAAAAACTGAGCTCCAGGACCTGCAAGCCTTACAATACGTTAGTTACATTACATAGCACAACAAAACAAGAAATTGAGGCCTTCTCCTTCTGCACCGACAAATCTCGCAGTCAACACAACAGGTGACAAAATAACCAGCAAACACAAAACTGGGAGAAATCACATACTTTCAAAGCCTCGGCAGGCTCCTTCTCTCTGTGTTGACAACAGCAAGAACACTACAGCCTCAGACAAACAGCAATCAGCATAAAAGACCTGCAGCCGGTATAAAAAAAAAAAGTACCCAGCAAGGAACTGAATCACCAAAGAAAGCCCGCTATGGTAGGAGGAGCAGCAGCGAAGAGACACGCAGATACAGAAAAAAGGCGAACAGAGCCTGTATTTGACTCACATTTGATGTTCAAGAACACTCTCCTTCAGGTCATGAATGCAGTATTCATGTGCAGTTTGTTTGTTGACAGACCTCCTCCTATCCTCTCCTTGCTAGTGCCGCTTGCTTTCAAAGGCGCCATGGCTGATTTAATGTTAGCGGCAGCTTCATTTAAATGATGTTGTTGACTTTCTGTTGCTTTCTTTTCACTTTACGCTGAATATTTCACCTCCGAGTTTCTTTTCCAGTGGCCTGTCAATTCACGCTATGATGCCGGTGTTTGCTTTTGATAATTTTTCATAGTTCAACTGTTTTATTTTTTTTTTTTTTTTTTTTTTGTAAAGTCAAGGATGTCAACTTTCACCCTCCGTCCCGTTAGTCAAGGCTGCAGTACCCACTTTGACCACTAAGATTGGGTTACAATAAGCAGCCTTTACAACCCAGAGAGGCGCTGTTTCACCGTTTCACTCTTTTGGCGGGAAATCGGTAATAAACTATAAATAAAAGAAGAAAAATAAGCAAGATGGGGGTTTTTTGTTGTTATTAAGGTAACTAGTGTTATATCATGTTAGCACGAAGAGATTTTAATAGCAATATCGTGCTATCTCCTTAGGTTTTTGTCTTTTTAGACAAATAAAATACTCTATTTTTCTTACTTTGGACCCACTGTACAAAACTGATATTTCTATAGCAGATAGTGAAAAAACTTTTCTGTCGTTTAATTGTTTATATTTTACATAATAACATTTGTGTTTATGAACGGGCATGGGGAAGGTCTTTATCAACAGGAAATGCTTAAACTTATGAAAATACAGATAAAAGTCCACAAATCAACCCCTCCTTCACATTTTATGAAACAATTCAGTGGGCCGGATTGGAGTCCTTGCCGGGCCAATTCAGGCCCCCGGGCCTTTTGTTTGGCACTCCTGATTCATAATATATATTAACCCAAGTGTGTGTGTGTATTTTACACTGCATGCCCTTGTTATAGCAGTTCTCATAAAATATAGGCTATGAAATCATTTGCAGTTCAGATGTGAGACACAGAATTTAGCAGTAACCTTGGGAGAAACATGTGTGTGCATACATAAATTGGTTGCGTGCACTCTAAATGAAGCTTACAGCCCCCTCAGCCTTCAGCTAACTAGAAGTCTTTACAGCTTCGATTGTATTCTATTGTATTTCATTGTATTGTGTGTCAGGACATTGACAAGAGTGACAAAGACATGATGAGATGACAGATGGGGGGGGGGGGTTTCTGCACAATTTACCTCGTTTAGACAAGATGCAGAGGCAGAAGGTGATTGAAAACATTAGAGACGGAGATAAGATGGAGAAAGAATGAGCTAAATCTGAAGCACAACATATAGGTAAAATGTTAAAACCTTCCTTGGCGTCCCCCCCATTTATGAGTGTGTGCATCCATCCTGAAAACATCTCCTTTTGAAAACCATAATAATGATAAGAAAACCCTTTGTGCGGACAAAAGAGAAGGCCAGAAAAGAAAAGAAAAAACCCTGTGTACCGAGTCATAAACAATCAGTGGCAAATAACAGCAATTTCACAGCTAATTCGTAGATTTCACGTGTGGATGGCTGCATCACCTCCCTCCATTTAATGCTGTGAATAGATACACGCTGACATTATAACCATGAGATCAAACTCAGGGTGTGTGTGTGTGTGGAGGTGGAAGGTCTATACTAATAATTTAAGGCTAGCTTGAGTGTATGAACTGCAGGGTGCAGCAAAACACGCTCTTTCCCCGTTACTGCACTTGCCAGTTTTACTTTAGCTAAAAGCTGGCTGGCAACAGGTCAGCCAATAAAATCCATGCAAATGGACACACAATCACTTCCTGGATTATTTTCTGTCGTATAGTAACTGTTATAATGGCGGATCCTTGCATTAAACATGGCCAAAGTTTCAAACAACGAGTTTGGCTTGTGTGCAAGTAATCACTGTGAGGGAAAGAGAGACTTCGATTTTGCGTCAGGGACACAGGAGCCCCTCCAACCTGTTGTTCAAACCTTCTTTTTGTGAGGGGCAGCCAATGAGATGAAAGTAGGGTGGTCTAAAAGAGAGAGAAGAGAGAGGCTGCAGTAAGGCCACGTATAAGCTAAATACAGCTCTGAATAATACAAATCTAATTAAATACAGAGACTGAAGTCATCACAGTAAGTCTACTTTAATATTTAAAAAGGCCTCTATAGAGAGAACAGTACAGTGAGGTTGTGCCCCCCAAACACTGCATGTGTGTTTGAGTCCTAGGACATCCTGGGTGTGTGTAGAAGAAGTGAAGCCTTTCTGTGCCATCTGTTGGGAGCAACTAGTTGAGTTAAAACTGTCAGTGTGGAGAGCCCGAGACATTTAACCCATCTAAGGGTGGAGAGGAGGATGTGGCAGTGTGTAGTGGCACTGGGAGTGCAAAAGAGGGCCATCACAGCTGGAAGAGTAAAAGAGCCCTCCATCCACAGATAAATAGGATGAGAAAACACACACACACACACACACATTCACTTTCATCTCAATGAAAAAAAATGTCTGTTGGTTACTTTAACTTGACACTAAGACATGTTAAAAAAAAAAAAAAACCAAAAGCCTACCAGCACCTGTAAAGTTCACTAATTAACATGCTATATCTCATTTTCTTAATCCGTACAAAAACCAAAGTGGAAAACAAAGACGAATCCACATTTTACTGGAGGTTGAAGTGTTTCCTGACTGGGGACCATGAACATCCCGGAGTCTCCTGTTTGGACGGGGGAAGCGGTTCCACATGGGAGCTTTTGTGAGGATTAAGCAAATGAGATAAAACTTGCTGAATAATGAGCATTAGGGGCACTAGTAGGTGGATTTTGTTACCTTTGAACCGCTTGCCGTTTCCACCTATTTCCACCTCTTTGTGCTCAGTTGAGTTAGCAGTCTAGTTTTAACTCTGGGCAAAAGTGCTTTTCTCAACAACAAAAAAAAAACATGTCAAACTTCAACACTTATTTCAAAAAGAGGACTTACAGGATTAGCGCCTATTGAAAGCTTATATTTTTAAAACAGTCACCTGTTGCTTCCAGAGTTGCTCTTTGCAGCTTCAGGGAGATAAGTGTGGCCCTTATATATGTGACAGATACGCCGTCTCCGATTGGGAGCCACATCCAGATTTTTCCTCTGCCAGTCCCATTTCTGTCTCCACCGTTTCATTACTTGGGGGTGTGAATTCATCTCCCGTCTTTGTCACGAAACCTTCGTAAGCACACACCAAAGTGCTCCGAGCAATCCAACCTCAAGCAGCGCGAGAAGAAGGAAACAGGTGATGAGGAGGTTGTAAAGGACTCTGTTACACCTTAAATTTCACCGCCCACCTTTCTATATAATTTTGGAGTCTCTACTGAGTAAGACACCGTAAAGATTCGTTTAAAAAGGTCTTCACACTGCGTATTTATGGTTGAAGTTTTTAAGAAGACTTTTGGTTTTTTGATCTGAAAGGTGACTGCATGAGTCACTGCACTTTAACTCGTGATAAAAAACATAATTCTTTTAAAAAAAAAACCTTATACAATATAAACGCGATGCAGCATTTCATATCTACTTTTCTTCTTCTGTGCAATCCCCCACCTCTTCTTCTTCTTCTTCCCCAGATTTCACCTCTGACAGTCTTGCCCTAGATATTTCTCTATCCCTGTCAGACACACTTGCAGGTCTCATCGGCTGCCAGCTGTGGAGGAGAGGACGTGGAGATCAGCGCAGATGAGAAGTGAAAAGGATGAAGGGAAACCAATCGATCGAAAAGCCTCCATCCTAATCTTGTTGACGTCCTCAGATGGTGCAGACAGGAGCCCTGGAGCAACTTTGGGGAACATATTAAATCCAAAACATAAATAAATTTTAAAAAATGACTTTTTTAACCATTTCCTGTGTTGTTTTTAAACAGAGCTAGTATTTTAGCTTGAGACAACACAACACAGGCGTGCACACAGGTGGGTTGCGTGCACACACACACAGACACACACACGATCTCTCTACTAAAGAAACTTTTGATTAATTTCATTTCATCGGCGTCACATATGTTGACTTGTCAACTCCTTCAGCCTTCAGCAGCACATCAGAAGCACTCGGCTGCACCCTTCTGGCTGAAGCGTGTAGTGCATCTTTTTTCATAAGAAGAATTTTGTAACACATTTTCGCTTTTATTTCCAAGCAAATGTACAGATGTTCGCCATTTACAGCCACAGAAAGGTTGGCAAAAATCCACAAGATATGACCGTTTAAAAACTGTATACAAAAAGAGCCCCAAAAACTGTACATTCATTAACATAACTACATTTAAATATTGTTCATATATGTATATACAGTACTGTATCTCAGTTCGTAGATACTGCCGGTTATGTGAAGTACAGCTCGCTATACAATAACACATTTTCAAAAAAAGATAACATTTGAGCTGAAAGGCCGTCAGTTCAAAGATTCAGTGTGGACAGGAGTGACTGGTGCAGAAGGTCTGTTGATGGCTTCAGCAAGGTGTCGGTCCTCAGGAACGACGGTTCAGTGCACCTCCGAGAAACAACTAACACCGCAAATCTCTTTGTCCTTGTTTCGTTTAAAGCTATGCATACAGACATACACGTGTCCACTTTTTTTTTTGACACAATCCAGTTTTGGTTGTTGGAATACTCTGAGATATAAACAAGACACACATTAAATACTGTCTCTGAAAAGTAAAACAAAAAAGAGGGGTTTCTAAGATACCTCTCCCCCAAAATGGCAGTGCAGTAACTTTTCATTTTTGTAGGTTATTGAGACTTCCAGATGCCTCCAAGTGTCAGTAGTATGTCAGGTTTCAATGACCAACCGCAACCATAAATATAAAAGGGTCTTTTCATTTTGAAGTAATCCCCTAACCCACTACAGAAAGAATTAATCCATCCAAGAACTTTCATCAGTTAAAGAATAAGGACCATGCTTAGTCACCGCTGTGTAAGTACTGATCTGAGATCACAGACAGGATAGGATAATGGATTCTTCACTGTCATGGTTGACATTTGAATATAAGTGACTCTCTGTCGCTTAGCTAGTGCTAAGAGGTCACATTTGTTGCAGAGAGCCATTTACAAGCAGCTTCAGTTTGATTATACTTATTGCTTCTCCCAGCTAGTTTAGTCCGGTGGTCATAGTGTATCAGCTCTCACATGGCATTATACTGTAGACTTTTCTTTTTCGCCCCCTCCCATTTCATTAACAATTGTTGTGTTATTTGTGTGATTCTTTAGCAGTTAAGGTACTGAAGCCTTGGTACATTGTTTGCAATGAAAAACATCTTCCTAGTCCAAAGGCCAATCAGAATTCAGGGCAAACAATAAAAGGAGGGACAGGATCTTTGTTTTCTTCATTCAGATAATAAAAACATCAACAACAACAAAAATCCAGTATTTTCTAATTTACTTCAATTGTTCTAAGTCGTAGAACCCGACAGATATATGATTTTTTTAAACTGATACCGATATATGGTGATTTAAAAATCCAATTTTCTGATATATGTGCTGATTTTTTTTTCTCCCTTTCAGATACAAAAACACATTTCCCTAATGTTTGTCACGTGTAGTTATCAGTTTGCTTATTTAGGCTCAGCCTGCTCAGATAACCTGTTTATTATGTTTGTTTGTTGCCAAAAGGGATGTTGCACAGTGCCCTCTGGTGGAAAAACTATGCACTGTCCTCAAAACATATCTGTAGGTTGTATTATTGGCTGTTACAAATACTGATGCCAATACATTGGAAAATAGCTAATGTAGGAGCCATTTTTGGGTTAATGCCTTATGTGGCCGCTAGAGGTCACCTTTTTCTGTTTTGCTCATGTAAAGGTATTTAAGGTAGACGCACGTAATCAGCGTCAGATGTGTCGTTAATTGTGAGAAGGCAAACAGTTTGTGACCGCTGCGCTGTTATGTCAAGATGGTATTGGAATAAAGAACAAAAAGGACAAGATAAGTACAGCTGGATTTCTTGGACTGTTTACTTAATTCATACATACCAGTGACATCGCGTCACCCCCCGTTAACGACCACCTCAGTGGCTTCAAGTGTAGGCTTAGCCTCTACAGCTAATATCATTCGATAAATATCGGCTGGCTGATAAATCAGTCGGGCTCTACTAAGCAGATCAATCTGGAATGTTCTTCTTTTTTTGGTGCGTAAAACAGCAACACAAAATACTTTTACTTTTTGGAATTTGGCCCAACCAACCCTTCATTTTAGACAATTCCAACAGTACAAGAAACCCTTTTGCTTTACCATCAACTTTAAATCTCCAAAACTTGGAGATGGAAAAAACAAAACAAAAGAAAAGCTACCATTGATCACCTGTAGCTGATTGGAAAAAGCAGAGCTGGAGCTCTTCAAGTCTATGGTCATAAAAGTCATTGTACATAATCAAAAACAATAAAAAAAATAACATTTCAGAGACAAATGCCCTCACGGGCATTTATTTTAAAGAAAAATTGAATACAAGCTATAAAAAAACAGATACTAAACATAAGTGGTATTTGTTCATTGATTGTGTGTCAGTTCTGCTTGTTCAGTAGAAGTCTGCATAAAAACTCGATTTCACATTCACCTTTTCACCTACAGTAGTTATTTCATTCCTCCAGTTACATCCATCATCTGCTGTGCCCTTGTACCATTGAAGCGCCTATTAACAGTATCAAATTGACCACAAAGCAAAGCAAAGACAGGCTGTGAAAACTAGCACAAGGCACCTAATGTAAAGCAGCTAAAGAATCTCTAGCAGCAACAAGGCTTTGGTTCATAGAACTAAAAACATCAGATCTACTGTCTCATGATGGATGAGTCAATGTATGAACGGAGGAACGGCAGAGAAGACGCAGAATGGGACGGATGAAATGATGATGATGAGGCAGATGGAGACAACTGTCACAGAGGTAGGAACAGCTTCAACATCGCTTCAAGAGAGGGAGGGTGTGAGGGAGAGAGAGAGAGAGAGCTAGAAGGAGAGACACAGAGGGTACGAGTTGAAACAGGAACGTGTGAGACAGAATTCAAAGAGCGCACTGTAAAGGCCCTTTTTTTAAGCTGGAGAATCCCATTAGACTTCTGTTATAAGGCTTTTAAGGGCGGGAGCACTAAACTGTTAGATGCTACAATCAACCTGATCTGCAGAGCTAAAAAGCATCTTATTCTGTTGAGATGAGGTGGAAAATGAGTATGAAAGGATATCAAGACGCTCGCTTCTCTGTCACATTATTAAAATAGATTTTTTTCACATTTTTTGTACATGCAAATTTTTTTTTTTTTTTTTGCACTTAAAGAACCCCATATATACTTATTCTGCCATTTTCTACTGTACACAGAATATGAGAGGGCACTTTGCTGTGCTACTGGTCAGTTAAAGGTCCTCTCACGGCCATGTAAAAAAAAGTGTTTCTATCTCGATTCCTTTTTTTTCTTTGAATTGGTTGTGCCGGCTGTTTGTTTCATAATTTAATACATTATAAATGATTTGATATTTATTTAAGGCATCAAACCATTTGGGGCACTTTGAGTGAATTATATTAAAAGGAACTATATATCATTTTAAAGTGCTTCAATCAAAGTAAATACAAGCAACCAGCTAATATCTAAAGGATGTCATAAAGCGTTACCTGCTGTTTCTTTGGTAAATGATATCAGTGAAAAATACCGCAGAGTTTACAAGACGACATTAAGGCAATAAGAAACGGCCAGGTAGCGGTCACACAAGCAGTTCCTCTGGGTCCTACTACAAGACATTTAGTCATCTAAAGATAAGGTAAGTTTACAATCTACTGTTCAAGATGATAGGATAGATGGAGATTAAAAGATACACACACAGACACACAGTCTTCTATCAGCACACACAGATACGCACACAAACCTCTACCACACCAAAGCTCTAAGCTACCTAAATGTGACTCTGAAAGTTTAAATGTTGGATGTATAACATGATAAAACAATAATTGTTCACAAAGACCAACTCCTACTGACTCTGCTATTGGAACCCAGGAGTAGCCAATGAGATGCGTACGTGCATTATGACTCGTTCCCATGTTTTTGTCTATTTGTGCCGTTTGCACTCGCTCTCTGTATTTACACCCTGTGTGCTGTACAGTATGATGATGATCTCAATGCTTACATGTTGGCTTTGGTATGGACTTAAACACTGCTTTTGTTCACTTTACTATCAAAGTAACAAATTACCATGGAAACAGGATAAAAAAATGTGACAAATTGTAATTTGCCTACAATATTTGCACTTGTTGCATTTCAGCTTACATTTAAAAAACATAATCGTGCTCAAAATACTGACTTTAAGTAATCAGATTACATGTAAATTTTCCATGTATTTTGTTATTTAAGTAAACTGTTAAATTTGTTACCAGCATATATTTCTTAATAACAAATTATTTAAATAAATGAACCTTTGTTTTTCTTTTTCTATTTCAAGATCATTTTACTCTAAATTATTGCTTCATGTTTATGACAGCCAAGAGGCTTTTCTGTGTTTTGTCGTTAAAGGTGAGCTAGTTTAAGAGCTTTCAAAGCTCCCCACACATTTTTAAACCAGACATATTGTGACACAGAAAGCACCATGAGCTACGCTTTTCTGTCATTATTAACTGACTTGACCACCGTTTTCCATCTAATCAAAGTTAGGACAATCAGCTTGCTGTATCGTTTGCACAAATGAATCAGAAATTAAGCAAAAATTGTATCTCATCCCAATATAAAATGATTTAATTCCCCTATACGGCTACTTCCGGGCTCCATAGACTAATTTTTCAACATTTATTCTTCCTTCTACTACAACCCTCCTTACAATGATGCAGTTTCTGATCCCAGAGTCCTAAGCAGTGTTTCTGGATAACATGTTTGCACACAGGCAACACCAGTTAGTCCTAAAAAAGAGGCAAAACAGACAGAAGGGAATAAAGACAGATGGCAGAGACTGAAGACAAGAAAATGTTTGATCACAGAAAGTTTAAGCTAGCTCGAGCACTTCTACAGTCGTCCTCATTATCATCATCATCATCATCATCCCGGTCATAGAGCATCAGCATGATTATCACAATAGCCATTAAAACACCCTAATAATCAGAGTAAAGTACACTTCAGCTACCATCAAAGGCAGGCAGGCGTAAGAGCCAGTGCACATATTTTTCATGTGAAACCAAAGCTCGAGTCAGTTTGTTTGCTGTGACATCATTACACTGAGCCCTTTGCACGTTGTGGCAGCGAACCAGGCCCTGCCGACGGGGTCCATTCCAGAGCCGTCCCATAGTGCTTTGCGCCACACTTGGCTGCGAACTTGACAGAAATTATGAAGGTCACTTAGCATTGCAGTCTCCTCAGCTGTTTATTATTTTACTCCAACTCAGTAACGTCGAAGTAAGTAAGTAAGCTCCAAGTTTGCTTTCCACCAATTTATCTGAGTAACTCCATGTGGATGACATTGTTTCTGATATTAGAATATAAGGTTTAAAAAAAATACCCCAGAGAAGAAGAAATAAATTAGACTGAGGTCTCAGGCCCCGCCCCGCTGTAATTGTACCCCTGCCTTGAATGGCGGGAGCTATCAGCAAACCGGAGGAGGGGGGTGAAGGTGCAGTAGTCTGGCGCTTTTTGCCAGCGTGTGAACATAACTTTCTTGGTAAAGGGTTCAGACCTTCGAGGGTTCCTTTGGTTTTCCGAGCCTCGCCGGTGGCTGCTACCCTTAGACGGAGCGTGGAGGGAAGCCAAGGGGGTGAACTCAGACAGCTGGCCCTTGTAGAGTTTATCTGCATTCTGTATGAGGGTACAAAGGGAGGAAAAGGGGACAAGGAGGAAGAGAAAGTTCAGAGAAAGTAAAGAATAAAACATGGCACTTGTGGAGTAATGCAAAAGAAGAAGGTGGTAACACGTCGCAGCTGGCCATAGTTTGAACAGATAGCATGTGACTTGGTGGAGTCAAGTCTCCATCCTGTAACAATGCCTCTGTGAGGTCCTGAACTACAAAACTGCCTGTAAACCAGGACTCTTCACCTGATAGCCATCACCCCCATCAGTGCCCCCAAGGCTTAATGGGAGCAATGAGCATTATGTGCTGTTAGAGCAACTTATTAATGCTCATTATAACTAACAAATATTAATACATCTGCAAACTGCAGGCACCTGATCCTGGGCACAATGCTACATCCTCAAGCTTCAGTTGTTTTTAAATTAATAAAGTTTTTCATTTCCTTTAATTTAACTTGCCAGCTGTGAGGTTAAATTTTCCATCCATTCTGTTCAGGTACAAAAGCAAGCATGTTAAGAGCAACAAAAAAAATAATAAATCATAAACACCAAAAACATGCAAATGTCAACAAAAAGCTAAACATGCATTCATTTCCTCTGCAAATATTACTTTTCTGTCTCTGCAGCAATACATTATACCACTAGATGGTGCTAAAGCTCCATTTGAGAAATCACCCAGCTTTAAGTAAAGTCAGTTGAAATACCTGGAGAAAACGGTTGAGCTTTTAGGACCTTCATACAAATAAAGCACACACTCCAACCCTTGTGTTAGTCAAGTACAACAACCCAAAGTCAAACCGCACACCACACCAGTTAACCCACCATCACACACAGCAGCAACGTGTGCATTTTACCGTGCTGAAGCCCAGTAGGCTTCTGTGACAGCTACTCCATCAACAAGGAATCAGAGCTCATGTAGGCCAGGGCTATCTCATACCTTTTATTATTTCTCCCTTGCTGCAAATACACACACACACACACACAGACACACACACATTTGAAGACAAACACATCTACCATACGGACTCAAAATTGAAGCATTAAAGTAAGAGTGGTTTCTAAAACAAACGGTGATTAAGGCCACACTGAATCAAGATGTAGATGCACAGGCATGCAGTCAGATAAGACTGTAACTTCATGCAAAACAGTGGAAATGACAAAGTAACAGGATACAGACTGAAAGGAAAATAAAGAGAAAGACGAGACAGTAGGAAAGGCAGAGGGTCACCTACAGAAGGGCTGGGTTAGAAACTGATTCTGCTGGAGGTCTGAGACAGCATAAAGATGGTGGAAGGCTCGGAGGCAAGGCACCGACGCTTAGTCTGCCACGGAGGAGAACCACAGAGGGAGAAGGAGGAGGAAGCAAGAGATCAGGAGGGGTGAACAAAGGCAGGGAAGAGTTACAGCTGGGAAAGAAACATGTCAGATCTTCCAAATGTAAACATTCTTGTTAGGCTTCTCAGGAGAGGCTGGATCATACTGAGTCTTTGGTGATGGTTATTAGCTCTCCACAACCACAGTTATGAGGGAGGTTACAGGAAAAGGAGTTTGGGATGTAGAGGGAGAAAGAATTAGTATCTGTAGGAAAAGGAAGTGAAGCAGACTGCACTCCAGCCTTCCCAGAAAGGCTGACATCACTCATCCAGTGCTATCCATACAATGCACCTACTCATACAAAAACATTTGTGTTGTGTTTTTCAGTAACTCCACTGTAACTGGATCCCAGTGCTTCATATATTATGTATCATTGTATCGTCTTATTTTTTTTATGGGCATAATTTCTTCTGTCAACTTTCAGTGGAATACTGAATATTTCAGTATTTTGCTGCTAATGAATGCCTTCTGCCATTCATTATTTCTGAGCCACATGTCAGTGTTTATACACCTAATCATGTTTTTCTGGTCCAATCTTTCAGTCCTGATGAATCAGTACGCATCAGATAAATAACTGCTGTTAACGCTGCTCTTGCAGCACCTCAGAGTTCAAATCAGTGCATAGCTTTGAGTTTATTCTCTTTTTTACATAAGCAGGATGGTGTTTTTATCCCATCTTTCCTTCTTTCTTCTTACTGTGCAGCATTATTTAACGTTCATTTTCAAAACTGCTCTGGAAATAAAGTTTCGATTGCAATTTTCCTTCTTTTATACACTGTTTATGAAACTCTAATGCACATTTCCACACTGCAACCCATTAACAATTAATGCCTTTAGAGGCACTCCTGGTTCAGCAGAGGACACTGTTCTTATTCTCCATTAATAAAACACAGAACTCTGAGTGTTAGCCGCTAAAAAAATAGACACTATTGTGCGCACTCGTCTTAAAAATTAAAGGAGCGCTGCACACAGACACAGAGGCTTAACTACCAAAGCAGGGATGTAGCCACACCCTGCATCCCTCTGCTGACCCACAGTTGTCAGTTCGACAGCTGCGGGTCAGGTACTGAAACATCCCAGTTAATAATAAACAGTAAATTGTGTAAACGCAGGTAGCTTGAAGGTAAATATACAAAATTGATTTCTGCCTTGCAAAAGGCAGGGGGCGCTGTTTGACCTGTGTAAACTGAGCTTTCTTGCATTTTTCATTATTAATATTCAGGTAGAAAAGAAGCAGCGACCTTTATTGAAGAACAAATGAAGTAATGGCTAACGACACGTCCTACTTTGGCAGGAAGCAAAATATTTACAGGATGTGTGGTCATCAGTCTTCTTGCATTACTGCAATTATTCCAAAATATCCATAATACTTTAAAAAAAGATTAGTCTTCTTTTAGTTTTTTATGCAATTACTCTCTATTTCTGCAAGCATTTGTACCCACCTGTATGCGCTCAGTAGTGGTGGGCCACAGTGTCCTCCATATGACCTTCTTCACCACATCTGGCAACAGACTGGCTGTTATCAAAAGGATTATACTGAGCCAGGCTGGGCCACTGGACAACATCTGCATGAACACATAGTACATCCTCTGGTAGTTGAGGAATGGCCTGTAAGAGAGGAAAGGACTGCATGAAAACAAATGCAATAAAACATCTAATAAAACGTCACTCTGACTGACACAGTTTTACATCAAGTAAACATCAAGGAATCCATCCAGCATTTAAATACGAAAATATTTCTTTAAACATACCAGATGATTCCGCCCCACAGCAGAGAGAATACGACAAAGAAGATCAGTGAGCCCCAGATAATGAAATGATTGATCCAAGTCCAGTAATGAGTATCTAGGGCCAACTACGACACAGAGACCATGGAAGTGAGACTGGAGCCAGACTTGCCTGGGTGTTTCTGTGATGTTCTGATGTGTCTGTGTGGTTACCTTGAATGTAACAGTGAAGACTAGCACAGTGAAGACGAGTGTCCCAAATGTCCAGTTTCCAAACATCTGCAGAAAGTAAAAAAGCAGTTGCTGTTATTGATCAGGAGATTTGTGCATGAAAAACTTTTAACTTCTTGTTTTTGTTTTTTTGTTTTTTTTATTTTATTGTATGTTTGATGTGAACAGATTCTAAGCAACTGTTAAAGTAAATAATTTGACTTATGCTTATTCAGTACTTAAATGCTCAGCACACCTGCGTTAACATGCTTTTCAGATGACATGATTAGGCTATGAGGTAAAAGTTGACATATTCAAGTAAGGAATCAATCAATCAAACAGATGGCAGGGTGCTCAGGTAGCAACATTCAGGTGAGGAGCTGGTTATCAGATGACTGATGGATGGAAAACAGGAGGATGATGTGATATAGTTTAATATTCCTATCAGTCTCTTCTGTGATTCTGAGGTGTCATATTAAGAGGTACATGGAGAACATTTAGTGATTCTAGCAAACCATAACTGAGAAGTGACTGTTGCATAATATACTGTTTTTCACAGGCCTGTGGCAATAAGATGAAGCCCAAAACGAAAAATTAACTAGTATCATAAAATTACAAGTATGGGTACACTGAAGGTCATCTAACTACTTGGGCTACACTACACTTCGGCTAAAAAGAGGTACCTTGGGTGAAACGTGATAAATAAAGTTAAAAAATAAAAATGATGAGCATGAAATGATAAAATAAAAGCTTTTCAGAGGCCGCTTCCAAATGCAGCTCTGATTTTTACATTGTTAGTACAAGTATAGTAAAAGCCACTATCAGATACATTACAACATAAACTGTAGCGCTACAGAAACACTCGCATGAGGCAGAAAAATGATTTTTATCATTGATCAGATGCATTTCATGTTTTTCTTTCTCCTTCTCTTTTTCTAACATTTCAAAAGCTTCAGATTTGCTTCCTGTCAGATAAAGATATTACCACTTTTGTTATGTGTTTATAAGTAATCCTATAAAAAGTTGTAATGCTTTAGGCAATGATCTCTAACTGTTACATAATGGAAGCAGGAACACTTATGCTCTGCTTCTAAGAGAAATCCTAACATATCTGCCACAAACAAAGCACACAGGACGTATAACTAAGGTGTTTGGTCACTGACAGCTGGACACATGAGCATGGGTCTGGGAAACAGCGAGTCACTACAGAAAAGCCTACAGCTGACGTATCTACAGCAAGCACTGAGGGCTGGACATGAGATGAACAGCAGTTTGTATCGGGCTGTGTGACGGTGGCGAAACAGGGAAGTGAAACTAAGGAGAGACGACAGAGAGACAGCGACAGGCTTACCATCTGTGTGTTGGTTGTCATTAGCTGGGAGGAGGAAAGAGAAGCAAAAAGAAAAAGCAACACAAAGGTAAGAGGATAGGAAGAAGAAGAGCATGTGGCCAGAAGAAAATCATAATAACATAAACAGTTTTATGGTTGAAGGGAAAAAAACGAGAAAAGAATTGGATGCAAAAAAAGAAGAAGAAAAACCAAGTGAAATCAAGCAACTCAAAAACAGTTCAACGTGTTTCTGGGAGAGTAATGCAGCTTGAGAAATTAAACAAACCAAATAGAGAACAGAGAGGAAGATGGTGGGAAACCCGCCATGCTGTCGTGTCTTACTACAGATTTATGCTTCAGCTGGAAATCTATGCTGTTACCTGCAGCGTAAAGGAAAAAATCCCAGTATTTTATCTGTTTCTGTCGTCCAGTACTGCATATAAACACCGGGACACGACCACACAGTAATTACCACATAATGCACCAGCACGAGCATGAATCCTGCCAACAGCATCGGCCACTTATGTAGGTTATGTCCTAGGCTCTAAAAAGATTTCCCACAGAAGTCTAAATCAGGTCTTAGATGTAAACCACACGTCATCAGATTTTACTTAAACATCTCCAACTGACATTAAATATTATTTACTAAAAGGCAAAATAGTCTTCAAACTTTATCAGCCAACAACCTGCATTTTCAAGTGAAATAAATAATGTAAATTAGATCAAAATAATAAATAACCATCCAGTACAAGGTCATTATTATGAGTAATTATTACCTCATAACTACATGTAACTACCAGATAGTTACTTTTCAAACGAAATAATGTGCAGTGTCAGGAAAATACATTTATAATACCAGATCCATTTACACTATAGGTTTAATGTTAGTTTGTGCTACAACTTGATCAGTTTCTGCAAGCAACACAATAAGCTACGTGTCAGGCATTAGCCAGGCCATTAATAAGTGTCAGCAGAGCAAAAAGTGGTTGAGGAACAAGCTGAGATCTAAAAAACTGTCACTATGTTCCCTAACTAAACCCAAAACATCCCAAGAAGACTAAAAAGTCAGATGACAAACAGAAAACAGATGTAGCTTGTGGAAAACTGAAGCAGCCTATAGATAAAATAGCCAGTTACTATTTTTCCTTTACTTTGAACTTTACTTTAAATATTTTCCAGGCCTTTTTTCCTTGTTTCAATTAAAGAGTCTGTCAAAGCCACATGGTTATTACCTGTCCATTGCTGGTGAAGGTGGTGTTGTCAAACAGGAAGTAAGCACCAAAGAACATCACAATGGCATCATAAACCCCCAAGATGGTCCAGTATATGAAGGTGGGCCACCGCAGCAAAGAGTTCTTAGCAATATCTCTGTGTAGATATACAGAACAGAGATTACATGTTTATAGATTAATACCACAGTACACTGCTTGCCTCACAACCAATAAGTCTCTAATCAAGTATAATATAGACACAAATACAGACAGCGTCATTGTTTGTGGGCAAGGTTGATTCTTTTTTAGAAGAATACAACTTATGAGTAAAGCTAAAAACGTAGCTTTTCAAACCCTGAACACATGCAAAACCAAATCCAAGAAGGCGGTTATCTGCCTTATGATAGATGTAAAATAAACTGTAATGTAAATATAAATGAATCAGAGTAAAACACCAAATCATCTCCTATTACTCTGGAGGCTGTTAGAATTTTAAAGTGTATAAAGTGTCTAAAGAATTATTGAAATATTTATATTTTCTGTTGCTTAGACGACTTTAATTCAACACTGTTCTTGTTACATCACGTCTCCGGAAGAATCCAACTACCACGCAGTCTGCTTTGCATAAAACAGATGGTTCATTATCTGCTGCAGAAGACTGGATTACTGAAACATGCGGAGAATTTCTTTTTCTAATTTTCATGTCATGAGAACAAGTTCCTGAAGAACACGTGATATTAGAGTCGATCCAGCTGGTCGATTTGCAGTCTTACTAAACAACACATTTCTGACATGACGATCTTGGACAGAAATCCACCTGTAGAGACAAGGGTCTTTCTTCAGGATGTCCATATTAATGTGCTGCTCCATGAGACTGTAGAGCAGAATGGGCAGCGAGGTGAAGCTGATGTTGTAGAGAGTCAGGTAAGCCGTGTCATACAGCGGCTGGGGTTTGGGAAAGAGAGCTGTGTTAGTATTTTTGTTCTTGTTGTTTTTATGGTATTTAGGTTTTGTGAGTGCACACCTGTTGTGAGAAGCCACAAAAGAACTGGTAGAGGAACTGAGGGAAAATGAAACAGACATTCTGCGAAAAGAAAGAAAAACAATTTAAATGTGTACAAGTCTTTTTGTTGCTGAACGCTAATTTTACAGAGTATAAATGTCAAAAATATAAATTTTTCTCTTAGAAGCATTAACTACTAAATAAATTAATAAATTAAATCTAACACAAAGCATTCCTGCACACTTAGTCTAAAGCCACAGACTCCGCAATTACAATCATTTTAAAACAAACTAAAAAAACTATACAAAATTTTTTTTAAAAATGTAAACTCAAAACATTCAGGGCGACTACCTTGTAGAAGAAATATTGTACAAGTTCAGAGATGCGTATGTAGTAATAGTGTCCGTGGACGAGCAGCATCTTCTTGAGGTGTTTGAACTTCGGGATGGCGTAGTCGCTGTTCCTCACTGCCTGGCGACCCTCCTTACCCATAATGCCTGCGTTGTGACAATTTACAGGGCAAAATATTATTGCAGTGATAATAGTATGTTTCTAACAGTTTTAGCACTTCTGCATAAATTTAGTCTTGGAGATTCAAAAGCATTTTTTGTGTGGAAAAGGATTTTGTGTGAATGCAGGTGCTGTACACAGTGCTGTCGTCTGTACACAAGGGGCTGCTTTTAAGAATTTCTATAGTTTCTTCAAATTGAAGCTATATTAAGAAGGAAACAAACTTTACCAGAGCGTGGCATGTTGCATAGGAATAGACAGAATACTAACCAATACCAACGTGGGCCTCCAGGATCATGCTGACATCATTAGCTCCATCGCCAATGGCCAGCGTGATTGGGTGCTCCTCCGAGGCTTTGATCAACTTGACAATCTGCAGGATGTGGATTTCAGCTTAGCTTCCATCTGACTCTTAATGACATGAGTGAGAACATCTGTTTCATCGGCAAACTCAGAGTACAGATGGCCTTCGTACCTGTGCCTTCTGAAGCGGCGCCATTCGACAGCAGAGCACGGCACTGCAGTTGCGGCAGATTTCCAAGAATTTCTCTTTGTAATTCCCTGAGTTTGAGCCCTCCTGGCCGGGCCTCATTACAGCAGAGAGGGTAGCTCCGTCGATGATCAGACCATAGTCGGTGCAATCACCTGATAGCCTGGAAAAAAACACAAAACCTGTCAAATACGAGTAACTGCAGGATGACACTGTCTGAAGCATGCTGTAAATATAATACCCACTCAGAGAAGGTGTCCCGGGTCATGCCCCCATGCTGCCTAAGGACCGTCCTGCTCAATTCAAACAGGACGTCGTGAAGGCTCTGCTCCTCAGTGCGTTTGGTGGTCAGCTCCAGGATTTGGGTGTTGCGATGAAACAGCTTGCTGGCATAGCACGTTGCAGCTGCAGTCTCCATCTTGTCTCCTGTCAGCACCCACACCTTTATACCAGCTTTGTGCAGAGACTCGATGGTGTCTGCTGCTTTTTCCTGTAGCCTGGTACGCACCCAAGAAACAAGAGGTAGCATGTTTTTAGCTGCATAAAATAAATAGGTTTGTTTTGTTTCTCTTTGCCTTTTATTCAACAACAGCTCAACTGTGCAGTACTCCAGCACTTGGATTATTTCCTCTCTGTGCTGGATGGGTGAAACGCCCTCTGGGCTGACAAGTAGTTTTAAGCCTGCACTATAATTGCCTTAGTGGCACGTGTGTGATTGGAGGGTTAAACTGCCACTTTCCCTCACTCACTTTGGTTCACTCAGAACTAGGACAGCACTGTCCATGGCAGCAGACACAGAATTACTGTAATGTTAAGGGTCACTTGAGCTGAAGAGGTTTAGACATTTATAGGAAAAAAAGGTACGTAAGTGTAATTTTTGAAAGGGCATTTCACGTAAAATTTGCACTTAGAAGGACAAATATCTGAAATGACAACAGCATGCAATGTAAATTGTGGTTATGTTGCCAAGCTACCAGCTGTACAGGAAAACGTTTGATGAAAAAAAAAGTGCAGGATGTTGATATAATTGGTTGTTTAGGTGTCCTTAATAACAAAAAAAATTCTGCACCTGTCCTCGACAGCAGTTGCTCCCAGCAGTATCAGGTCCTTCTCGATGAGGTCGTAAGCCTCTGCCAGCTGTTTGTCTCGGTCTTGTAATGCTAACTTAGCTCTGTTCAGCTGTTGGAAAACCTCCTCGTACTGTTCTGGGTTCAGAGAGCGATAGGCAACACAAAGTGTCCTCAAACCCTCCTGGTGGAGAAGAGAGATTCACACAAGGTTAGGCTGGTATATAATTAAGACTCAATAGAAACTAATCTACAGAAAACACTGTTTCTTGAATACAGCCTCTGAATGTGAGTGTATGGTGGGTGGATGCCAACTACCCATTCAGCCTCAATAGTACAACACTCACCACATATTTTTCAGTTTCCAAAGAAACCTGTGATTTATCTGTAGCTGCAAGCACAACAACATTTGTGTCACTCGTCTGCTTTTTACTGCATGCAAATTGAAGCTATCGCGGTATTTTTATGGGTAAACTGAACTTTAAATAGTCTTATTCAGACTGCGATATTTATTTTTGCACTTTGGAAGTCATTATGAGATTTTGCAGTTAACTGCTTAGTTATGTGCACTCTCTTACTATCTGCCTACTTATTACTATTTCCTACTTTTCCCACAAGGATTTTGTGGGTGTATAAAGAAAACAGTATGCAGAGTCCATCACTGTTTATGGTTCTGTTTAGTATTTAAAGAAAGCTTCTTTCTGCCTTCTGACCAAATCCTACAGCAGTCCCACAGATAGAAAGACTGTGCTGATGCAATTATTAAATATATGTTAATAAAAAATGTAAAAAAAAAACAAAAAAACTTGTGCTTTTGTCAATTAAAGGCCACACCAGACCCACTTAGAAAGAAGTTCTGTTTAATGGAACTACATGATGCTAATCATGTGGTTGTGTAAACTGTAACCATGCAAAGAACTTAGATAATCAGATAAACTCTAAAATTCTCAGAAATGCTTCAGGAAAAAACGACTTCCTGTTATATTGTATGAGCCTATAATGATATGAGAAAGATGAGAGTGAGCCTGTACGTGTGTGTGTGTGTGTGTGTGTGTGTGTGTGTGTGTGTGTGTGTGTGTGTGTGTGTGTGTGTGTGTGTGTGTGTGTGCTCTCACCACTGCGTTTTGCTCCACCCGAGCTCGGACCTGATCCACTTTGCCTGAGATGACCCTTGGGAAGATAGAGGAGTCTGCACCTTTACAGAAGAGATAAACCTCACCTGCTCAAACGCATGCACAGAAAACAAAAGAGTATCGGATTAAAGAAAAACATAAACACAGACACATAGAAATCAATATAAAGAATATATATATATAGTTTTGTGCGCATTACCAGTGCTGGCCCTGACAATAACGCTCATCCTCCGTCGGACTGAGTCAAATGTCAAAACCTCTAGCAGGTCAAACCTGATAAAAACAGGAAGAAAATCCCACAAATACTACTGAAAAAATAATAGCTAACTATCAATTAAAGAAATTAAAAACAGATAAAAATAACAATAGTCATCTGATTTTCAAGGTTCACAGAGAATAATAACATTGCTTAAAGCGGCACACTCACTTTTCAACTTCATCCTCCCTATTTAAGATTTCCATCCTACCGTCCTTGAGCCTCAGATAGGTGAAACCGAGCCTGCAGCACAGAACAACCATTATTGGAGTGAATAAAATGAATGTCCAAAAAATAGAAATAGAAAAATAAAAAAACTAAATTCTTCTGAGCGCAGCAGTGATTACTGCTGCCATTGTGTGCAACGTGAGTGTGTGTGTGCTGCACCTCTTCATGCCCTCCACCAGTGCAACCTCGTCAGGAGAGGAGGAGATGTAGAAGGAAGTGGACTTGCCCTGGTGAATGCCATGTTTGATCCCATCTACAGTATCCTCCTCTTTCACCTGCACCGTGTGGCACAAACACAACGCCCGGAAAAACAGCTCCTCGTGCTCCTGCAGTGGACGACCGACACTAGATTACCCTCATTCGCACGAACCACACACGCACATTCAAAGCGAGTCAGCACTTACCCTGGCTGCGGGACCTGGGGATGAGTCGATCATGTCCATACCGGCAGCTCCAGGCATCACCTGCAGACATACAGACCACAGATCACTCTAGGAGTCACTGGTTATCAAACACAGGCTATGATGATATGTACATTTGGCATTTTAGTACTAAAGCTTGATTCTAAGGCTTGACATATACAGCACGATGTGCATGTTTATGTGACAGTAACCCCTTGACTCTGAAGTTTGAAGTCCTATGTTAAAAGGAGTAAATTGTAATAATATTGCAACACAACAACTTATCTCTCCTAAAATTATGACAGACCGTCTGTTCATCACATGTAAGGTTGTACGAGCTGCTGACTTGTCAATTAATGCTCATGATCAGTTACTTGGCAAACATAAATGGCCATTTAGCTCAATAAACAGCAGCAAGACTTGCTGGCAAAATTTGATTTCCTCGTATGACCATTAAGCACTGAACACAGATGATTACACTTAACACACAATGCCCAGGAGTTTTATTGTCAGGAAATCTGTATTAATCCAGTGAAAACACAGAAATGACTAAATACATGAATGTTACATTCTTCTCACAGATTTTTATTAGATCTCAAAAAACACACAAACAAATAAAAAACCAACCTAATTTGGCCTAAACTGTTGCCTTTCTGTCATTTGATTTTTACACCTCCATTACATAAAATATGAACTCTTTGCAAATAAATGAATGGCTACAAATGAATCAATCACAAACACTGATCCATCTTTAGCTTGTCCACAGAGACTGTATATAAAGGATGGAAGTAGTGTGACATCATTAAAATGGTTTTGAACCACCCTTGGAATCTCCTTTAGAATGCCTTTATTTGTATCTTTAGAAATGCACTACATTATCCAGCAAGTCTTATTAGCAAGCTGCATCCATACAAACTGTGATTCTTTCATGCATACACAGAAACACCCACAACATCTACTAACTGGAAGGCCGGTGGTTCAATCCCTCGCTCCTTTAGTCTGCATGCCAAAGTATCCTTGGAGAAAATACCTGAACCCTGAACTGAGTTTCCCCGGGTGCATCCACTGCACTGTGATTATGTGAATGTCAGGCTCAAAGTGCTTAAGCACAGAAAAGAAAGTGCTTGTAGGACTGTGTATGAATGAGGCTTGTAGCAAGAAAAGTTCATGGCTGAAGCTAAATATCTTACAGATCAATCTAGTGGGACTGAACGTTTTACCTGTCCATTACAGATAGCGTGAGGTACGTAAACGTGTCCATCCACACAGCACTCTATAAACTCCATGTTGTTCTCTGTTAGCGTTCCTGTCTTGTCTGTAAACACGTACTCCACCTGGAAAGAAAGCAGGGTAAGTGTCTTTTATTCTCATCTCTAACTCACGTTTCCATACAGTAATGCTTCTTTGCTCATTAGTCTGCTCAGAGTGAAGTGCACTTTGCTACCTGTCCCAGTTCCTCATTCAGGTCTGATGTGTTGACCACGGCTCTCTCCCCCAGCTCCTCATCGAACATTTCATCATCCCACATGATGAAGTAGGAGCCCAGGAACTTCTGCATCTCCACAGTGACATACATGGACACGGGAATGATGTAGTTGAAAAGAACCATGAAGGCCAAAAAGTCTGTGAACGCCCTGATTAGCTGAGGAGGAGGAGGACGAAGACAAGTGTGAGACAATAAAGAGGGGATCGAAATATTTTTATTTTCCAGGATTCGAGACTCACAACATGTCTCTGTCTCTCAGCTTCCGTCTTCTGGTTGTAAAAGGGCTCGTCTTTGTTGGGGTCGGACTGCCACACGTATTTCAGTGCCGTGTTGATGAGAGCTTTGCTGATGAGAATGCACAAGTAGACCACCAGGTAGGCATTCATTGACCTGCAGAGGGAGAAGTTAAAGATCTGTGACATATTTGTTCATGATAGTGATAGATGAGTTTTTCATTAATCTGCTTTGAACAATGCGGACAAAAATTTAGATTGAAAACCCCATTTGAAAAAAGGATTATGGAAACTATCTGCCAAGGATGGAGGAGTCTGTGCCTCCTTTAAGTACTGCCTTAAAACATTCCATTGACTTCATTACATTTTTCCTGCATTGATCTGTCTTTATGACTTGTGTGCTTTATTCTTTCCCTGAAAAATTACGCACAAACTCCAGAGTAGAATTTAATATGACTAAGTGGAGAGATGGAGCATCAGCATGGCAGTTTGTGGATCCAGATCACATGTTTTGATATAATTCACATATACAGGTTGTAAGCTTTGGACTTTGTGTAGGATGTGCTTAAGTGTCTTGTATCACTGCCATGATTGTGTTTCTTGATCCCTCTTTTCTCCTGGTGATAACACATGTTCTCATGAGTGCACACAAAAAAAATAAGGGGGCAAAGCTTGGGGCCCTGGTACTATTTTTACTATTTTGGTACCATTTCCCACTGTGGTTGAGAGTGTAAAAAGCACAAGTATGTTCAGGTGCAAATGAAAGTAGTGTGAAAGGCAGTTAGAAACAATCCATAAGAGATTTCTGACTGCCTGTCACCCATTTGGCGATTTTAACAAACAGGAACTAAAAAATAAAAGCACTAGAACCCAGAAAGACTCGCAACCCAGTCCACCATGTAAAAGGTAACTTGGTAAACAACTCAGTATACTTGTCAGAATATTCAAACTTGAAAAAGGGGAACAGCTGAGACAAGACATTTACTCTGAGCTGAGTCAATGAGCCGACGAGTTAATGAGACACACGCAGTGAGCAAGTGTGAATGTAATCCACCTACAGTCACTCATTTATACATCTGGATACAAGACACTGTCTACGCCAGATGGAAAGAAAATTGATCCAGTCAGCGCAGCGAGCCAAAGAGACACACACAGACGCTCAAGTCTCAATGAATAAACGAAGACATGAGAAGTGAACAGATGGAACTAAGGATGGGTAAGAAAAATTTCAGTTATTATCTAAGCTGGTGTTAGAACAGAAACAGCCAAAGACTGTGAAGCCACACACTGTGAAACTTGCATGAGAGCATTGATCGATGCTAATAGGCTCCTTTCAGAAACAATTCATAATATAATATAAAAATGAAAGAGGAGGAAACGAAAAGAGCTTACTTTTCCACTGCAGATCGTTTCTGAGACTTGGACTGGTAATTGAGAGCCATCTTGGTTTCCATGCCAGTGTAGATGGCCACAGCTACAGAGGGGAAAAGGAAAAGTCTCATTTAAAATGCTGCACTGTACATTTTTTAAAAAGAATATTAAAAAGTGTAAAGTTGAGGTAATTTCTAACATTTATCATTAATGGTGTAGAATTACCATAGATATATTCAGTGTTCTTGAGTGTGGCTCCTCGGAGCAACAGGTTCTCTGATCCTAACGGCCTGCAGACAGTCCAGATGATAATCATTTATTTCTTTCACAAACAAAAAGATCTAATGTTAAGAGTCAAATAAGGAATGCCATTTCCATCTGAAGAACTTTATATCTGGCAGCATGGCTCTGTTCTGGGAATTGCCCACCATTGCATGCACACATACAGAAAGCTAGAGACAGGAAAAGCAGGCTTTAAGAACAACAGATATGACACTTAAAAAGTCAGCTGCAGAGTAAAAGTGGGTTTCAAGGCATCCTGCAGCAGTGCAGCAACTGAGGGAAAGATAAAGTAGTAGTGTACTCCATAAGAGATTTGCCAGTTGGATGCAGAGGTGTATCAGGTGAGCCATCAGCTGATGGGGGCTTGGATTGTTATCAGCTGATCTGCTGGCATTGCAGCTGAGGTGAACTAATGCTGAGCTTAATTAAATCTAATTAAGATAAACAGGTAAGCTTTGCACTAAGTCGTCATTCTGCAGAAATGCGAAATCTTCTTTGAAAGACTGAGCAGCATCACACTTTGTTATCAAAGAAATTTAATACATGTCTGGATGGTTTTGAATTTTATTTTTAAATGATGGGTGAATACAATAGAAATATGTCAATTTCTGATGATCTTTAATATAAAAGTGTAATATTTTTGTGCTATGTTACCTTGCCACTGGCTCAGTGGTCATGTAGATGTTGATACGCCCCACGAATCTGTGTAGGAAAGAAAAGAAGTGAGATAAGGCACGTTTATTTTGCAAGAACGCTTTGTTCAAGTCTGTGTGCGTGTGTGCGTGTGTGCGTGTGTGTGTGTGTGTGTGTGTGTATGTTACTGACTTGTACAGGTCTGGCTGTGGTTGTTCACATTCTATTGTGGCGTGGATGGTGTCCACCTCTTTCTCTGCGTTGTAAGCTTTGGTTTCCTGAACTGCATAATATGTCTAGGTTGGAAGAGGGAAGGGAAACAGAAGAAATGGATGGGTAAATGAACAAAGAGAGAAAGATGATGGGAGTGTAAGTAATAAGGCAACACAGGAGGAGAAGTATTAAAGACACACGTTGTGGGATGGTGACAGAGGGCGGTAGGGAGATGAAGGGAAATAAGAAAAGCAATAAGGGAATGGATTAAGAGTTAGATGAATGAATGGATGAATGGACAGAGAAAAACATAAATCACAGCAAATCAGAATACATCTAGTACATATTTAAGTGGATTAAGTTTATCCAGCACACCTTGTGACTGCTCTCTCCATCCAGGCTGGCTGTAGTAACAAAGCAGGTCCCGTCATCTCGAGACGAGGAGAGGAGGATGAGATCACAGGGGAAAGCCTCATCTTCTTTCACCAAGACCACATCTCCAACCTGTCACACAGACCGAGACAACAAATCCTGTGTTTACTTCTAATACATGCAGGGCCTTGATACCTTGAAGCCAACAGCTGGAGCCTTTTGCATATTTAAATTAATTCGCTGGTATAGTGGGGTCTAATTTGCCACTACCCTCCTGGCTCTGACCACCTAAGTGAGCATATCAGTGAGGAGTCCTAGCAGCACTTTAGTAGAGAAATATAGTCACTGAACAAAAAATGCAGTCAAATGCAACTCACCTAATGACTTACCAGCAGTAAGCTCATATCATTTCAGTCTTATGTCGTTACATAACATACATCAATCTAACAGTTCTTTTAAAGCTAAATTGCTTTTAAATGCAGGCAAACACACACACAAACACACACACACACACACACACACACACACACACACACACGTACAGAGAGCTTAGTAGCAGGAAAATCCCTCAGTGTGAGCCACTAAAACAAATGCACCAATGCTCTGTTAGATGGGGTGAGTGAGTTATCTGGTTTCACACACACACACACCCTGAGTTTGCGGCTTTGTTTGCGGACCACTTTGCCATGATGCACCACGTGGACAGGACACTGGTTGACAGCGTTGTCTGCTTTGTGTCTCAACCAGTCCTCATAACCCTGAGAGAGAGGAGGAGACAGAGAGGAGAAAGTAAAAGTGAACACGTGTGCCTGCAGGTGTGGCTGCTGGTGTAGAGTTTACTGTCAACAGTCACATTAGGTGAACTCACCTGTTTAATGGCGGTGACTGTGATGACAAAGAACAGTGGCAGTCCGCTGGTGACCGGACTGGTGGGAGTGTCAATAATCAACTGAAGTGACCGCACACACGAACATACAGCGAGAGAGAGAAATGAATGCCAGAAAAGGTTTCGGGGGAAGAAGAATATATAGAAATGACAGACAGCAGTAAATAGGCACTATTTACGTCTGAGCTTTATGGCAATAAACAAGAAGGTAAAGGAGGTATAAATATGATGAATGAAGCTACTTTAAGCTGTCCCCTTATTCACAGTGGTGAATAAGTATAGTGACAGTAAAGTGACAGCTCACCCTGAAATCACATATACACGTTTTTCCTCTGGTCTATCGCGACAGTTTTAGTGTGAGTTTCCCAGTTTTGAGCAATTTAAGGTAGAAACCATTCTCTGTATATTGAACTGCACATGTCAACAATGAAGCGTAAAGAAAAATATGTTTCTACGTGAAACATTTCTTCGATTGACTGTAATGATTCATAGAAAGAGGTGTTTCTGCTAAGTTTTTCTAATGTATGCTTCTGATGCAAGTGCCATTAAATTCAAGAGAAGGCAGACTTCTCTAGATAAACAGCACACAAGGAAAACTCTCCCTTATGGAAAAATATGAATTATCTTTACAACATGCTTTGCAAAAGCCTTGTAGTGAAGTTCAGTCAGTGTGAGCAGGAAAATGTTTTACCTGAACCAGAAATATGATGAGAAAGTAGAAGTTGGCGACTCTCCTGAACTGCTCAAACATATTCTTTGGGATGAAGTTCCAAAACGTGTACTGGAAACAAGATTTTTTTTTATTTTTTAAGATATACTGAGTTTCACTTATCAGATAAAATCTTAAAATCCCAGCCTTTAAAAAGATGCCACAGTGTTATCAACATCTACCCACGCCAATGGAAACAAAAGCAAAGAGGCTTAAGACCAGATTTCCTAACACAGTTAGTGTGTTAGTGCTAACTGAGTTTTGGAATTGGAAAAAAAAGTACTGTTATTAATAACAAACACAGCAGAGTGACAGGATTCAATTCAATTCAATTTTATTTATACAGCGCAAAATTACAACAACAGTCACCTTAAAGCGCTTTATATTGGAAGGTAAAGACCGTACAATAATACAACAGATAAAACCCAAGCAATAATATGACCTCCTATGAGCAAGTGCTTTGGCAACAGTGGGGAGGAAAAACTCCCTTTTAACAGGAAGAAATCTCCAGCAGAACTTTCTCAGGAGGGCCAGTCATCTGCTGTGACCAGTTGGGGTAAGGGGAGGAAAACAGGACAAAAGACATGGCGTGAAAGGGAAACAGAGATTAATAATAACCAGTGACTCAATGCAGAGAGGTCTATTAACACATAGTGAGTGTGAAAGGTTACTGAAGAAAAAATGCTCAATGCATCATGGGAATCCCCCAGCAGCCTATTGCAGCATAACTAAGGGAGGATTCAGGGTCACGTGATCCAGCCCTAACTATATGCTTTAGCAAAAAGGAAAGTTTTAAGCCTAATCTTAAAAGTAGAGATAGTGTCTGTCTCCCGAATCCAAACTGGAAGCTGGTTCCATAGAAGAGGCAGGCACCTCCCTCGTGCTTTACTCTCGCGCTGCTCTGTGTGGCAAATCGAGCGCACCTCTCTGCGTTTCAAACACGCGCCACAACAATTAAGAGGAGCTAACAGAGGGAAGCTCGGAAAGCTTAGCAGAAGTTATTTGGAGAGGAGAGTGACTGCCGTTGGTTGAAAAGAGAGGTACAAAAAAAACCTTCAGTGGTGTGGAAACATTATGGGTTCACTAAACATAGATGTTTACATTTTATTTTTTATATTGCAAACATTTGCACTGTAATCAGTATTTGCACACTATTTTATACTATTTTTGACAATCTTTAAAGCCATTATTCAATACATTGTTATTGTTAAATGAATATCGTCAAATAATTGAGATCTCAATTTCAGAGAAAATAATCGTGATTATCATTTTTGCCATAATCGAGCAGCCCTATATGTGACATATTGAAATTGCATTTGAATTTGCGCTTGTTTTTTGCTTTCACTTTGCAATCGTGCAAACTGTGTATAGAGAGCGACAGTACTGATTGGTGAGTGACGATAATTTGCGCACCAATTCCTCTGACATCGTCTTATCAATCGTTAGCTTACTATGCGAACATGACAAGTGAAATCTCCCACAGCAAGCTTAAACATGTGAGAGGTTGATCGCGCAGAGAATCGCTGAGCGTTATGTGAGTGCGTGTGTAAAAGAAGCAGGATATATATTTTAGTTCTGCTGAGCCAAATAAGACCGGTCAGGGTGAAGAAGTGACAGCCAAAGGAAAGCTTACCACAAAACGGAAAAGTTATGACAAATCAGACTATAAGGCAAAAAGAAAGTGCAGCTTTATGGTTTCATGGACAAAAGAATTTCTGTGGCTGCAATATGACAAGCTAAATAACCAGGGGTGCACATAAGTGGTCCACAGGTGCGCATTCGCTGTCAAAATAAAAAATGCGCACTAGATAAGAAGTTGCAACGCGTGTTTGCGTACATAATTTTCTGGAGGAGGACAGGCATTTGTTTAGAACTCTTAAAGATGTCGAAGAAGCTCCTTTAAGCAATTACTTTGGTGTTCCTCCACCTCCAAAGAAATGTCAGATGGAGAACCACAAAAGAAGCGCGTATTCTCGGAAAAGTGGTTGCAGGAGGTGAGCTGGCTTCAAACAAATGATGAACGCACAGAGATTTGGTGCAGAATGTGCCGTGAAAATCCCACTCTAGCAGACAAAAACAGTGCCTTTCATATGGACGCAAACGTGCATTGCAACTTCTTATCTGGTGCGTGTCTTTTATTTTGACAGCGAATGCGGACCACTTATGTGCACCCGTGTAAATAACATAATGTTCTGCCGGGTGTGTTGTTGGTTTCCCTTGATTTCTGAGTGGACAAGTGCCTTTGTAACTGGGATCAGTAATTTTAAGAAAGGCCCCCATTAGAACCCATGAGAAATGCAAGAAATGCATTATCGCTCAGTCTGCAATATCTTTCCCAGAACAAACACCAATTGCAAATAACATACTAATAATCAACCTGAAAAATCTGTTTAGAACAGCGTACTATGTTGCAAAGAGTGAACTACCACTGGCAAAATTTAGCAGTCTTTGCAAACTTCAAAAAGCAAATGGCCTAGATCTTGGTTCCACTTGCTTCTTATCCGTGACTTCAGTGGAAATTTCAAATTCAGGATCTGACACAGACTGATTCCTGTTGTACACAGTTCTTACAAGTTCATAGAAATTTCTGTTCAATTAGAACCAAGTATTTGAGTTGATGATTGTAATTTTTATACAATGTTGTAATTTGTGTTTCAACAATTTTTTGATTAATGTTTTGTTTCCGTTACAATATTATACTTTAATGTATAATATTGTAACGGAAACAAAACAGGAAACAAAACATAAAAAAATTGCTCCCTTTTTTATTCGGGCTACTTAAATTTATTTCGGGCTACCACAAACTGAAGAGTCCCTGCCCGAAGGGCTACCAGGGATTTTGAAATTTTGCGAGCCCTGAGAGGGGCCTGAAAACTGAAGGCTCTGCCTCCCATTCTACTTTTAAATACTCTAGGAACAACAAGTAAGCCTGCAGTGTGAGCCTGTTAGTGCTCTAATGGGTGATATGGAACTATAAGGTCATTAAGATAAGATGGGGCCCGATTATTGAAGACCTTGTATGTGAGGAGCAGGATTTTGAATTCAATTCTGGATTTAACAGGGACCCAGTGAAGATAGGCCAACACAGGAGGAATCTGCTCTCTCTTTCTCTCTCTCTTTCTAGTGCCTGTTATTACTCTTGCTGCAGCATTTTGGATTAACTGAAGGCTTTCCAGTGAGGTTTTAGGACATCCTGATAATAATGAATTACAGTAGTCCAGCCTAAAAGTAATAATTGCAGTAGTTTTTGCGTGTAATAGGTAGGAAATCATAATTTTGCACATGAACACACATGCTATAAAACAGACAAATATAGAGTTTACTAAATGTTTTTTTTTGTTTTTTCCTTTTTTTGTTTGTTTTTTTAAATCAGGCAGCAGGAGGAAGCTTTTTTTGGGCAAAATGTAAAATAATGTTTATTGGTACAAACTCAGACATGAAACACTCAAAGGACCTGTGATGAACAGTTGAGAGAGGCCTGGTTAACTTGCTGTAATAAGTGAGACTTAGTTATGCCAGTTGGACCATATCAGCGAAAGCTTTCTTCATACTACAACTGGATGTAAATATTACATCCAGGTCAGAAATCTAGGCTCCTTTTATTTACAGCTTGTAAAACTAAAATTAATGTTCATGCAGCATAGCTTCAGTTTATAACAAGCTGACATTTAGACTGGAGGGACAGAATTAATCAACACAAAGTCCACTCCAAGACCAGCTTAGCAGTTGGAACCAGAGTAAATACCAGCTGGTTCTACCAGTCCCTGATGCTGTTTGCTTTAACAGTGAAAAAAAGTAATAAGGTATAATCAAGCAAACTGGTACAAATATACAATATATATTGTGCAAACCACAGACATAAAATTTTCAAAAAGTTGGAGAGGGCTAAACTGATTATTGAAATTAGAACACAGCACAGAGTGTTCTTTCCCAAAAACAGCTCATTCACTGAATAGTCTTTGTCCCATTACCAAGAATAAGTCGCCCACGCTGTAAAAACAAGCATGAATAGTGCTGGAGTACTAACAGCTCTGTTCTGTTGTGTCCTTTTGTTTAGACACTGATGCTTCGCTCAAATCATAATTGATTTTAAAGCTGAAAGAATAAAACCTGTTTGTGCGTTCTTCACCTCTAAACTCTCATTATATTGCAGGCGGACCCTGATAAAGCAAGTCCTGCTTTGAATATGTGTGCATCTGTGTGGGTGGGCGTTTCACTGACCTTTGAAGAGACTATTCTGTTGTCAGGAAATCTTTGCTGTATAAAAGCCTCAGTTCCTGGAGGAGGCTCCTTATGTCCAATGTAAATTGTCCGGCTATCAACCCAGTTCTCCTCCCCGACACACTATGGGAGGAAAGACACAGAACAAGTTTGAGTATCCTGAAGCATACATGATGGTTTCATGTAGTATCAGTTTATATTGTCATTGTTTTAGTTTAGACAGTATGCAGTACGCTGACAGATGTCTATGAGGACCAGTGTGTACGTACGGGACACACAGAAACAGACTCACAAACACTGAGAGAGAATTACAATGAATGAGTTATTTCTTCTCAATGAATGAGAGCTTTTGTTGCCACAGATACACAGACCTGCATGTGACTAAGACTGGAATGCATTACACACACACACACACACACACACACACACACACACACACACACACACACACACACACACACACACACAGATGAAACACCAGGATTGTGTCTCTCTGCGCTGATGCTGCTTTTTGTTATTTTGACAACCCTTTGTTTGTTTGTTTGTTTGTTTGTTTTTATTTCTTTCTGGTCTTCAGGGTAGAAAATTAATTATTTTCATCACAATTACCATAACATGTGTTAACATAAACTCCTTCCTAGTGGTATTTTAAAGCCTCTAATGCTAATTTTTTAAACCTAGAAAATAAAACCTAGAAAAAACTTTGAGCCATTCAGTTTATAAGTGATGAAGACAAACTTGAATACTCAAAGCTAACATGTGGTAGATTAGCAGTGGTGAGAATGCAGCATGTCAGACAAACTGGTTTAAAGTAGAGCTGGGCGATAAAACGATAACGATATGTATTGCGAAATAAATTTTTCTCGATAGAAAAATTAAACTATTGCGATAGACCTCATCTCTCCCTTGCTCTCTTAAAAAAAGAAAAGAAAAGAAGAACAGCCAATCCAAATTAAGTAGCGCAGAGCCGAACCAATCACAGCCGCAGCGTCACGTCACGTGACTTGTTACGTACAGTACAAGTGTCAAGCCGCGCATGTGTGGTTTGGGAAGCAGCCAGCCGCTGGTAACGGAGGAAAGTGTGTTTCGTAGTGATGTGTCGGTCGCGAACGAAATGGCTTGACGTGAACGACGCCAGCCGGCTCCTTATCGCGAGCCGTGGGTTTTTTGCTTTCTTTCTCTCACCCTCTCTCTCGCACTTTTTTTCCGCTTCACTCCGCACGCGAGCCTTGTGCTTTGCACTGAGCAGAGGGGGGGGGGGCGGTAGTTACAGTCGCAGTAGCACAGGAACAGAGCGGGAGGGAGAGAGAGAGAAAGAGAGCCAGGGACAACAACGTGACATTAGAAAGGTATAGTGATCATCCACAACTATTTTCAGTTGCAGATGATAAAGGATTCAGAAAGTTAAGAAAGCTACACAACAAGGAGAGATTGAAAATTTCCTTTTAGTTCTCAGTTTATTTGATATTGACAAAAGTTAGTCAATTTTGTCTGTTCTTCTGTAAAACAAACTAAGATTTATTTTTAGAATTAAAATTTTGTTTCTAAGTGGAATTGACAATTTAGTGGTCTGTTTTGTTTGTTCTATTTTGAAACTTAAACGCTTTAGCGGCTGCCTTTTGTGTAGTTTGCAATATTTGCCTTTATTTATCTGAAAAATTCTCATGTTCCTTAAGTACATCTACCCTGTTGAACTTATTATGGGAAATAAATATTTAAATCAAAACAAGCTGCTGATTATTTCACATTTTACTTGTGAGCAACGGCACATTTAAATCTTACAAATATAGTTATTTGGCTTATATCGTGATATATATCGTTATCGCCTGAAATGAAAAAAACATATCGTGATATGAAAAAATCTTATATCGCCCAGCTCTAGTTTAAAGTATTTAAGACAGGTCTGGACCTGCATGAGAAACACACTTGTTGGTCCGCTACCTCCAATGTCAACACAATCTTTCCCACTAACCCTGAGAAAGAAATCAGTTACCTGATATTTTTTCAAATCCACCCCAACACAAAGATGCAGGTAGAGCACCTTTCTACAACTATTTTCATCCTCTTTTAGTGCTCATTGACATTTTCATTTGACACAATTTAAAGAGGCCCGCAAGTGCCGCAATTCAAACAAACATTGTGCTTTATGCTCTGCTGCATTTATTTGAAATTTATAGGTACTTAAAAAGCAAGCATTTACATACAAAACAGGCTGTTTGGATTCCTCCATCAACAAATGACTGTGGCTCCGGTTAATGGCTTTGGATAACAAATGGGTGACCCTGAACATCTCAGCATGGAGCATTTTGTCTGACGTCTCAGCTCTGCTGCCACAAGGACAGCTGCTTATATTATATCATGTTTCAGTTTTGATTTATCGACCTCTTCCTTTCTTTCCATTTTATGCTTTATTGAGCTGCTTTTGTGCAATTTTAAACATCTTAATTCTGAGCTATTTTGTTTTGGGATGTTGTTGTTGTTTTTATTATTGGGATTTTCTTTTCCTTTTCATGGTTTTGGCTACTGTGACAAAGAAACTGCCCAACGTTTGAGCATAAATAAAGTATATATTTCACCTCTGAACATGGATATCAGCAACCTCAGAGCTCTACACGATATAACATCAGTCCTCTCACACGTAGCTCTTTGTATTTTGTCTAAAATTTCAATGATTCAATCTTCACTTCTTATCCATAAGTACTCTAATCACAAGATTTATGCACAGTGTAGTTACTGTATAAAAACATCCAGGTGTGTAAAATGATTAGCAGATAACACACTTTATTGTTTACAGTCAATGAAGCACAGGTAGCTTCCGTGACAAGTCCATTTGAAATACCTGCAACAATGTGCATCTGTTTTCAGGGTCAGAGGCGGGCTGGAGAGCACCCTGAACAAGTGGTCAATCACTCACAGCGCTAACACAGACAGACAGACAATCCCTCACATCTACTCTAATGTAGAATCACCAGTTCACCTAGCACGCATGTCTCTGGGCTATGAGAGGAAGGAGGCATACAGGAGAGAAACCAGCAAACAACAAATACTATTTTAGCCTTCATATTTCTGTTTGAAAAATGTCCATAATAACCATGGCTGTAGTCTTTTAAGTTGAGAAGGGTCATCCAAAGCTTCAATCAAACAGTCTGAATTATATCTAGACAACCATGTCATCGCAGGCAGCAGCCATCTGGCCATTTTGACCTGAAGTAACCAGAATGAAGAGCAGGCCTGGGCACCTAAGTCTGTCTCTCTCTTTTAGCCATGAAACTATTCCCTGCACATATTACAACTGTCAGTGTCAGCAATCACAACAAATAAACACAGCGAGTCGTTTAATTTGTCCCCAAATCATCTGCCTGCACACACACACACACACACACACACACACACACACACACACAGAGGCTAACGAGAGGTGACAGTAATCTGTGGCCAGTGAATGAGATTGTGTGTCAAGAGGCTGCATGGCCCAGATTTTTTACTCTTGCTCTTTCTGTCTTTTACACACACACACACACACACACACACACACACACACACACACACACAGAAACAAGTTAACTCACAGCTCTAAGATTACCTTGTTTAGGATGGAGGTCTATTTATATCCCGTGACCTCCAATTATCTATGTGACACAGCAAAGGAATAATGGAAATGGAAGGAACGGGAAGACTAGAAGCAAAATGGAAACTGATGAATACTGACATATAAAGCTTAAGCCATCTGCCTACTTCCCTCTCTTCCTTGCTAAAAGCCATTGTCGATGCCCCATTGAGACCAAAGTTGCTAAAACCGGAGTTTAATTTCTGTGCTGACATTTAGATGGGTTCACATCATGCGCCTCACAAGCCGTTCTATAATAAATCCAAACCAACATCATCCATCATATCTGAGAATCACCACACTCTGATATCTTGTTCACTGTGAAGACGGGGATGAAAACCAGATAGCACGGACAGCTTGCCAATCCTGACGCCCACACAGTGTTGCTGTTCCTCCTCTTCTCTCCCACCTGCCTGCTCCGTCTGCTTCACCTCACACATTTCTTACATATTTCCTGTTAGCTGTCTGCTTATGGAAGACTGCCATATTTCTATACAAGACTTTGGCTGGTGAACTATATAATATCTGGCATGCAGCAGAAACTATTTCTCATTTCTGTCTTACAGTTACTGATGAAAACAGACAGAAGGAAGGGGGCAGTTAATGTTGTTGTGGTTTTATAATCAATCAATGCGTAATGTGGCCCAATATAAACATGTTGCATAATAACAGTTAGTAGGAGATGCTCCGATTATTAACTCATAATTGGTAGCAGCGCCTAAGCCTAATATTAGGATCTTGTTCACAAATGTAGCACCTGCAGGAGGCAGTACCCGCTTTCTTCTGTGTGAACACTATGGATTTGAGGACCATCACAGTACTAAGAGCTGGGGGGGTTGTGTTTTTTAAGCTCATAGTACCATTCCTAGCATAACAGGAAGTTTGAGTGTTGTAGATGTAAAATGGTTGCTCCAGATGTACGTCTAAACATCAGCAGCTCTTAATATTAGTGTTGAAAGAAAAATCAGAATTAAACCTAAATTAAATGAACAAGCTGAAAAGTTTAGGCTTTTTTGACCCTATTAAATATTAAAATATTTACCAGCAATACCCTTGAACTTGCTACATGGAGAAGCAATAAAGAGAGACACTGAAGAAGCTGAAACAGGATTAAAAACAGAGATAAATGAAAAAAGGGATCAAAATAAGAGGCGATGTTGGAAAACTAGCTGCTGGCCAGCTTTTGTATTACTTCAGAGTTCCTATTAGTCAGGCAAATACAAGCAAAAATTAAAAATAAATAAGGATTCGAAAGCAAATAGCTCCCATGGGACCTACTCAGAGGGTACTTACCCTCAGACAGTCCCCAGAAGAGTTTGGTCTGAGGTGGCTAATTAGACTAAATTACTGCGCTGCTTCAGTTTGTTTCATCCAAACTACTGAATGGATCAGGGATATCATTAAAGGGATGAGCCCGGGATAATTGTTCACATTTTTTGGCGATAAAGTCAGCCGTCTTATCTGTGACACAGATCAGCAACTGCACAACTATACTAACTGTACACTATTACTACCAGTGCAGTAATGCTGCATGACTATTGTTTAAAAGCTGAGTGAAAAGTTGCGCAGAACAATGAATTTGTTTGGATGTTATGATCATTTCAGAAATCTGTATTGATCAGTGTTGTTGTTTTTCTTTAGTCTAACCAGATGGCACTCCACAAGAATCAGTGGGCCTTCTCTCTCACTGTCCATTTTGCCGGTAATGCAACTTTATTGGTTTTCTCACCTCTTTCCTCTCCGTCTCTCACCACAATCCGGTCGGCCTCTAAGTCCACATTCTCTCTCCTATCGATTATGTTTAGCTTTCATCCGGATTTGAGCTTTTTACATCAAAGGCTGTCTGCGTTTAATCAAATAACATAGCATCTTTACAAAATAAAAGCGGGGCTTATAAAATAAAGGTCTGCCGTATTAGCTCGGGCTTTTCGACTTTGAATGTAACTGGAAACTTCGGGCTATTCTGGACCTTGATAATCACTTTTAGCGCCGGTTCACGTTTCAGGACGTGGGAGGTTTCAGGGGCGTATTTATAGTTGGAAGGGAAACATTTGTGGTCAGGAAAGAAAGATGGAGAGAGCTCAGAGGCTTTGTTCGTGTCTGTCTCACTCAGCACCCATATTCACTTTCCTGAATGTTAGTGGAAAGCGACGGGCTCACATACGAGGACTAACACATCCCTGCAACATCAAAAGACAACTGAGAAGCCATACATGAACAATGGCATATAACGTTACCTGTGCAGACACAAGATATATTTAGACAAGCCTAACTTGTGTTGTCATTGTGTGTCTGTGTCTGTGTGTCTGTATAATACAAGAATGATGAGGTAAGCCCACCTAGTGTCAACATTAACGTAACAGGCACTGGGCTTATTTTAGGAATTTCACATTTAGATTAAGTGCCTGAATGTACACACAGGTGCAAAGATCAGCGGCACAATTCTCTGAGAGTCTTAGGAAGTGAAAGTAACTCTGCGAATTCTATTTTTAATGTATTATAGCTTTTTAAGTGACAGTGTCACAGCTGTCACTATTGTTTTTAATATTAGTAGTAGTAATATTATTATTAATAAAGGACAACCAGCTTGATGCCGGATCCAGGGAAGACCTGTTTTCTATGGGCCTGGGCCACATAACCCAAACAGCAATCGAGCCAGATGTGGCATGCCATCACATAAACAGTGGCATCATTGCCAGACCTGGCCCATATCTGGATGACATATGTCTTATCATGCCAGAAGTCAATCAGCAGTGCTGGCTTGATACCAGATCCGGTATCAAGCCGGGGTATTTCTGTTAGATTTAAAATGCTAAAAGATAAACATGAAGTGAAAAAAAAGGAGACGAAAAGGTCTTCCAGTGCATGACATTATTCACATTATCCTGACTTAGATCTCATTTAAATGTGTGAATACGTCAGAGTTTTAATAAATCACACACTTTTAAAATGCCCTGAGAACTGAACGCAGCATTTGAGAGCCAGAAACTGAAGCCCCACTGTGACGAGTAACACAGGGCCATATTGTAAACAGGAAAACATTGACCCACCCACTCACACACAAGACGCTTCCTGCAACAGACACACACCCCAGCCCCAGCCCCACCAACAGTGGCACAGAGGAGCAACAAATTCATGTGTGAGAGAGAACGAGAGACGATGTTCGACAGGCAGGACCCAGAGAAGAGAGACAGCTGATACTGTTCCTTCCATCAATACCAACAAAAAAGACATTATTTTGATTAGATAAGGCATACCTATGTGTTTGCTCTCTAATGAGACATTGGAGTACCTGTTGAGTGGATTTTCATTATGTGGATTGTTTCATTATCGGGATCTTTTGATATGTGCCCAGCTACAGAAATGACAGCTGGTAAATACAGAAAGATCCATAAAAATCCATCATCACAGCAGCACATGGCCGAGACGTGACTTTAAGATTGACATCAATAGAGCGCACATCAACAGTGTCACCTGTAACTGAACTGATTGTTAAAATTATCCTATACTCTTTATTAAATCTATGACGAATGCACCCTTAGGTGAACAAGGTCATAATCTGGTCTCTTTAATGACTGACACAAAGGTTGTTACAGTAAGAAAACCACTAAATGTCTATGACCTCATCTGGTGTCAACAACATTAGATTAAGTAGACACCAGTTACTCTGGTGTGTCTGAGTTGGTTAAACTTCCACCCATCTCCACACTACTGAACTCATGACTGAGTGCTTCTCATTTGATCACATGACAAAAATGAGCACATCCACTCTACATATCTGTTCCAGAAAGCCTGGAGCTTATTAAGAGCTGCGCAAGAAATGAGGAAATGGAGCCACTTCTCTCTTCTCTTACTCATTTTCCTAATCTGAATCATTGGTTTAAGGTTAGAGGGCTAGATGTGTGTAATGTAGTTTGTGATTTTGATTTATATAAATAAAATCAACTTAAAAGAAAGAATTTATAATGACCAGGCTGAATGTAGTCAAATTAACACCTTCTTACTCACTGTACTAACTGCACAATCTAGAAACCAACCTCCACATTGCACTCAGTCAGTGCTGTATGATGCCTGGCAGTTAAAGATAACATTTACAGGACAATGAGCAGCAAAAGAGGAAATCACCACAAAACACACAAACTATTGTTCGTCTGCAGATTTAAAGGCTGAGTTTGTCATTTCCACCGATGACCAGCCCGGCATTGTTTTATCTCCCACTGCAACAGGCAGCGCTCAAAATGAGTCAACAGCTTTCTGCCATACAGCCGATCTACGTTCTATGTCATACATCATGTTTGCATGTGGAAACACATTTCTCACGTGTCACATGAGTGTTTATTATCGCTCAGCTGCCACTGCGCCACAGAGATAAAGCAAAACAAGCTTTCTTCTCTAAATCACTAGCTGATAAATGCAAAGTGTGTGTGTGCATTAGCAATGACTCGTACACTTGAGTCAGATGAAAGGTAAATAACTGATAACGTGCAGAAGCGGGGAGATTCTCATACTAACTTTGAACCCATGAATGTTTTCCCATTTTCTACACAACAAGATTTTTCACACCATCTCTGCGTGGCTTCTCTTACAGTTTTTTCTGATTGTTTAAGCACATTTTTTGTAACTATTGGCTATTTTTGCAAAACTCTACACACAAATAAGAAAACCTGTCACCCAATTATCAAAACATTGTAGTTCTCTTGCAAAAGTGAACACAGCTAGATTAACTCTTCACACCTTCGTAAAAATGGTGTTTTCGTATCAAACAGTACACACAAGCCATCATCTACTAAGCACACAATGCGGCAACTGCACACTGATGGTATGAATACAAAACACATCTGACTTTTGCTTTCTCTGTGCACAAGGTAGGCCATGTCAGTTTGAGCTCATACTTTTGTCATAGATCCGTAAGCATAGAGGGATCCAAATTTCAAGTACTGGTTTTTATTCACACACATCAAAACAAACACAAGTGTTTATTTCCAAGTATAGGATTATTTGCAATCACCATATTGACTATATGGGTTTCTTGGTCTGCAGTGAACATGCTTCCTCTGCCCCCAGCATCTGGTCGTCTAGCAATTCTGTAAAGTAACAATTTCAGTATTTTTACATCTATGCTATTGTTGTGTTTCTCATTAGCATGGCAGTGCTACAGATCTTAGTGCAAAGTGACTGTACTAACCAACTGTCATTTCAAAATGTCCTTATGATGCTTGCTACAGTGTAGCGGCTCAAGTTAGGCTGAACCCGTTGGTGAGCTTCCCTCAGCGTCACTCCATGGTTGATTACATCGTCCACTATTGTAGCTCTGATGTCATCAGCAATTCTATTTCTTACTCTTCTTACCCTTCCTCTCCCCTCCTCTCCCCCCTCCTCGTCCTCCTCTCCCCTCCTCGTCCTCCTCTTGCTCCTCCTTGTCCTTGTCGTCCTCTTCATCCTACTTCTTCCCCTCCACGTCCTCTTCCTCGGCCTCCTCTACTTCTCACTCTTCCTGCTCCCTCCATTGTACTCCACACACAGAGCTTACCTGTAGCTTATTCATAGTGCTTAGGCTGATTGCAAAGTGAACTAATTATCTAAAAAAGTTTTCACATGTGAAAGTGTGCCAGACAGTTGGCAAAATAGTGTAAATAATGGCCATAAATGTGTATAGTTTTGCTAGGAGTGTGTTGAAAATTTGGTAATTGAGTGTAAGCAGTGAGTTGTGTTTAAAGTTCTGCAAAGTGTGTCTTACAAAATGGCAAACTGAGTGCAAAGCAGTGTTTGTGCTTTTAGTTTTGCAAACTCAGTGAGTGGTTTTGCTATAAGTATTGATAGTTTTAGAAATTGTGCTATAAGAATCACAGTTAGGGTTTAATCATTTAGAAAAAACTGTAATGGACTTGATAGGGAAAAAAGGCAAAAGAGCAAGCCAGAAATAGCAGTGAGCATGTACTATCATGTGTTTCGTGGGGAGGGTAATAAAACAATTGACTGTTGCACCTCCAGAGAAATAAAAATAAAATAAAACACCACACAGATGATATGGAGGTTCACTCACCCCGGCTGTCTGTAGTTTATCTTTATGTGTTTGAGATGTTCTGATAAGGGTGTGGATATGTGTGTGCAATCATCTTGGCATGTGTGTTACCTGAATAACAGATTAAAGACCAGCTGTGCTCTCCAGCTGTCACAATGTTGTCTAGCCTTACCCAGGCCACCCTGGCCAGGCCAAATGAGATAATGATAAATCCTCATCATCTAGCCTTAAATGCCTTCAATCATAACGCTGTGTTCACCCCAGAGAGAAGTTAGCAGTCATGCATTCAGAGCTGAGTGTCTGGGAAAAGTGATCCAGAAGCCTGTAGTTAAGATTACACTACATCCTTTTTCTAACACAAATTCAAAATAAAATGCTGACTGTTTCTGTAATAGGAATTTATGCATTTAAACATGACAAAGCAGCTTGGACTTGGACTTTCTGTTAATGAAGAGTGTGTGATACAGCTGATCTTGCCATCAAGTAACCCACCGCTAAATTTCTTTCCCATGTTTGAGACCAGACAAAGGCTCTACGAATGAGCTCTTAAAGGGTGGCTCCATCTCAGTGACAAAACTGATAAACTGATCTATAGCACAATCTGCACCCAGTCTCCACAATTTCATATTGTCCATCAGCATTACACATTGCTGTGGCCTGTATAACATGGTGGCACAGGGAACTCACAAAGTAAAGGTCAACATTGTAGCAGCAGTGCTTTATGCTGTGAGAGAAGAATTAATTTTGCTAGAGACCTGGAACATTGTAGCTTTGCAAAACTGCATAATGGGGACACTTTAATTCTGAAAAACACTACTGTGTGTGTGTGTGTGTGCGTGCGTGCGTGCGTGCGTGCGTGCGTGCGTGCGTGTGTGTGTAGGTAAAATACCAAGCCACTATGGCATCATAAAGATCAGACAACAGAATGCTAATCAGTTACCCACAAACTAACTGTGTCTCTGTCTCTGTGTGTCTCCGGGGGATTTAGTGATCTGACTGCTCTCGTCAGTGTTTTGTAACCTTCTACATGCACTCACACGCAACCACACGCACACACACAATGGCCTGATCACATGAGAGCACTACTCGTATTAATCAGAGTCAGTGGAATTTACGATTCAGCAGTTGTTCAACCTTTATGTGTGTGTGTGTGTGTGTGTGTGTGTGTGTGTGAGAGAGAGAGAGACAGAGAACTGTTTTTAACATAACTCTACACCTGCATGTCCTTAAAAACTCTTGTATCTGTAGAACTAAGTTAAACCAGGAGCAAAAAGGAGGGAAACGCAGGAACGATGTATTGACAAAGAGCTTCAGTTTCCAGTATTCTTCAGGTCAGCATGAACTCCTTTGCACTACAATGGAAATATTAAGTGCTTTTCTTACTATACTGTGACTGCTACTTTTAATGCAACTGAAGTAACTATAGTTGTCACATTTGCTACATAATTGTTAACACAGCTACATACAAAGTTTTTAATTGCCAGAAAAAGGTTGGCAAGTAATGTTTGCCTAAAAATCATTCTTCTGATCTTGTATGGACATAATAAATAATCAGAAGATAATCATTTGTTGTAGTCCCAGTTTCTACATCTGCTAGATAAGCTACGACTAGCAGTTTAACTGCAATGGCTGCTGTGACCAGGTGTTATTAGTAACACCTCTTTTTTAACAACAACTGCTCTTGTTACCACTTCTAAGGACTACTTCTCATCCCAATGCTTTCAGCATGCTTATTTAGTCAAAAATTATTATCAGCATCTACAGGTTACGCATCAAAATTCATGCAATAAAATTTCAGTAAACTGTCTCAGTCAGCAACTCCACAAAGTAATAATAAACTGAGCATCCAGGGCTTCACTCGACTCTTCTTGTCTATTACCGACTGAGCGCATCACTCAAAGTGACAGACAGTGTCAATTGTCAAAGACATGCACTATTTATCAACACAAAACAAAATTATTAAGCAATGCTTATAAAGAGCCACAATGCATATTTCTGCAGTACAAAATCTAGTCTGATTCATTCACTGATTGTCTGGATACGTAATGAAATATGACATTTTGTATTACTGCAGTGATGAACAACAGTATACTGTGTGGCTTTAATGCATGACTTTTAAAAGACCGAGGTTCAGTTAGATTTAGTACAGCACTCCAAGAAAATACTTGAACTAAACAAAGTTATTACTATTTAAGTGGAAAAAATAATTATAGTGGATTCCTGGTGACAATATTCACTGAAACCTGCTATAAATCCACTAAAATTAAATGTTTTCTGATTTTAATGAATACACATAAAATAAAAAGAAGTCTTAGTGTCTTGTGCACGTTTAGTCCACAGCTTGTTTTTATAAAAAGACTTAAGTCATAACACATAATTGGTTGAGCTAGAATTAAAATTGAACTATAAATCAATTACAGCTTAATAAAATCTCAATAAAATACATGTTATGTTTCATGTAATGAAATGAATCCTAAGGGGAGGTATGTGAGCGTAAACAGCAGGGCTGAAAACTCTCATGAGATCATCCATCACTGAGATAAAATGAGCTGAAATGGACATTCACCTGTTTCCATTCCTTATGTAGGTCAGCAGACCACTCACCAACTGTGTGTGTGTGTGTGTGTGTGTGTGTGTGTGTGTGTGTGTGTGTGTGTGTGTGTGTGTGTGTGTGTGTGTGTGTGTGTGAGAAAGAGGGTATGTGATGGTTTGTTTCGTGGTGTTAATGCTTAAACAGCTGAGTAACTTGGTTTTTGGAAAGTGTTTTATTCATTTTATCCACATAAATGAGCTTGAACAAACTTAATTAAACCTAAATTCATGTATTACATTAACAAATAAATTATTCTGTAGAAGATGTTCTCTTTCTACAGCCACACAAACCACTGCCACGTAGCCGACCTTTCCTGCTCCATAACCATTTCCTCTCCTTGATAAACTGTTGAAGGACTGTGGGAAAAGGAGAAGATAAAGCAGCAGAGGAGGAGAAGAACTGGTAACCTCAGCCAGCTTCTGGCAGCTAAACAGAGAAATTCATTAGCCTGGTTTTCACAGAGCACATCTCGGTAGGGGACTGAGATAATATACCTGCTTTACCACAATGTACGCTTGTCTTCCAGTCTCAGTTTTCACCCCCTCTGATGACCCAGAATTACAAATATTCCTTCTTTCCCCTGGTGTTAGACTTGGGAAATCTCTGGGGCAACATATATAGCTGCTGCTGTTGGGCAGTTATTGCCCTCAGTGAAGTAGATGGAGGGTAATGCGGGAGAGATACAAGGCAGGAGGCAGACGAGCTAATAGACCAACCACTGTGCTGCTCCTAAGAGCTGGATAGAAGGCCATTGTTGTGGATTTCCTGTGGATAAGCACAGTCATTCTTTGGATAGCAAGGGAGTAAACGTACACAGTGCTCAAGCTTGCTTCATTGTCTGCTGTGTGGGTGTGAAAAGAAGTGACTGGAGGAGAGTACTGCTAGGTGTCACATGACCCTCCCATGACTTGACCCAATGCTGTAAATCAAAGGACATGTGAATAAATACATGTTTTAATGATTAAAAGGAGGTTGATAAAGCCTAATATCCTAATATACAATATTATTCACACTAGAATGCAGTATAGATCACTGTATAGATAAGCAGTCTATGAATATCAACAAAACCAGTTAACAATTCTGGATACAGACACCTGTTTTGGCACAACAGGTTCAAGAACAGAAACACAAAATATCACTGAATCCAACCAACAACAGTGAATGCATATATCCAGCGACAACTATTAAAACCAAAAAGAAAAAGCATTTATACCACAACATCTGCTCTCCTTAAACATGTCTGTGTTTGTGTTGAGTACCCAGGTCACACTAAGTGCCTGCATTGATCTGTGGACATTCAGTTGGCTTTAAATAACTGCAGCACTTTCACTCAAAGGAAGTGGGTGCTTATGACTTGGTAGCGCTGCTCAGCTTTTGCAGTGATAGCGCTGAGCAAAAGGGCGAGCTATAATAAGAGGTGCACTAAAGCTAGCAGGAGGTTTAAGGATATCTCAATCAAGCCTGAAACATCTTGTCAAAACAGACTTTTAAAGGGGACATATTATGCCTTTCTGTCTTACACACACAGGCAGCATGGGCGCCATAGCGGTAAGGAACTGTTGCTCCTGGGTTTCACTATGCTGGCATGTGTTCTCTCTGAGCATTCCAGCAAAAATGACAAACACCTTTGTATTTAAATAAGTGGCAGATGTGAGAATGTGAGAGTTTGTCATCTGTCTCCATGCGTTCTGTAATGAACTTGTGAGTGGCGACCTTTCCAGGATTTACTTCTCCCCTCACCCAGTGACAGTTGGGATAGACTCCAGCCCACCCTGAATTGGATAAGCAGTTAAGAAAATGGATGAACATACACTCTTACAATGAAGAAGGCTCATACTAAACAAAAATGTGAGAGCTCAAGCTTTTCAAAATGCTCCTAGCACTGTTTCCGAGTATGATGTCACAGAGAGCGGATATCGCTACTATGGTCACCTACACTCACCCTCCAATCAAACCTTCTGTTTGTGAGCGGCTACTAACTCAGGTGTACTTAAATGGAGGAAGGATGGAGCTAAAACAGCTTGTTTCAGATAGATGGTGAACTGAGGGGCTGCACCAAGGCCCAACATAAATCTTAGAGAAAATAATAATTTTGCAAAAGCTATTTGAATAGAGACAAAATAAAAACATAGAATACAATTCATAAATTAACACAATACACTTTAAATATCTGCATGGAAATCAACAGCTTCAAAAACACAACTGGCAGTGCATACATTGACAAATGTTTGTGTCACTGGGTATCGTCACTGGCATATTGTTAATACAGAATACTTTTTGCAGTAAGCAGGATAACGGCTCAGTAGGCCAGCCTGAGTAAACACACGAGCTCATGGTATGGTACAGGGTTAAATACGAAGCATCAACCAGCTGGAGAAAGGTACTCCATACATCCACATTTCTGGGAAAATCATGAACATTTTTTCTCCTCTAAGAGTTAGATAAGATGATTGAAACCACATCTAGAAGATGAGCTTAACTTAGCACTGGGACTGACTGTTCTGTTGAACAAAATTTACAAAAAAGTGTCATCCACTGCACGTTTTTTTTTTAAACAGGTGTTATATTATCCTGAGTGAATCGTCCAACTACAAAGAAATTGCAGAAAATTGACAGCACTATTACTGTACACATATTTGACCTCTCTCAGTTTCACTTCCTGCATTAACATCAGACCTTCTACGAATCTCTGAGGACATCAGAGAAAACTACCAAAATGCTTTTATATCTCTTCTTCCGACGTGTTTATTTCTCAACTTTTCATTCTCCTCGTCTCTTTCCTTCTCGTTAATGGGAGCCTTCTCTAATGTTTGTCCTAGGGGCACCTCTTCCTAATGGTGTTTATTATACTGTTTGTGTTAGCAGCAATCATCCTCACACACGTGCACACACACAGGGAGTATATGAAATCTCTGTCTACCAATGCACCTTCACATCCCATTATAAGTGCTCCAACTGATCATTATTTTAAACTTTAAAAAAAAACCCTCAAAATTGCAGAATTATCACTGAGAAAAAACAAAACAAATCATTTCCAGTTTTCAGCGTCTATACAAAGACAAAGTGACTCATCTTACTGCATCTTTAAACACGTCATTACTTCCCCAGCAACATAAGCTAAATAAGCTGACTGTGTGACTCAACCCAACTTCAAAAACATTGTTCAAATATTTCAGCATGTTTGTAAACTTTACAAAATCTGGGTTCAGGAGAGCTTCCCATACAGCGTGTCATCAGCTCCCTGGGTTACTGCTGTCTTAATAAAACTGTGCCAGTGTGGAGCAAGGTCAAACAAAGAAAGCAAAAACACAGAGGGTGACTGAGTGAAAAAGACAGCAATGAGGTAGACAAATATTCAGGGAAAGTCTAGCATGAATCAGCCTCTTCAGTCTTATTGGCCTTCAAACTCCACTCATTCTCTGGCAAACAGAAACTGTAGCCAAGCTGTAGTTTAGGTTGTGCTATGAGGAGTCAGTCGTGGGCCTTGAAAGAGGCTTCACTCAACTTGACTGTTCATGTCAACTGTCCTTTACCTCTATTTTTATTTTTCTCCATCTCTACACCTCTGCTGTAAGTGTGTGTATGTGTGTCCCTGTTGAACTTATTTCTAACTGGTCCACTTTTCCAGTTGTTTGAACTGATCCAGGCTCGGTGGAATTTAAATCGATCACATGATGTTCAACTGATAAAAAACTGGAGTCAAAACCTGCTTCAGGCCTCTCTCTTTTTGTTTCCATTCAAGTTTAATGAAACCTTTGAACAGCTGTTAAACAAGTATCAGTATTTCCTAACAGATCGTCAAATTAGTTTTTCTGAATGAATGCCGTGTCTTCTGTTTTTACTGTATTTACATTAAAAGATTTTGAATTAAAATCATGCAGAAATCATGTTCTCTTTTAACAATATAAATTTTTCTGTTTGAGTGGACATCGTTCAAAATTATGTCCTGATAAGTATTCTTACGCATTTAAGTGGAAACCCACTAATTTCCTTCGGCAACATGTGGAGCATGTGCTGTGGAGTATTACCACAATTTGTGCAAAAAAGTTGCATAAAGCCTTTTGTTGCTCTACGGTAAAATCCTTTAAATTACCACAATAATGCCACCTGCCTTCCACTCCTTTGTCTTCCTGGTTAAACAAGTAAGAAGAACGAGTGGAACTGAAAACACAGCATCCTCTGCTCCAGCGCTTCACACATTTTATTTTTAAACTAGCTGTTGTGATTCTGACAGTGCAGTGTTAAATCACTGGGGTGCTCTTTTAGGTCCAGATATCTAATAGTCTGTTACATTCAATTACATTTTGAGAGAAGAATGGCTCGCTCCAGTTCGGTGAACAAAAACAGGGCGACACAAAAGCGTGAGACTCTTCAAACTTTTGCTGGACTGCGATCATCATCTCATGTCTCGGTAATCCTTGGAGATGGCTGTTCTGCTCTTTAGGGTTATTGTGTATTTGTTCTATGCTTTGTGTTGATGTGGTACATTTCTTTTCACTTTTGTTCAGTTCAGATGAGCTTCATTTCTCTGTGCTACTCGTCGTGCTACACTCTCATGCACCCCCATGAATCCTGCTGCCCTTCCAGGTCACCTAATTGATACACACACACACTTGATGAGAGTGAGCTGCACCCGAACAAAGAAGAAAATTACTATATGGTCAGTTTGTTCTTCATCTCCTTGACAACCATGAGATTACATCTTCCTGTTTCTCATGCTCTGCACCCACTTACTCTATTACTGTATCTTAATGTCTGAATCATCATTTTGTCTGTCATCCACCATCCTCTAAAATCCTCTTTTCTGTCTTCTACTGAAAGGAGTGTGGTCAATTTTGTGGTCAATTAAAGAGAACGACACATGTTTTAAAAACTTTTTAGCAACAATTCCCAGCTTCTCAACCCCCCCCCCCAAAAAAAAAAAAAATTCACAGCATAGCAGGTCAGTGGGTGGAGGGAAGCTAATGACATCATGTGGCTCCCATAAGATCAATCACCTGACAGCTGCCAAGCAGCATGGTGGAAATGAATTCTCTGTGGGTTGCAGATAATAAGAGCCCCAGTGTAGTAGTTATTTCATATTGTATGCATAGTCACAATTACATAATATGAATAAAGTGGCTCTCAACACCTTTCTACTGGCTGTTCACTGAAGGATGATGCTTCAGCTGCGGGTCAAAACAACCAGCCATGAAACAAAGTGAATGACTTCCTGAACATAAAGCAGTTAAAATATTAAAAAATGCACCGTCGCCTTTGCTGTAGGAAGAACATCATGTTGGTTTGATGCATAAATCCTGGAACAAGTCCAGTCCTCTCAGGTGCACATCTACTCCACCACCAGCGTACCCTCTGCTATTTTTATCATGCTGCTGTAGTTGAGTTGTACATACATCGTGTGAACAATAAGAGTTACTCCTCCTTATTCAGCTGAAAATAACAGTACTATGCAGATATTGCAAACCCAGCAACAGGCCCTGTATATTATTATTAAATATATGTTCTGTCTTTGGTTTTTGCTTAACTATAATTCCAAATCTTGATCGAACAACAGCACTTTATCCATTCTTGCAAATCAATCCAGCATATTTAGATTTAATACCTGATCTTGATCCACAATATGAGAAATATTGTTGGGTTGCAGATTTATAGGTGCCCCTCTTTTGCTTGTGGTATTTGTACTCAAATATTCATGTGGTGATTATTTATTCATGTTAAAATGCTGCACATGGCATGTTTCAGTGATTTACTTTATCATTTGGGTTCACTCACAGTAATTTTGCAATCAGGGCTATATCTATATTGTTTTTCTGTGCTATCCTTCTTCCAGTCCTTTCCACTGTCAGATATATGACATTTGCAGCACTACATATATTACAGTTCATAATTAAGCAGTATCAAGGAGTCACTGGAAACTGAAAATACATCTGCACAGTCCTTTGTGTGTCCTAACTATTATATCACTTGGGGCTGAATGTTTTCTGGCAGACTGACAGTCTGAGCAGTTAGATCACAGTCATCTACTGATGGGTTCCTGCTAAAGTGCATTCAAAATGTTATAATTAATGTTGTTTCAATGTGCATCAGCTGCTCAACTATAGAAACCACTTGAGAAACCAGTAGCTGTAGCTTGATGTCGAGCACAGACATGAGATTCACTTGTATGTATCATCTGGTTCCCAGATAGTAATAATAGCTAGTTTGTATTTTGTAGCTTAGCAACAAATGCACCTTCAGGAGGGGGCTTTGGTGTCTTTGATAAGTTGTTGCACAACAAAATGCTGCAAGGCTTTGAACTGTAAACGTAGCTTCACAAGTGCTCTCTTCAGACGTCTTTGAAAAGCTTTTAACTTTCCCTGAAAGTGCAGGAGGCTGGTACCATGCAATAATTACTATTATTCATGAAAAGAAAGATAAGATGAATACAAACAAGGATGACTTCAACTATTGATCATTATACTTACAATTCTGTACCAATACAACATTACTGCACTAGCTGGGATGTCAGCAAATGTATACCTAATCGCTGTCCAAAGATCATACCACAATTAATGTTTTCATGCACCTGTGATAGAAGGCTGGAGATATACCCTTTGTGCATTTCAAAGCAGAATTAGGCTGTCAAAAAAATGATATTTTTAGAAGTGATCAGCAGCAAATATTCTAATTGTTGTTCCATGCAGTGATTTAAGCTGGCTCACTTGTAGAGCCATTTGGAAGAATTTGGTCAGAGAACTGCAGTTTTCTGCTTTGTGACTTTAATGAATAAAACAAAGGAGACAGAGAGAGCTGCACAGGATGAGCAAGGACGAATTTGCAGTTTTCTTAGATTTTTTGTGTTTTTATATATATAAAATAAACCCTTACTGAAGGTGAATGAAAAGTCACTAAATATTGCAACAAAGTCACTAAGTTGGCAACAATGAGGTAAAAAAACATTTAGAAAAAATACCTGTCCCCTTCAAACAATTTAAAGCTAAAGACGAAATATTCTGGTACAGCCCCAAAGGACAGGTTACAAAAAGTAAAGTAACAGTTTTAAGAGTTCATTGTTTCAGTTCGACTTTTATTCAGTGTTGCGTTGTAGATAGATGCTAATTCCTAGACCAGTGGAGAACATCAACAAAAGGAGCCAAACCTTTGAAGTAGAGAAAATTTTGCTTCACTTCCTGTGACATCACATTTATAGATAAGTACAACCTGCCAAAACTCCAAATGATCAATAGCCTTTTATGACTGTCTGCTAATGTCTCCAACCAACAAAGGAATGGAGAAGGGGGAAAAGGGGGTAAGGCATTATGGTTAAATGGAAGTGGGGTGGGGTGATATTTATAGTGCACCGTCAGCTTTTTGGAAAGAGGGGTGGCGACTCACTTCACTTCTCTTCCTCTCTGACACGCGGGCCGTGGGGAATGGTGTTCCTGGAGAGAGTCGACCGGCTATCATTCCCTCAGACAGGGGGAACATTAAGGTGCACACCTGCCTCCCTCAGCACTTTCACTGGCAACCTGGAGCAATGTTATTATGATGACCCAAGTTCAAACAACATCTCTCGCCCTCCATATCTGTTATCGGTCTCTCTCTTTGGATAGAGGTCTCTATGCACCATTAACCTAAGGCTATTTATCATCTGTCTCCTTGTTCATTGAGCTGTAATATACTGGTAATGTTACTGCGACGACACTGATACAGGCTCTTAATGGAGCTATAACACTCCACTGCAGGTATTGCTTAGACAGTATTGTGAGGAGCCAAAATGTTTTTCAAAAGTGTCAGCACATAAAGAAAAAATGTTAACAAGCTGGTGTAGAAACATTAATGCAACGAAAATGATTTACTCCTTTGAATTAATTCAGAACTGAACTGCTACAGATTTCGAACAGGTATCCAAATAGCACAAGGAAAGAAGTAATGTTCTGTTTGACTTTGTCACATATCAATGGATATATGCAGCAGGTGATGATGGACCACTAGCTGAAATTCCTTTCCTTTTAAATGAAGGAATTTGAGAAATGTTGCCATATCCAATAGAAAAAAAAAACATGTTGTTACAGTACATGAAGAATAAAGATACAACATGGCTGCAGAAGGTTTATCTGCTCAATACTGAAAAACATAATGTGGCTCATACAATAGTTTTACATGATCAACTGATTAAGATAAAATTGGAAATTTTCCCTGCCTTCTGAATCTGGCATATTTGTGCGATCTACACATATTAAGAAAGTACTTTTAATTCTAAATCACTCCTTGTCACTTAGGTTTTCTAGTGAGTCCTGGGAGTTAACGCAGATAAACAAAGAAGCAGCAACTAGTGAAGCAGCAAAACAATCTTGAGGCCAGATGGCTTAGTGAGAGTCTGTGAATCCTTCACCTAAAGAGGTTAACCCAGGTGAACCTTGTGGATTGCGACATTATGGCTGAGCAGCTGTTTAATTGTTAGCATGGGGGTCACTAAGAGGAAATCCACCGATGCAGGACGAGGCTACACGTGAGTAAACTTCAAAAGCCACTACTGAGCGTTACAACAACTTGGCTCTTCTTTAGCATAAAAACTGCCTTTTTCTGGCATACCATGGCACGCCTCCGCAACGTAGAAGGAAATTACAAATTGTTGCATTCACAAGTGCTGTAATCTAAAGAGCGGTGGCACTCCTGAAGTGTGAATTCTGCTGTCTGAACCCAAGGACGTAAAAATGGACTGTTGTACTATTAAGTAGGACTCACGACTCTAACCCTTTCTTCAGGCTTGATTAACTTAGTTTAACCTTTAGGCACTTCCTTATGGTTAAGCCAAGTTAGACTTTATTTGCACAATGAAGTCTTCCATCTGTACTCATTTGTGAGGTTTTGGGGAATTGGCATTAGTTAGAAAAGCCAGCATAGGACATTTTTTGCAGTTTCCACCAAACCTCGGTTGTAAAATTATATCCTGCAGTGATTAAAACACAGTGGTTAGATGGGGACCCTCTGGAATCCCATCAAGCCACCTGGGGCATCCCTGAGCCCCACAGTGAGCAGACTCCTAAACAAGTTACACAAACATCAGTCTTCATTGTCAGCCAGTCTACTAATGAATTATTGACAAGCATTTGGAGCCAAGTAGTTCATATGATCTGATGCCCTCTGCGTCAACTGGCTACAACTATCCCATCTACCTGCTTCTTACTAATGTGCATGAATGACACTATAGAGACAGCAACATGATCATCAGCCACTACTGACGTGAACATTTATTGTGGCCTCATATGCATGGATCAGTTAGCATACTTCACATACAGCCTGCTGATCGGTGAGCTAATTAGAAAATAAAACTAGGCTGAATATAAGTAGTAAGGTGTTTAGTGATAAGCTTAGATCTGAAAGTATAGCTGCAAACTGGATTAAGTTGGTGAAGGTATAGTGAACAGCAGTAACCCTTTAATCTAGTATGTGAAGGCAGGAAGCCAAAAAGAGACCAGCGGGACTTCCAGGAAACCACATTAGGTAGCTGGAGAGGAATGCTGCCTGGCTTCTTTAACACGCCTAATACACGAACATGATATCTCCGGTTTGTTTCATTTTGGATTCATCCAATATTGTTTGATTTTCACAGTTACAGTCTACAAAGCAGTATTAGTAGTAGTGTAACGTAGCAATATGAAATTTATTCTGAATAAGATTTACAACCACTTTCTAACATTATGATATGATATGATAAAAAACTGGTGATATAATTTGCTTGGAAAGGAAAAGATCGCAGGTTAGATTCCAGCCGGAGTCACCGATCTCTCCTTTGAGGTTGTGTCAGTAAGGACGTCCAGTGTAAAACTCTGCCAAATCACACAGAGTTACGCCCTGTGGCAAGAGGGCAGCTGAAAGTAGCTTACTTATTTAATCAAAAAGTAACTGACCAAATGATAATTGTAGTCCTAAATAATACAAATGCCGTATATTGATTTTGGTGCATTGGTCTATGTGTGAGTGTATGGTTTCGCACAAGCCCAATGCTTTTACACTAAACATCACTTGGCTAAGCATGGGTTTTATTAAAAGCACAGAAAAGCACATTTAAAGGATTTTTAACCCTTTTCCCAAACTGTAAGTTCCAAAGATGTCAACCCGATAAGACGTCTGACTTTACCCAGCCTGTAAACCAAAATAATCGTAGTTTGTCTTTTTTCTAGTCTTACATGGTTTGATTATTTAGGAAAATACCTTCAAAATGATGGTTAATGCATTGAATGCCTACTAATACTATTTTAAAATATAGCAATGTATTTATCCTTCAGAAGAACCAATAAAGAGGCTAGTGGGCAATTGTCAGGAAACTAGTGAGATCTCATTTCTGCTCCAGTTCTACATTTCAGTGTCCTGGTATTTGCTACTCTGCTGTTTTTCATTGTAACAGTAACAGTCCAGTTCTGCTAAGATGCACTGAACTCTGTTTGCAAAGCAAACAAACATGAAGGCTGTCAAAATGACATTTCCTTGGTCCTTAAGAAAAAGAAAGAAAATCACCTGCACAGTGTTAAATGAATACAATATTTGTATTGTGTCCACAACAGGTCAAACCAATACAAATGTGCTGTGTGGGATGAATCAGTCGGAGCAGAGCTGGACTGAGAACTCTCTGCCACCATTACAGTTCAGTTATTAGCTAGTTTCAGCTGGCTTGATATCATTTTCAGATAGTGAAAGTAAAGCGATGCTGTGCAACTCCTGTCCATTATGTTTTCAGCATATCCTCCTGTATTACTAAAGTGTGTTATTAACCTACTGTTGCAACCGTTATCATGTCATTGACTCTTTATAACACAAGTCCAGTCTCTACAAGTCTGTAGGGCTATGAAGAAATTTAAAAGGGGGAAAAAAGGGCAAACATTACAACTTAACACCATTTACATTCAGCTGCTCGGCTGATATCTGTCTCTGTCCCTTTGCACCAGCAGCTGTGTCTGCTGTTGGGACGTTACACCCATTATACAGCATTGTGGGTGATTTGCGTTGATAGACAATCTGGAGAAAACTTAACTTTGTATTTTGTTGCCACTCCCGAGACAGAAAGCTGACCGTAGCGTTGTGCTTTTTCCAAACTCTTTTATAATTCTGTTATATAATCCGATTAAACAGTGCTTCTCCTGATATCTCCTAAAAAAAGACTTGAGGAGAAGCACTGAGGTTAGAAAATATATAAAACAGTACTTCTAAGAATTTCAGTGACTAAAATTAACTCAGGAAAAGAACAAAACAGGCTGAGCCACCTGTTTTGGAATAACTACACTACATCTCAGAGCTCTTGGTGCTACCAGCGTCACATTTGATTTTAAACTGGTCTAGACAGGACAGGCAGCCACTACATGAACAATTCTGCATGTTACACTTTTAAAGAGAGCTATACTGTAGGCTTATATAACATCATTTAGCCTTTACCTAATCTGAGGCAGCAGCGACTGAAGAAACTGATTTTACCACCACGATCCACACCCTATAGCAGAGCAAAAGGTAACAAACAGGTACAAAGCAAACCTAGTTAAACCTGTTTAGTTCATTTGTACTTTCCCTCTGCAAGCCTGTAACATAACACAGAAAGTTTTGGCACAATCGCAATAATAGAATGTACTGTGACTTCTACTGACATCGCACAAGACCGATGGCACAGCTTTTTAAACACAAGGCGGTAGATTATCCACAGTACAGATATATTTTTCATCATGCGTCCACTCTAAACGTTCCTCACACCACCTCATTTAAAGAAACAATGAGCCTTGACACAATATTTACTTTTTTTTAGAACAAAAATGCACTGTAGGTAACCCAATACTGTCAGTTGCATTCTGTTTGCACAAAAACATTGATTTATTTATAGAGTGAATAACTAAAATTTCAGTACATGCACACTGGGCCTTTTAATGTTTCTGTGTGAAGCATCATAATTAACAAATTCACACAACCTCAATTCTGATCTTTGGCTGCTTTTTTAAAATGTTTACCGCACGTGTTGGCATGTTAATAGAAACACACACTAACATTTAATGATGAAAACTCTCTCATAGTTCAGTTCAGTTTATTGTTGAGCTATTGTGAAATCACAGGGATCCTTTATCAGACTGTAAAATCTGTCATGGTTGTTACGTCTATTTGTGAAACAAATCTCAACATGCCCAAAGCCATGAGACTCAAAGGGGACTGGTTTCTGAATTACAGCCACAAACGAGTCTATACATGAAATAATTAGAAAACTCAGAAGATGTGTACATGACTAAGATACCAGGCATATAATTACTGTGTGTACATCTCATTAGAAACACCTGAAAATTAAACCAATTATCATATTTAAATACTCTACAAACATTTGTTATTAGTATGTTTTTAGCAGCCTGTTCGTACCACAGGCTCTTTACATCATAGCAGAAATGGTATAAAGCCTGAATTTACATTTAGCTTCACTTTACAGATGTGGTCACAGGGAGAATCCTTCTTCTGACAAACAGATGAATGTTCCCGACCCTGATCTTAAGTATTCAGCAGCCTCTTTCCATCACAGCAGCAATGCAATCAATTTAGCCCTAACCCATTTACCTAAAGCATTTATCCAGACCAATTACAGCAGCAGACCTCATCAGCATCCCACATCCTACACCAGTCACCGGCTTCTCTCTTCATGCTTCTAGCTACATGGCTCCATTTCACCCTCCACACAGCAGGGAATTGTATTTAATCAGCTATTTGCAACAGTTGGGAGGCAGTGCCTAAGCTTCAGCTGAGCACGGAGCTGGGGTATAAACCTCACTGGCTCTCATGTGAGCAGGGCTCGCACTGTCTGGATTATTGTCAAGCACATTACTGCCGAGCCTAATGTAACCCATATAGATGCTGCCCATCGATTTGACTAGCAGGGAGAAAACAACTGGATTACATAATTCATGTTCCATTTTGTTCTACTGGGAGGTAGCATAATAAATGAGACTGAGTGGCAACGATGACATGAATGATAATAGGTGCCTGTCTGCATTTCTTGGCATGTTCTGTCATGAGCAGATAGGTAATCACCCACCCCCCACTTACCGATACTGTGAGGTGACTCAACCTTTCATTCATTCAAATCACACCGTGTTTGTTGTTTAAAGTTGTCTGAACAGTATCTGCGAGAGTACTTGGAACAATTTTGTAGATACCAAATAATATCTCTCTCTCATTTCGACATATGTATATATATACATATATATATATGTATATATATATTTTTTTTTAAATGTTTTTCAGGACTAACAGATATGTGAAGAGCTTATTATTTAACACATGCTTCAAAATAAATAGCTGATATATATTTAAAGAATATCAGTGAAAGGTGCATTTTACATGTGCTTTCACTCTTTCAGAATTAAGTGGGGAAAGATCAGAGTAGTGGGGATCTAGTGTCATTTGTGGAGCAATGAACTTTAAAAAAAGTAACTTAAAACTGCCGAAATGTCATTGTTGAAGTCGAAATAAAGGGAAATGGGGAAAGAAAAAGTTAAAAATATATAAGTTGATAAAGGTTAATTAGTCACACGATTTTTTAAGTGTCGGTCAGTTTCCCAACCACTCCTCATTGAATTGCTTTCCACTCCCTTTATTGAAACCTAATCCTCTGAGAGCCGCTTCCTTGGAATTTAAACCAACAGTTATAACAAAAAAAGTTCACAGGTCTGATTTAAAATGGAAATAGCTTTGGTTTGTAGGCAACTAGTCCCACATGTTAATGTGAACATAAGTGTATTTAATTTAAAAAAAAAAAAAAAAAAAAAAAAAAAAAGGAAAAAAAAAACTTACGTATCGGCTGATAAGAGTACGCAGAGTGCTGAAATCCATCCCCATTCTGTTCCTCTTCCCTCTCCGGACACTTCTTCTGCTCTCTGTCTTTTTCTCCTCCAAAGGTTATTTTTACTGCGGGCGCTAGCTTCTTTTTAATTCTACTCCTCTGTCCATGACTTTCTCTTCTCCCCCTTCTTCTTCTTCTGAATTGGAATAAAAAGGACTCGCTTCCAAACTCACCTACGGACCCCGTGACGGGCTTTAAACGGGGGTAGTGACTGTCTGTGCGTCTTCTCCTACAGTTTGAAGGCAATTCACACGGGTACCGAGCAGCTCCTCCTAAAGACTAGAAGCCAAACTAATATCCAGCTCTCTCGCGCTCCCTCTCTCTCTCCCCCCTCTGCGCGTGTACTAATAATCTTCTTGTCTCGCGCCGCGGCCAAAGGAGATTTTCTTTCATGTACGTCACGCGGAGCCAGGTGGTGGCTTTGGAACCGGGGGTGAAGGCATGCGCGCTCTAGTGTTTGTGAAGAGTAATTATTGATTGGGTGTCTCAGTTAACTGTGGGATATTTAGGGGATTTTTTCAGGCGCCGCAGAATTAAATTTAACTTAAAATAAAATAAAACAAAACAGCCCGGTGCTGTCCATAGATATGGTGCTGAAACCATTACATAAAATGTCAAAAATACACATAACTTTCAGCATAAGACTCATCTCATTTATTTATTTATTTAGTTGTTTGTTTATTACTTGGGTTAACTAAAGTTTCGTGATACAACTAATAACTCATTTGAAAGGCAAAATTTCTATTCATTTGCATCTCAAATCTCACCCACTTTTTCAAGCTCGGTTTAAAATGAGAAGAGATTTTCATAATATTTTAGAATCATTATTACAAGTTATTACTGCTGTCGTGACGCATCGGTTTGTAACAGGCAGGTCAGCGGGGTCAGAACAAAATAATTCATGGCACCACGTTTCAGGAGGGAAATATTTTCATCCACTTGTCCGCGCCCTGTTTCCTGGAGACGCTTTTCGGCGGGTTCTGTTGAAAGTCCGCCGTAAAAATAGAAATAATAACAACGGTTTCCTGTTAGAACCTTCAAAATAAAACCTACGTGATGGATTTTGGTTTGAACTGTAACAACTTTATTAATGATATGTCATAAATAGGCTTTTAGTTATTTTGCTATTTCTGCCATTCATTATTTATTTATTAATGGGACTGGTAGATAATTAAACATCCGGCATACATGTTGCACCTTTGGCCTTACTTACCAGTCAAAAGGGGTTTTTTACATTACAAGTTCCCCTTACATATTAATTTATCTGGTTATCTTGTCTTCCTTGTCTTTCTTGACACAGTATGTATTATCGTCTTGTTATTTTTTTGCGCAACAGTGCTTCTAATTTTGATTTGTACATTATTAATTAGCCTTCGTTAGTGTTGTGCAAGTTTTTAACGAAATAGGTAAGAAACTTTGTGCTTTTATTTTGAAGGCAAATGGCGCTGGTCGTTGGCAAATTCTTCCTAGCTTGCCTGAAGTTGTCAAAATGGCGTTGCTCGTAGCGGGGGATTGGAGTTAGTTCATATTATTCAGTCACATTTATTCATTTATTGGGGAACACACTGCCCATTTGCCACGGACAGCATGGCAACCCTGGATCAGAAATCTCCAAACGTCCTTCTCCAAAGCCTCTGCTGCAGAATCACGGGGAAGAGCGAAGGTACATCCATTACTGCTAGCAAGCTTCGCGCTACTGCACTACTGTAGTAGTCAGGAATTGCCAAACCTAACCTCATTCAAAAAATCAATTTTTTGTTGTTTCGCGTCCTTTTATTAATCATACATGAGTCACACGAAGCAGTATGTGAGTGTTGAACTTCCAGTGGCAAATTCGGCATTAATATTTCACATTAGACCGCTCTGATTCTTCTGTTTATTAAACGTTTTAAGCAGCGGGCGCCGACTCACCCGGTTTGTTTTGCAGACTGAATATTGTAGAAAACGGTTGAAGTTTTACTTAAATAACTGCTGCTCAGTCTTTCGGGCAACTGCCGAATTGAAGATATGATTTTATTAATTTCTTAAGGCCTTCAGGAGTCAACATGTCACTATAATGTCAAATTTAAATTTATATTGAGATAAAATATATTGATTTCTTTTTATGTGGCTATCGCTTTAGCTGTGTTGAAAAACGGCACGTAGCGGGGGCTCGGTTCGCGTGTCTGTCAGCCAATTGGCTTGGCCAGATGCTGCACATCCAGCTGAACAGCTTCACGGTGCTTCCACGAGTCGCTGTCGTACACCGTTACTTTTGCTCAAATAAAGTGCCTTTCTCGGTTATCTGTGAGATTGCTAGCCACTTAGCTCTGATTCTAATCTGTGTGGTAAATTGGATGCAGTTGCCTGGCTAGCTGTAGGCCCCTGTTGTAGATAGAGACAGAAGCCGTGTTTTTTTTAGTCACTTTTGATTAAAGGCCCAAAACCTTTGCAGTTGGCAATTGCAATGAAAAATAGCTTTTAAAATCTGTATCCAAAGTGTTAGTAACTGTCCCATCATGCATTATCCTTATTAAAGTAATGGCAAATCTGCACTCTCCTGGTCTGTAGGTTCATTTTGTTATATCCTGCTTGTGCTTTTGGAAAAGAAGTAAAACATTATAAGTAAAGTAATGATGTAACAGGGGGAAAAAAAATCCCCCAGTCAACACACTGTCATTTGTACATTCCTTCAAGCTGTTAGTCATGTCTTGATATTTGTTTTTTTTCCAGCTGAAGTTGCCCACCAGTTCCAGTACGCAGTACGAGTCATTGGCAGTAACTATGCTCCCACTATTGAACGAGATGAGTTCCTAGTGTCAGAGAAGATCAAGAAAGAGTGTGAGTGGCATTTGGATTGATGCTTTCCTCCCTCCCTCTGTGAAAGTAAATCCATTATAATCCACCGTATATTACTTCATTTAGTCATTGTGACATCTGATCCCCTTATGTCAGAATGCCAGCTTTAATACATGTGCTGGAAAATCTTTATTCCACCATACTACAGAATCCTATTTGACTTAAATGGGAGCAAGGTCACACCATTAGTGGGAAAACATTGATCCAAGCTTTGCTGCAGACTGTAAAACCAAAATAGCACAGCACTTACTGTACAGCATTTATTTATCCCAGGTGGACTTATCACAACAAGTTTTTGCTTAGTCTGTGTGTTTTTTAATTGCAACATTGCCACAAAAGCAATAACTGGATATTTTATATTGGTTAATGATGTGAAACAGTCAGACATTTAAATGAGATTAATTTGAGTGAGTTTAGCATATGAAATAATGTATTCTAGTAACTACTAACGAAATAGCATTTGTCCTGCAGCTCTAAATGCCAGCAGTGACGGGGTGTACCAGAGCTGGAGGGCTGGTTGTCAATATGAGGGCAGTTATAAATACAAACACAGTAACTTTGGGCTTTCAGAAGGGCTCTGCAGTCTGCTGGCTTTCTTTTTGAACTTCCACAATACATTTCCTACTTTTCTTTGTCTTGGTCTGCAGTTTGAAACAATATCCTGTCTGTGGAAAGTTTCTTTCTGTTATTTAAAAACCTGTTTGGCACAGGAGCATTTCCAGCTCTGTTCATTTGTTAAATGAGCCATTCATGGAGGGAGACACGACACCTAACACAATCGGTCTTAATGCTCTTGCAGTGCTGAAGCAGCGGAGAGAAGCGGATGCAGCTCTGTTCTCGGAGCTGCACAGGAAACTTCAGACACAGGTTGGTATTTGGATTTCTCTCTGAAAGGTATTATTAACCACAGAGGTATTAAAGCTTTAATGGAACAATTTCCCACTTGACTCATGATACAGCCTGCTTGCATAAAACAGAGGCCTGTTTAATTTGGTTCAGAGTAAGCCTCTGAAGGGCTGATAACACAGTACTGGTCATTAATTGTATGTTAATTAATTTATTTATTAATATGTCTCACCAGACGCCACAGTCACCCCTCCAGATAATAATACTGTTTTGTTTATTAAATGAAAGAGTCTTCCAAAGCATGCTTTTTGTCCTGTCTCACTCCCCTCACCCCTACTCGATCATGGCAGATGGCCGCTCCTCCCTGAGCCTGGTTCTGCTGGAGGTTTCTTCCTGTTAAAAGGGAGTTTTTCCTTCCCACTTTCACCTAGTGCTTGGCCATAAGGGGTTGTCTGATTGTTGGGGTTTTCTCTGTATTGATTTAGGGTCTTTACCTTAAAACGCTTTGAGGTGACTGTTGTTGTGATTTGGCGCTATGTAAATGAAATCGAATTGAACTGATTTGAAGGTGGTATTTTTTTATTCTGTTTTCCTGTTTGCAGGGTGTTCTAAAGCATCGCTGGTCGGTTCTCTACTTGTTGCTTAGCCTTTCTGAAGACCCCCGCAAACCATCCAGCAGGGTGAGGAACACACACACACTTAAAAACTCTTAAAAGCTTTTAGAATAGAGTAACTTTGCATGAATCAGAGTTAAAAGTCATTCTTATATATCTTACACTGGCCCTCACCCCAGGTGAGGTTTCATCAGATTGGCTACCCCTTTACAAACAGATGATCTGAACTGCAGATGGTGGAAGCTTCAGTGCTTATAGCCATTTATGAGCTATGATGAATATATAAGGATATCCCCTCTCTGTGACATCATACAGAGCCAAGAGTAGAAAGAAAATTAAACTGAATGTTTAAAATCTCGAGCGTTTAGATCATAATGATTACGTGTGTATATGCACTGATGCCTGATACTTGATTCTGGAGACCTTCAATGTCTGACTTTACTTCCTAGGTTGGAAACTACGGGGCACTGTTTGCCCAAGCCCTCCCCAGGGACGCCCACTCCACCCCATTCTATTGCACCCGTCCGCAGAGCCTGGCCCTGAGCTACGGGGAGAGGAGCGCTGGCCTGTCAGGTAGTGTCGGGACCAGCGGGATTTCAAGTCTAGGAGTTTACACACTGAACGGACCTACACCAACACCACAGCCACTGCTGGCAGGGTGAGCATCTTCATATCAGCTTGTTAACAGTTCAGATTTCCATGTCAAAGCCACGTACCAGAGGTTTTAAGCAGCCCCGAAAAGCTTTGCAGTGAAGGGTTGTTTTTCTGATGTTTTTGTGTAAGAAGCCCTCTGCCAGATACAAGAGGTATCATTTAGTAGCAGAAAGTGAACTTGCCTCTTTCCTCTCAGCCTGACCCCTTATAACACAGTTTAACAGTCCCATTTTTTTCTCATTAATAATGCAGAGGGCCTTTAGTAAACAATGACCATTGGGCTGTCTGGGTTCACCTTTACGTCTTTAAAAGGCAGTTTTTCTTCTTGAAACATAAAGTTTTCCCATGACTCTGGACAACACACAGTGATAATTAAGTAACAGTACAAAGATGTGTGCTGGGCTTGCTTTATTGAATGACTGTTCCAGTACTTTCCAAGGGGTCAAAAAGTAACTGCTGAATTTCCAAAGAAATTCCAAATTTGAACACAAATCTTGATTGTGAGATTTCTGTTCTCTGCTGTGATTGTCAGCCACATCATCCATCTTCTTCCACATCCAATTCAGGATCTTGGGGAAGGTGGGACACTGTCCCGATTGTGATTGGATGAGAGGCAGAGTACAGCCTGGACATGTCACCAGTATATTGCAGGGCTGAGGTCCCATTTATGCTTTATGCAAACAGTGAGCTCCATACCATTTATACGCACTTTATACTGTTTATAATGTTGCAACATCTCCCTTTATATAATCTGTGAGTCTGGCAGATTACGATTGCAGTAAAAACTGACTGATTGCACACACGTGCTGCGGTTGCGGCAACATCAGCTTGAGGTTACACAGAGGGCCCAGATAGCCAGTGGATTTGAACCCAAGACCTTCTTACTCTGCAGTGCTAACCACTTCAACACAGTACCACCCTCATCCATTAGTTTCTAAGGCAATCCTGTACTCACTCGCATGACCTCTTATTTTGTCAATATTTGCATCTTGGCTGTTGCCACGTTGTGTTTTTTAGAATCAATATCATTTAATAGCTAACACTAGGAAGCTTAGTTAGGGAGCTGTACCCAACGTATAGACACAAGAACCTGCTAATTAGTAATGGACTAATAATTTAATTTCACTCATCAAAACTGAAGCACAAACATTTTGGTCAGATAATTGCATTTAAAATGCTTTAAAAGGCACCAACAGCACAGTTAAGAGCTTCAGTTCAGTCACTCCACTTATCTAAGGTGAGGTCCAGCAGACAGCTGCTGCTTACAGCTGGCTGTTGTTGCAAAACTGTCGGCAAAAACAGATGAAACGCCCCAGACTTTAAGCCAACCACACCCTTCTTAATGACTGGTTAGACTGAAAATGTTTTTGGAAGAAGGGTTTTGTTGCTGTTAAGTTGGTCGTTTTAACATGTTTAACAAGGCTTTAAAAGTAGTTTGGCAAATGTGAGCCTTAAGTGGCCACACTGTAAAATATAACTTGTTGTTTCAACTTAAAAATATGAGGTAAAGGGCTGCCTTAAAATTTTAAGTTAAGTCAAGAAATAGAGTTTGTTCTTATAACACAACCAATTGTTATCTTAATGAAAAATCACATGTTGTCTAAACTTTCATCTTAGTTTAGTTGACTGAGATTTGTTAGTCAGTTCAACTCCTTTAATTGTCATTTTTACTTGGGAAAACCCTTTCAGCTAAATTAAAATAATCTATTGTTTAAACTCTTGTCCTAGTTCAGTTGACTTGGGTTTTTTAGTTAATTCAAATACTTAAGTAGTTCTTTTAACTTAGGAATCTATTTTAGCTTAACTAACATGATCTGTTAGCTAAGTTGATTTAAGTTTATTAATTACCTGAGCTCCTTAAGGTAGCTGAGTGAACTTGTAAATCAGTTTCATTTTAATTATCAGAGTTGATTGACTGGATGTAAAGAAAAATGTGTATTAAACATCTTAAGTTTTGTTTTGTTTTTTAGCTTTCTAACATCCATTTCAGCAAAACTACCTGTTAGGTTTATCTTAGATCTCAGGTTTAAATATCTACATTCCTTTAAATTAATTTTCTGTTGTTTACAGAAAAAAAAATAAAACCCCACAGATTCCATTAAAGTCTATCTGATCATTTCATACAGAAAGTTTGTTTTAAGAACATGACAAGACAATTACTCATGAGCACCCAACATTCACCATTTATTGTGCCATCTTAGTCATCTGAGAAACAGAAAAATCAGTGACGTAGCTCATCTTTCTCACAATCCATCAAAACTCAAAGGCTGCTCCCTGTGAAACAAATTTGAACTTGGTCTTGAGCCCAGTTCGGGTGAAGATTAAATTCTGACCAATACTCTCGGAGCAGTAGTGATTCTTGTGAAGTAACAACATAAAGTCTGCATTAATGTAATGTATCAACAGAACACTTGCTATTTTAGAAAAGTTATTCTTTACATTTACAAAATTTTTAAACTTCATTGTGCTCAGTCACACCTGTTAGCATAAAACTTGAAATACTAAAATAGTACAAAACCTTTGATAAGTGACAGTAAAGATCAGTTTATAACAAGTAAGACATCAAACTCTTGTATTTGTCTTCGTTTACAATTGCAACAAATTCCACAGAACCAATATCTCTGAAAATGAGTGCATGCTTCTGAAACATTTGATAAGATGGATATTTCAGAAACATCAGTTTGAGTCTGCTCAATTGCAAAACAAAGGAAAACTACTGACTTGCATGAGATAAGCATCTGCAAAGTCCAGCATATTGTTGTTCACATAAGTTTCTTAAACCATGAACAAATGAGTAATTGTCTAATATGGAATGTAAAGTGTAGTCATTTAGTGACATACAAAAGTGAGAATGAGAACTTGCAAGAATAAAAAAACAAACAGTAAAATAAAACTGTCCTTAACACTAAGGAGCATACAATTACAGTTCTGCATGGCTTTCTGCAAGAGTCTGTTTCTTAGACCATGCACTAGTGAGATGCACTGCCTTCCACCAATGTTCATTTGGATGTTCTGAATGACTTCAAAGATGTCCTTAAGTTCCTTTGGATGGTCTATGTTGAGGGCAAAAAGAAGGCCCATCAGCATGGAAATGGCACTTGAGACATCCCTCAGATTAGACAGGATTACTGCCGCCTCAAGGACAACCAACACATCGATGATGTCTTCTTCTTTCACCATCGCAATGCCAACTTTCATCCTCTTAGAAAACGTGTCTTCAATACCTGTCGGCTATAAAAGGGTTCAAAGACAAAAAAAAGAAGAAAAAAAAAACACACAATTACAATTACACAATATCCCTTGTGCTTAACAATTCATGTCTTTCCAAAGAAGAGCCATACTGATGCTTTGGATGATGGTGATTGGCTTTGGGTAACACTTATTAGTTGTTAAAGTTTTTTCAGAATGAGATATGCACCCCATGTTACAAATCCATTTCTTGCTTTAAACAAAGACCATGTTCATAAATAACTGAGCATGTCTTCAATTGCAGAATTCAAAAAAAATTTCAATTTAAATGGTAAATGGCTCAGATTTGTATAGCGCTTTACTAGTCCCCTAAGGACTCCAAAGCGCTTTACACATTCAGTCATTCACACACATGGGTGGATGACTGAATCGTGGCTGAAGAGTTGACAGTTCGTCTTATAATTGGAAGGTTGCCGGTTCGAGCCCCAGCTCCGACAGTTTCAGTCGTTGTGTCCTTGGGGCAAGACACTTCACCTGTTGCCTACTGGTGGTGGTCAGAGGGCCCGGTGGTGCCAGTGTCCGGCAGCCTCGCCTCTGCCAGTGCGCCCCAGGGCGGCTGTGGCTACAATGTAGCTTGCCATCACCAGTGTGTGAATTTAAATCTACTTATGCTAAATATTGGCTGTGCTCTAAACCAAATCTGGCTGAGAATACATGAAATGTGCAAACTGCAGCTACACTACAGGATCAGATTGTGGCTCCATAGACAATGCTTCTTTAATCAGTTTATTGATTAAAGTTTATTTTTCCCCTATATTAACAGCATGAAAAAGAGCATATAGACATGGCTGAACAGGTTGCATAATTGGCACTGAATATCAACATCCACCTTTACCCGGCTGCCCAATGACTCTCGGCCAGTAACCTTTAATTGCTTACCCAGTCTACACAGTCTCTTTTCCAGGGTCCAGGACATTTCACCAAAGTATTGCCCCACAGCTGTAGCAGCCACTGCAGCCCCTTAAATATCCTAATATCTCTGCCATTACAATATACAATGTGAGAAATCAAACGTAAAGCTGAAGTGAACAGTACAGCAGCGAAATGTCAAAGACCCTGGTGAAGACATGAATAAACACAAGACACTAATAATATCAATGCTAGCTTGCCAGTTAGTTTCTCTGAAACCCAGACCAAATCCAGTGTCAAAGATCTTGTAATAATACATTTGGTGAGGAAAAAGTACACATGTACTTTTTAATTTAAAATCCACTGTGGTGCTGTCATTATTAAATTTACTAAAAGAAACAATGCTAACCTTCACAGTCTTGAAAGTGTGTGAGGATCTTCCTTTAGAAAATGAGGTCCTCTGTCCTCTTCCTTTGTGTAGGGCTCTGGTCAAAGAAGTCAAAAACAAAACACTTTTTAAACAGTGTTTATGAAGCATGTAGACAGCTCCAAATTCACAGCTTTTTGATACATAATTCCATCAATATATGATTATCATTGGAGATTTTGAATCAGGCTTATCAGGATATTCAAGTAGAATATGATATCCAACCTACCACCAATATACACAGATTCTGTAAAAGTTACCACACTAAATGTCCAGTTGTGAATTATGATGACAGACTTTACTTATCAGCTTTCTTTCAATGAGTTCATCAGTTGAACTGGATAACCTAAAACTTAAACAAAGGATTAGATTTCGCAGTTGAACACTTACATCATCTCCGAAGCATCTTATGAGCCTAGTTAGCCCTCCTATGCCGCTCTTGATTTTGTACAGCTCCACGAACCTCTCCATAATGGTCAAGCACAGCAAAAGGAACCCTTTCAGGTCAACAGATGTAAGACGGGCAAATTCTGCTTCAACCTGAGCAATAGAAGAAGAGGGGTGGAGAGTACAGGCAGAATAAAAAAAAAGATTCTTTGAGACCCAAATTTAAGCAAACAGTCATCTGAGGCCCATTAGAGAAAACACAAACACACAAAAGTAAACAAACAAAAGATGCACTTTACCTGCCGCTCAGCAAACAAGGAAGTTCAGAGAACAATAAGCTCTGTCTTGAAATCTTTTAAAGTAGAATGATTGTGAAAATGACTTATGTGATGTAAAACTTTAGTAAACGTGCGATTAAAAGAACACTGAGTATAAGGACAAGTAACAGTTTCCTTATTCCTCAGATGTTTACCTTGATGAGCAATACTGTTTTAGTCCAACTGCCTCATTAAAGTTACACAACAGGCTTTTTACATTAAAGCCAGCAAGTCCATTACATACTCCCTTTTTAGATCTGAAATACTGTGCACATTCTGTGTATATGTAGTGGACAGCAATTACCCAAAAGAGTGCAAAGTTTGCAAGTCCACCTCATTTAAATGACAAAGTCAGATGTGATCATCTAGACCTGTGAAAATAAATTAATGACAAACCTGCAGTTATGGATGTTATTACAACCACAAGAACCTAAACAGTCTGCTCCATTGCTTTTGTTAATGAATCATTTGTTGGTAACACGCCTGAATATTTAGTTTATGCCACCTGCATGTGATCATCAATAGTGCCATATTACTTCTTAAGAAGTACCCTGACACTACAATCTTTATATCATTTGTTCTACAGAGCTATTAAGTTACAATATAATCTGTGGTGTTTCCAGTATGACAAAATGCACAAATTGTAACTTACCATTTGACTCCACTGACAAAAAATAAATCCCCAGCATCAAGTTTGGCTTCACAGACCTAAAATAAGTCAAATAAAAATATATGTTATAATTATATTGTTTTCGCCATTTATTCATGTTTGCTAATTTTCTGACATATAAACAATGTTAGTTTTGTTACAATACAGAGAATGTAGTTTAATTAAAAGGTAAATTATGCAAAAAAAAAAAAAAACTTCTGCAGTATACCATGCCAAAAATCAGTGTCTCTGATGCCAGTTATTTTATCACTACAGCTCGTTTAGTATGGAAACTCACACAATCTAGTCATACTGATCACAAGAGTTCAAAAATAAGTCAAAATAGTGAGCTGTGTAACAAATAACTGCACAATATAATTAAAGCAAAAAATAAGCACACTGGAGGACTATCTGATAAAAACTAATATAATGCTGGTTTGTAGACCATATTTTGTCTCAGTCCTCAGTGCACTCTTGCAGCTTAGCATGCAGCAGTTAATAACTTAAGTGATTACATAGGGGTAAACAGATGACAACAAGCATCGGAGTCCTGCCAAAAAGTTCTTTTTGAATCCAGTCAGTTATTGGAAATATTGCCAAAATGAACTTCCACCAAAATACAACAGCCTGTGAACTTGAAAGAAATTTACAAGTACAGAGACAATATGAAATAAGCTTTATTAATTAGCTGAGTTAGCTTGCTAATATCGCAACAGGGTGAGTGCACAACCTTAAAGCTAGCGGCACAATACTTGTGATTTGGTCAGTGCCACATTAAACCCATAAAAAAGGCCATGTGTCAGTTTATTAGGTCAAGTTTGGTCATGACATACAAGCTGGACCTTGTCGGCTAAAGTTACATTAGCTAAAGCAAACATTTCGGTAAAAGAGAAAAACACACATCATGCCATAAATTCAAAACATGTTCCAACTTTTGTAGCTCTCTTTCCTTATAGTTATAACCAATGTTACTCACCTTGAAAGCATATTCCAAAGAAGACGATTAGAAAACGTCCAAGTAAAGTGAGCATGTCGTTAACCGCCAATTCCCCATGATGCACCTCGGTAGCAGTCACGTGAGGCAGTTTTGAATCCTGCTGTGCTCAACTTACCCACGTTGTCAAGTTCACATAAGTTTCTGATTTAGCTGGACATGAGTTTTCAAGTTAGCTTTTTTTGGTGTAATTGGGACGTTTTAACTTGTAATTCTATGTTATAACAACAACTTCAGTCATCTATCGTCAAACTGATATAGAATAATATGTTGAAACAACAAACAGCTAGAATTACATTTTACAGTGCACTAAAGGAACTGCAGTGGCCCATGCTGGTTTAGTTTTTCAGCCCTAGAAGTTGCCACTCGATCAGAACACTAAAACTGTTCCATTGAAAAGAGTATCAGTCTTTTGTAAACATGAACATGGTCATCATCACTAATTATTATGACATTCAGTGCAGTAAATGTATATACAAAAATCCAGAACTGTTGGTAAAATGACAATGGCACAGCCATGACTAAAGTAAATGTGCTGTTGTGTTTCAGTCAGCCACCTCAGCCTGCAGGTGGAGGCGGTCAGCCTTTGGGTTCACGGTTAGCCTGGACTTTGCCTGTAAGCTCCTCACCCAGCTCAACTCTGGTTCCGCCCGCCGCTCGGCCACCCCTCGGGCCTCCGGTTCCCGCTGCCAGAGTAGTTCGTCCTCGCCGAGATGGTGACCCAGCCGGTGAGTGACGTGTATACAGTGTGGGTTTCAGGTCTGCACAACCGTGCCAAAAAAATAAAACCCTCCATGAGATTAATAACAAAAGTTAACACTTTTTGACCTCCATACATTCTAAATACATAACATGTTGCATTCAGAGGAAGTATCCTGGAGCAGGCTCTGAGCAGATCTCTCTCAATTTATCACTCAAAAATCACGTCCCCTCGTATCTCCCATTGTTGTGTCATGTGTCGCATTATTCATTCAGTCTGTCCTGTTGTACATTTGAGTTTATCTGAGAAATCCATGTACCATGAGATCTTAAAGTTTCATTTTCATTTCCCACCTTCCCTCTAACACAATATAATCCTCCACAATCTGCGTGCGCAGGTGAGGTGAACGAGGCGGCGCTGGTGCGGGACATCCTTTACGTCTTCCAGGGAATTGACGGCAAGTTCATCAAGATGAGCGCGCAGGATAACTGCTACAAAATAGACAGCAAGGTACCCAAACCGGCGTCTAGCCTTGTAAAAGCTCTTAATAGACCAATCATCCCGCAATGACTTGCAGGAAACATGAGATCCAAGTCCTGGAGCTCCAGCCGCTCAAAGATCACTTTTCCTTATTAGGCATAATAGATGATATGAAATCAAGACTGTTTTTGTTGACTGAACTTTAGAACCAAGGTTCAACAGATCAATATAAAGCTTTTTGGCTCCAAGTCACATCGATCTTCTCCCACTTTCTCTTTCTTTTTCTTTTTTTTTTGTCTGTCCTGTCAGTTTATTTAATTCTCCCTCTCCTCCCCTTTTCACCACATTATCGATGGGAAGGCCATAGATGGAACTTGTCCCATATTCTCACTCCGTGACGCTAAACTTAGACTTGTGTTCGATCTGCCGACACGGTCCTCCTGATGGAGACGGAGCCACTGAGAGCACAGATATATTAGTCAAGGATGGAGATATTTTGGAGGCTGCTTTGGCCACTTAAGCTCTCTGTAAGGCTCCAGTGATAAAAGGTTTTTGTTAAGCAGATGAAAATTTAATGCGAACTTTTCAGCCCGGAAACAAGGTCGTCTGCTGCAAGACGGCCTTGTTAGTTATAGATGTGTTGCGTAAATTATAGTGACCGATTTAATGAAAGTGGCTGATTAAGATTTTAATTATACCCTGATTATGTCTATAAACTCTGTGCTAGAGATTCCTTTCCATAGGCCTAATATTATACTGTGGTTTAAAAATAAGCTGAGAGTAAATATTCCAGTATTTGGATCACTGTCAGGGTCAAATCATGGCATACATAATAGCTACTACATGGCATTATAAATCACGCTGGCCCTTTTTTGTCATACGCTTAACTAGAAGAACAATATGATAATGCAGTCGTCTTCCGAAGCCAGTTCTGCATCTCAGAATTAGCACTAAAATTTAATGGGTTCTTCTTTTGCCCACTTTTCTACCAAGTTTAATGAAATACACCCTATGAGTTTTTGGCAAGTCCTGCTGATAAACTAGCAAACAGACATAGCTTTGCGTCGGCTCTGGTCTTGGTGGAAGAATAAACAAGCAGATGTTGTTATATGTGTTGTAATGTCTGCTCTGACTCACTAGGTGGTGCTGTGCAAGTCCCTCAGGGACACCAGCAGCAGACTGGCTGAACTTGGCTGGCTCCACAACAAAGTCAGGAAGTACACTGATGCCAGGAGCCTCGACCGGGCCTTTGGATTGGTTGGACAGGTATGTGAGAGCGTGTGCACATTTGCCATGTGAATTAATTGTTCACGTCAGTTTTATCACACAGTCCTCAACTAATGCTTACCTTTCTGTTTTTGTGTTTCTCCACCCGCGACCTCTCCTCCTCTCCACTCAGAGCTTCTGTGCCTCACTCCACCAGGAGCTTAAGGAGTACTACAGGCTGCTCTCTGTCCTCCACTCACAGGTAAACAAAATTAGTGCTGACAATGAGGGAATGTGTAATGGAAAAAGTCAGCAGACGCTCGATCTAAGGTAATTTCTCTGTGCTGTAGCTGCAGGTGGAGGATGACCAGGGTGTGACCGTGTGTACAGAGAGCAGTCTGACCCTCAGGAGGCTGCTGGTCTGGATGTACGACCCTAAAGTCCGGCTCAAAACGCTCGCCGCCCTCGTCGACTTCTGCCAGGGTGTGTGGACGCGTGCTTGTTGGTTTTAATGTAGGTGGGTGAACATGCTAAACTTAATATAGCATTCTAAGTGTCCCTGCATTGTGTGTCATTAGGTCGTAAGGGTGGCGAGCTGGCTTCAGCAGTTCATGCCTATGGGAAAACGGGAGACCCACAGATGAGAGCGCTTGTTCAACACATCCTCAGCCTGGTGTCACACCCCATTCTCAACTTCCTCTACAGGTGGATATACGACGGGGAGTTAGAAGACACCTACCACGAGGTACACATGCCTCTCTGATCTTTTCTGCGCAGTAATAAAAACCTCTTGTAATCAAAATAAATGCAGAGCAGTGCATCAAAATTCAATGAGAAAGATGAATGTCTTTACAGAGAAACTGAGAATTACAGCGCATGTTCTCTCTGACTGCTCTGATGTTTGACCCCAATGAGAAGGAACATTACAGAGAGAGGAGAGCCAGGACGGCCCCTTAAATGAGAACTGATGAGAGGAGTGTAATGGAGACCACAGTGATGAATGTGTCTCCTTTATTTCTCCCCGCCCTTTCTCTCTTTCTTTTGCTCTCGCACACACAGTATTTATGTGTCCAGCGTGGACCATTACCAAGCGCTTGGACTTTTGGTTTTAAGTGCTGTGTTTAAGAACACAGAGTTAGAAATTACTGGAGCTTTCAGGAGTGAAATTACCCAGGAGATCTCACACAGCCTGTGAAAACACACTCTGTAAACAACAGCTGTAATTATGGCTGAAAGGCTTAAATAAATAAGGCGCCGTAGGTTGTAACATTGTAGAAGTCTCAGGCAATGAGCTAGTAAATGCTTATTCGCACTGTTTTCTCCTTAAGCACATTTGACAGTGCGCAGTTATTAATAATCAAACTAGAATCAAACCCAACTTTATTGCAGCAGCCACATTGTGTTTTCAGAACAATACATATCACTTTTATTACCACTGAAAACTTGTTACTTTGACGTTTGAGCGTAGTTGGACATTTTTCATCATTTCAAGCAAGTACAAGTCATTAAGCAACAAACGATCAAGAATCATCTTAACTAACCGAGCATGGTATGAAGTAAATGTGGAGTTGGTGTAGCTGACATGGAGCTACACATCATTAGCATCACATAGCTTACCAATGCATGCACACAAACAGTTAGATCAAAATTTGGCACTTTTTTTTTCCACAATTTTTTTGCAGAATTTTTAAACCTTCATAACTTAGTAATTACTTAAAAAATACTTAATCCAACCTAAGGCTTTAGAATTCTAAAAGGCTGTTTGCTTCTGCGTGTAGATCAGGCATTTAAATCGCATCCTTGTGGTTTTCATTGTGACACTGCTTGTGAAAGTCTTATTTCAGCCACACACAGCTTCATAACGATGAATTTAAAGTGAGCCTGACAGTTGATATCAGTTTTTAAAATGTATCCTTGTACACAGCCTTCAGCGCCCTCATTAGATGGCCAGTTGAGGCTGCTGTACTGACAATGAAGTAAATGGATAATTTAAGTGAATGTGACAAAGGATGGAAAGGATGGTGCCACGGTCTGGACACACTGACTATAGACTTACTTGTTCAGTGACAAATGTTACATTAGACTCATTTCAGCCAAGCGCCTCTTCCTGTCTGGGTTAGTTCACATCCACTGATCATTCATGTCCATGTCAGCTGCCATGCAGTCAGCTAAGTGTGCTGCTGCTACTCAGTGAAAGGAGTAGATGCAGGGAAAGCTGTGCTCATAGGGCAGTACTGGGAGTGGTCTTCAACTAAAAGCAGCTAAAGTTTGTCTAAAAAGTTGCTTGTTTTGTGGATGAAGGTGTCTGAATATTAGGTGAATAAGTCAGCAACATCTAGTAGAACTTCTGAGGGAATGGGTCAGGGCTTGGAGGACGGTGAGGGCTGGTTGTAGTTGGAAAAAATGTCAAATGCATTCACCGTGCTGGCTATAGAGAAATTAAAAAAACAAAACAATTATGTAACACAGCCTCAGGCTATATCAATATCAGTGGGAATGTGGGGTAACGTATGTCAATATACCTTCAAAGTCAATATGCGTACCAGCGCCTGTCTGATTGTTACACTGGATATTAAACCCAGCAGGCAAAATAAAACTGTTAAGTGTGTGTTTTTATATGTGTGTGTTCATAGTTCTTTGTAGCATCAGATCCCAACGTGAAGACCGATCGTCTGTGGCACGACAAGTACTCCCTCAGGAAGTCGATGATCCCCTCGTTCATCACCATGGACCAGGCGCGCAAGGTACGCGTGCCATCACAGATGTCTTCACTGGATGCCAGAGAGCAGGCTTTTATAGACGAGACAGTGAAATGACTGAAAACGAGCCCCTATCTCCTCCCTTTCTCTTATCCCTTTAGGTTCTGCTGATCGGCAAATCCATCAACTTCCTGCATCAGGTTTGCCACGATAGAACGCCGCCAGGCAAAATCACGGCAGCGTCGAAATCTGCAGACACTCCAAAAGATGGTAAGCTTCTCAGGAAAGCAAATTCATAGATAATAATTCCATTTGTTTTGTTTCTGACAGCCCATAATGGGACATTAAGAAGAAAAACCAGCATGGTGAAGATGTGAATAGAGGTTTGCTGGCTTTTTCAGAGCGCTGTGTTGGTTTAAGTTTAGTGTTTTCATGAAATACACGCATACGCTCATAACCAACTTGGAGCCTCCTTTGTGTATACGTGTGTTCTGTCTTCATCGTATTGATTTCATTACACTGTATTGACGTTTTTTTGGGGGGTTTTTTAGTGGACACTGGTCGATGCTCTAGGGCCTTGTCCTTCTCTCCTTTTGACTGGAGAGAAGAACTGGGTATACTCAGCTGTAGTCTATTGATTCTGTCTGTAGGACTTCATCTAACCAGTTTGATCTGTGGCTTTTAGAATATGAGCTGAAGGACACTCTCTTTCTCTCTTGTTGTCTAGTAGCACAGTTCAAAGACTTGGTTTACCCTGAATCCAAAGGAAAATAGGAGGGTTAGTCAAAAATGTGAAAATTACAGCAAAAATCTAAATGCTTAGGAATAAATAATTGTAATAATTTGATAAATAAGTTAAATTTTTTTATCCATATTAATATTTGTCCATGAATCAGCAGTTTTGAACTCTAATATAAAAGATTTTCTCTGTAAAATGTTTCATATATTTTTTTTCATCTTATTTAAAAGACAGCCATTCATTAATGTGTAAAATGTAGCCAGCAGAGAAACTCCAGTTGATACCTTCTTGCTCACGTAGCCGCAGAGCTGCTGTCGGACCTGGAGGGAGCGTTCCAGGAGAAGATCGACGCGGCCTACTTCGACACCAGCAAGTACCTGCTGGATGTCCTCAACCGTAACTACCTGTTGCTGGAGCACCTGCAGGCCATGAGGAGATACCTGCTGCTGGGCCAGGGAGACTTCATCAGACACCTCATGGACCTACTGAAGTTAGACACTTTTCAATATGGTTTTCCTTCCCGATCTAGAACACTGATGATCAACCTGCAAAGTCCTAATTTTCTCATATGCTCCGTGTTTTAATCTCAGACCAGAGCTGGTCCGTCCCGCCACCACTTTATACCAACACAATCTGACTGGTATCTTGGAGACGGCAGTCAGGGCCACCAACGCCCAGTATGATAACGCAGAGATCCTCAAGAGGCTGGACGTACGCCTGCTAGAGGTAGCATCATCACCTGCTTGTTAGGGAAGTAATTGAATTAATAATGACGAATGATCCTTTTTCTCACTATGGCTCGTTTTGTGTGGCCTCCAGGTGTCTCCTGGTGATACAGGTTGGGATGTTTTCAGTCTGGACTACCATGTTGATGGACCGATTTCAACGGTGACTACACACAGCCTCCTACATGTTCTGTTTATTTTATTTTTTTGTTTGTGGAAGCTTGAAGATGCGAGTATTACCATTTGTCTGTGTGTATATTGTCAGGTGTTTACGAGGGAGTGCATGGGCCACTACCTGCGGGTGTTCAATTTCCTGTGGAGGGCCAAGAGGATGGAGTACACGCTGACTGACATCTGGAAGGGACAGATGTGTAACGCCAAGTTACTAAAAACCATGCCTGGTACATAAACACACACACATACTTAGTGGAGAAGTCACCTGAAATTAACTCTCATCCTTCGTTCAGGTTTTTTGTATATAATCTTTTGCAGCATTATGGCAAAGTATATTTTTATTTTGACAGCATGCCTACTTCCTGTTGTATAACGCAACCCGTCCTTGTGCTCTTTACCCTGCAGAGTTGTCCGGCGTGCTGCATCAGTGTCACATCCTGGCCTCCGAGATGGTCCACTTCATCCACCAAATGCAGTACTACATCACCTTTGAGGTCAGGTCCATTAGCAGCAGTGCTGTTACTATCGCAGGCTGTAAAAACTCAGTAAACCGTATCAGTTACAGTAGTAAACTGTGATGTGTGCGCAGGTGTTGGAGTGCTCCTGGGACGAGCTGTGGAACAAAGTGCGGCAGGCTCAGGACCTCGACCACATAATCGCTGCCCACGAAGTCTTCCTGGACACCATTATTTCAAGATGCCTGCTGGACAACAACAGCAGGGTAACACACACACACACAGGATTTCTGTGTTCTGTTAGTCATTCCTCTTTTTCCCTGTTTTGCATACCCCTAATGAAACTCTGTTATTGTATCTCCAGTCTCTTTTGAACCAGCTGAGAGCCATATTTGACCAGATCATCGAGTTTCAAAGCGCCCAGGACTCCCTCTACCGCTCAGCGCTGGAGGAACTCAGCCTCCGGTTGCAGTATGAGGAGAAGAAGCGGCAGAGAGAGGAGGAGGTAAGAAATGAAAGGGAAGAGAGGTATATTTGTTGTTGTTGTTTTGGCTGGAGATGGATGCATAATGAGTGATGCTATGTCATCTGTTTCTTGCATCGTCTTTCAGGGTCAGTGGGGAGTGACAGCTGAGCAGGAAGCAGAGGAGAAGAAGAGGATTCAAGAGTTCCAGGAAACCATACCAAAGATGCGCTCACAGCTCCGGATCCTAACACACTTCTATCAGGTACCAGCTCGAGCCACCACCTAAAGCAGCTCCTCGTCATGAACTGTATTCACTGGAATCAACCATGCAATTAATTTCACTTTTTTTTCTTCCCTTCATCTCTCCCTCTCAGAGCATCGTCCAACAGTTCCTGGTGTTGCTGATGACCAGTTCTGATGAGAGCCTGCGTTTCCTCAGCTTCAGACTGGACTTCAATGAGCACTACAGGTTTGACTTTAAAGACTCCGAAACCAAAACGACCTATTTCAAAGTTTATTCCGTTAAGTTGGTGTCCTTTGAAACTGTAATTATTACTGTTCTAATACTTAGTAGGCCCATTTATAAATTTTACTTAAATCTGTGACTGTAATCTAAAATTATGCGCATTGTTCTCGCATAAAAATGCAGAAAATCATGCGTCATGTGATGTTGCAAATATTTGATGACTCCTGCATTTTCCGAGAAGTGGTTAATTTGTTCGAGCCTTTAGCATTTTGAGTGTGCAGATGGACTCTAAATGCGAATAACTGATGTGACTTACAGTAGCCAGGTCTCAGTGGATATGAATCACATGTCAGGATATGACCTAATCGGCCTAATGCATCTGAGGCTACATCCACAGTATGTAGCCAGTGGGGGAAATAATCCCCTGCTGAACTTCCAAGTTTGCCTTTTTTCAAAGATGTGAACAATCTCTACTTTTTATGATAGTTTAATTTTAATGTAGAGGCATTACTCACATTACATAAAAGTTATACATTGATTTGAATGTCAACTACCAATGTAGTTGGTACAGAGGTTCACTGGGTTCTTCTCACCCTTAGCAGAAAAACAGCCCCACAGCATAATATTTCCACCTCCATTGTTGACTGTGGGGATGGTGTTCTTTTTTTCTAACAGTGATTTATTTGCTGAGGAGATGGTTTCTTTCATGATATCACTGCTAACATATCTATAGTTTACAGAGAAAGTGTTAGATGGGGGGGTCTGTGTGTGTGTCTGTGTGTGTCTGTGTAATCAACTCCTTTCCTCTACAGGGCCAGAGAGCCGAGGCTGCGCGCCTCAATTGGTGCCACCAGAGGGCGACAACTGTCAAATATCTGATCCAGCAACAGCAGCATTGGCGATGCTTCCCACATTGGAGCGCAGGGTGTGACATCACGGACACGGGCTGAACAGCAGACTTCAGGCGCTTCGTGTCGAGGTGATGATGTCATGCCTTGGAGGAGCGATCCAGGAAATGCAAAAAGCATTCTGGGATCGCTGGACCAGCGGCAGTTGCCAAGTAATGACATCAAAGCAGACGGCTCCAATGAAATCAGCTGAGCGGGATCACAAAGGAAGCAAGTCCAGCGCTCGAATTCCAGCGAGAATTCTTCAAATTCTAAAATGAACTTTGGGAAAACTGGAGGAGGAGGTAACGAACGCTGCTGTCCGACCGAGTTCCCCACCACAGCGGGCCACCTTCCATGGCATGCCTTACTCATGAGAAAACAACAACAAACCTTTTTTCCACTTGGCAGGGTTCCCAAATCTAGTCCCAACACACATAATGTATGTACATAGTGTTTAGGCAAAAATGTCTGTACGTGTTTCTGCATCTGTACACAGCGACACCTGTGGCTCTCCGAGCTGTCACTAGGGTTCAACCGATACGGCCGATATTCATAACACTGTCAGTTTTGTGGTTCTTTGTACAGCTTCTCAACAAGAGTGTTTATGCTGGCGTCGGAGCATTAAAACTGACAGATGAATCAAATATTAAAGTAATGTGATCAAAGTTGGCACACCCGTTTATCGGCCAAACCCTAGTGTTCCACTCTCTCCTACTTACAGTGCAGAGTGTTTCTTTTTTCTTTTGTTTTTTTAAAGTGTCAGCTTGACCACACATCACCCACTCAGACGGTTGCACTTGCAGGCAGAATGAGTCCATACAGACTACTTTATTTATTAAGGATCAAAATTAGTTTCATTTTAACCGGTTTCTTCTGTAAATAATTAGATTAACTGAGTATCAGCCGATGGAAAGACTGTTAAGGGTTGTTTTAGTTCATATGCAAGTGTGGGTTTCACTTTATTTCTCTCCTTAGTTTTGTGTTTTTGTGTCCGTATGAAAGAGATGCATCATCTTAAGGAACACAAAGAAGCAACCACAACAACCTCACTCCTCCTCACTGAGAAAACCACAGGAAATATAAAACGCTCTGATTTCTGAGTTTCTTTAAGAAGAGAGTGTAAATAATAATTTGTTTATAAATGTCAACTTGGTCTGTTTTATTTTCTGAGGCTTTTCTGACTTTATAAAGATAAGAGTGCTGTTTAATAGTCTATTAAAGTGAGGTGTGCCTCATATGAGAAAAAGTATTGTAGCATTGATTCAGGCTGGAAATGTGTCAGATATTAGGTTTCAAATCTCAGAAAGTCCTCCTCGTGTTCATTCATAACCTTTGAGTTTTTGTTAATAAGGAGGAAAAGCTTTGAAAAAACATTTACGTCCATAGCGGTGAATTATCAGTCAGATTTGTGCAGTGAGGTGAAAGTGTTGACATTTGCAGATAAAGGTGCACTAACGGCCCAAATTACAGTTTCTGTCAAATACATTATTAGCCCCGCCCTCATTAGCATTTAATTATACATTCAAATAATAAGTACTTTAACATGTCTGTTAGTGGGGTTTTTTGTTGTTGTTGTTTTTTTAATAAGTTTTGTTTTGAAGCAGTGTTGCTGACTGAAAGAAATGTTTCACAGGGAAAATATGTACTTCTGCTGATTTATACTCCAGTTTTGGTAAACTGTCAGTATTTGTGTAGATTTTTTTTTCCCCCCTCTGAGTTAAGAAGCCCTGGCCTCTCTGTGTAAACGCGTGCGCAGTCATTTTTCCCACGTTTGATTTTCCACGTGTGTGTTTTTTATTGTCAGTGAAACACATGGGTGCTGCGTATGGTCTGAAGACCACTTAAATGCTTTTGGACAATGAATTCCTTCAAATAGACATATAAAGAGATGAAGTATCACTCTAAAGCTGAACCTGGGTCAGCGTTTATGGGCTGTCTGTTTCTGTCTACGTTGTATAGCACATAATGTATAGTTAAAAAACAAAAAAGGGATACAAACTGTCCTGGTTTTTCTTTAATAAATTTGCTTTTATATGAATGTGTGGTGGCTTTTTTCTTTGGTAGAGGTGGTGCTATGCAGCTTTGCCTCTGGGCTGGATTTGTTTGAACTTGCTGCCACCTCCTGGGGATGAGTCAAAAAGAATCGACCTTGTCTAGGTAAACATTCCAGAAGAATCTGCTTCGCCTGAGTAGGCGTCCTTCTTACTTACTCTAGGCCTCGCCTTCATTTTACCTGGGAGAATTTTCTCTAAAGTATAGAAAATATTATTTAAAAGGCCACATTTTGCTAACATCAGACCAGCTTTTCTCTTTGAAGCCAAATCACTGCAGAGCTCAGCTTCTCCAAATAAGACATGACCAGTCCTAAAAACCCTTTATGATTTTTTTTTTTTTTAAATTAATTTTGGGTTTATTTGATTGTGTTGTGATGCGTGGCCATTTTTCCCAGGTGTATACTTAATAAAGTGCCTAACCATATTTTTACCTATTATAGTTACTGACAACAGGTGTGCATAAAAAAGTGCTTACATAACTGATTCAAAATTAAAGGTGTTTGTTTCCACATATAGTAAGCACAGTTAACATTTCCACCAATCAGAGGACGAGAGGTGACAGATTTAACCAATCACAGGCATCAAAGAGTTTCTGTCACGAGTGTGTTTGAATTCAGTACCAAGGACAGTGACACAGTCTTGCTATATAAACAGTGGAACAACACGTTTATTAAAATGACCCAGAAGTGTGTTATGGAACTATTATTGCAGATAATTCATGCAGGAGACCGAGAAGCCTCCTGGATGAAGCTTGAAGCCAAAGAGAACAAAGATTAAGCAACCTGCTAATCAGAAGTATAGTCCCCAAGTTCTAACGATTACCCTCAGCTTTATTTTTTCTACCCCTTTCTATTCTTATTCTGTGGGATAAGGGAGCACACTGAGGTTTTGTAGTATCTTCAATATTGGATAAAGAAGCCCATAAATAGAAGATGTCTTAAGCAGTGAGACGCAGCGAGAAAAGTGCACTCCAGTAAAAGCTCCACTGAGCATGACCTTTTTCAGACTCCTCGAAAAATAAAAATAGTAGAACTGCAATTTTTATTCACATGGCGTATTTAAATTTAAATAAACTCAGTATGCTTTAGATAAAGAAGAATTCAGAATAATGATCCTCAGTGTAGAGTGAAGGCTTTGAATATCTCATCAACTAGAGTCCAAACTAGAGTCCAAAAAATTGGAGAAATCTCTGTGTGCAAGGAACAAGGCCAAAAATCCGTATCAGTGACCAGAAACCTGCCATGTTCTGTGGATAACTCATTTGAAATGGACTGAGGCAACTGTGGAAAACCGTTCTGTTGTAAAACAATACGAACACACACACACACACACACATTTATATATATATATATATGCAGGATGTGTAAAGCCTGCAGGTGCAGGCTGTGTAAAGATGCCCCTGAGACAGTGTAAGATGCTAGCAGGCAGGGCATACATGCAACGCCATAACCAAGTGGCCAGCATAGTATACAGAAACAATTCGGCCTGGAAGTCCCAAGGTCAAAATGGGAGACGCCCCCTAGGGTGGTGGAGAATGACCGAGCTGAGATCCTGTGGGACTTCCAGATACAGATGGACAAAATGGTGGTGGCTAACCAACCAGACATAGTGGTGGGAGACAGAAGAAGACGGCCGTAGTGATAGATGTAGCGGTTCCCAATGACAGCAACATCAGGAAGAAGGTAACAGTGGTCCCAGTGGTAATCGGAGCACTAGGTGTGGTGACTCCCAAACTAGGTGAGTGGCGCCAGCAGATCCCAGGAACAACATTGGAGATCTCTGTCCAGAAGAGCACAGTCCTAGGAAAAGCTAAGATACTGCGCAGGACCCTCAAGCTCCCAGGCCTCTGGTAGAGGACCCGAGTTTGAAGGATAGACCGCCCACAGCAGCAAGCAGGGAAATATATAGGTTTGAGTTTGAAAGGGGACTCAGTTGAGATGGCTTTTAGTTCAGCAGGCAGCTTGTTTCAGAGGCAGCAACTCTGAGCTCCCTCCATTAGCTTTAGTTCTAAATTTGGGAACAGCTAAGAGACTTTTACCCGCAGATGAAAAGTAGACCAAAAGGACAATGAAGTGGTTTTCGTTGTCACACCCATGTAATAAGCTCACTTTATGTTTTAGAACAAACTATGCAAAAGCTGAACCACTAGAGGGAGGAACAGCTTCTCTTTTCCAGCTCTGTGTGGCTTCAGATTCTCTAAGCGTGCCAGTGTGCCAGATCTGATTACTTCAGCAGCTCTTTATTAAGAAATTAAACGCCCTACCTTTTCTGTGGGGACGCACCTGTGGCCAGATGTGGCCAGATTAAAAAAAAAGATCCCCCTTCCCGAGATCCTGTTACACACAGTGTCCATGTGGCCTCTTTCTATTTTTCTGCTTTCCTTTTTTTTTCTTCTCAAAAACCAATTCTTTCCACGAGTCACTTGCTCAGACAGTTGCTGGAATGCTCTGTATACTTGTGTATCAATACCTGTTTTCTTGTCCAGAGCGCTCTCTCGTCAGCCCTTTATAAAAACAGCCTCTCATATTTGCAGATAACACTTTGAGGAAATTGTCAATTTGGGAAGCGGGAGTACAGAGAGGCAGAGAGGCTTGACTGCTGAGCTGGAACAAACAGATCTGCATTCTTTTTTTCTTTTCTTCTTTCCTTTTCTGCGCTCCTTCCTCTCTACGTATCTGTACTGGTTATAACTAAGCCCGCAGATGTGTTTGTCCGCCCCGGTCTATGACATCGAAATGGTTTCTGATCATTCCAGACATTTCTCCCAGTATTCCCAAGGCCCCTCATGTCATTTTTCCCCTCAGAAAAGAAAGCTTTTCATTGCTGACCTTTTTATTGAGAAAGCCCTCCCTGAAAAACCGGACTGGTGTCGGTTCATTCTTTGTGCACTGGTGTTTTTGAAGCAAATACATTTTCACTTTCACAGTTTTAGAAAAACTGATCAGTGTTGGTACCTAATACAGGACCAATCCACAAGTGTATTTGTGAGTTTATTTGCATGCTGTGTATTTCAAACCTGTGTATCCTCACATCTGTCTACGTGCAGTGAACCTTCTCTAATACCTGTCACATAGATCCAGCTGGCCCCAACAGTCACGTCTGCACTTTAAGCAGCCTCAGGGCTCACAGTCGCTCAGATGTGATGGTCAGATCCTCCACGGATGCACTGAAGTCATGTGTTTAGTAGAATCTCTCCTTTCACATTTTTAATGGCATTTTAAAGGCTGATTGAATTTCATTGTTAATGATGATGATTCTTTAATGCTGGTTAGACCTGACTGAAATATTGGATATACTGATACTTCATCGTTTTATCACAAATATACTGCTCAAAAAATAACATAAAATAAAGTAAAGGAACAGGAAAGATCTCAATGGGAAAAAAGTCATGCTGGATATCTATTCTGATATAAACTGGGAATGAAAGGATGCCGCATTGTTTGATATGAAAACAGAGTGAAAACATGATGCAGCAGGCTAGACCATTTTGCCAGTGGTGGTCCTGCCAGTTCTGGTATTCTATGGCGAATCCCAGTCGTGCTCCACGGTGCCAGGCAGTGAGCGCAGGGCCAACTAGAGGCCCTCAGTCCACCCTCATGAAGTCTGTTTCTGATTGTTTGGTCTGAGACATTCACACCAACATCCTGCTGGAGGTCATTTTGTAGCTCTAGCAGTGCTCGTCCTGTTCCTCCTTGCATTAGGAAGCAGATACCAGTCAGCTGATGGGTTAAGGGTCTTCTACGGCCCTTCCAGCTCTCCTAAAGTAACTGTCTCCTAGGATCTGCTGCATTCTCTTGACACTGTGCTTGTAGACACAGCAAACTTTCAGGCAATGGTACATATCGATGCACCATCCTGGAGGAGTTGGACTACCTGGGTCACCTCTGTAGGTGGTTACCAGTAGTGACACTGATTCTAGCCAAATGCAAAACTACTGAAAAAAAAAAAACAGTCAGAAAAGATGAGGAGAGAAAACATTTTAGTAGCTTCCAGATGTAAAAACCATTGCTGTTTTAGGGGTTGTGCCATTTTTCCCTTCTAGTGCACCTGCTGTTAATTTCATTAACACCAAAGCAGCTGAAACTGATGAACAACTTGAATTGATGCTGTACTGTGATTAAAAAAAAATAAATAAATAACACATAGCTGGATTATTACTAATGTTTACAGTGCTCTCAGCACTGTCTGCAGCACGTGTAGGAGCGTAGCATCACAGCTGAGCACATGGTGGTGCAAGGTCAAGCTGTGTCTACATGGAAAAATGTCAGAAACTTTGTAAAGCACATGGCTGGAATAATGAATTGTGCACATGGAGAATATCACCAGCGTGTACCTCACCTTTCACTCTGTTAGAGCTGGGATAGGCTCCAGCTCTATGGATGGATAGTTTGCATTGCCTATCATGCATAGATAGTACTGGAAAGCAGTTGATAGTGAAAGTTGCTTTTCATTCTTCTTATTTGATCTGACTGATACATTTCTACCATATTAAAATTATAATTTTGTGTTTAGATATTTGCTCCAGTTTCTGTTTAACATCAACCTTTGATGTTAAACAGAAGTTGATAGATGATTGATAGATAATAGCGGGACAGTTGGTTCAATCTGGGGTCCAGTTTTCACTAAATAACGGAGCCACGAGGACAGCATGTAACCCCCACCCCCCATTTCTGCAGAGGAATTAAACTCCGTTTGACCTGCGGAAACAAAGCAACAGAAGCAGCTGTCATATTGTCATGTCCCATCATGCACAAGACTCGCTGCAGATGCATGAATGCGATCTGAAGAATAGCCTGCCAGCCGTTCTGTTCTCTCCGTGCTCCCCATTATTTCCTCTGTGAATGTCATTAAAGGAAAAACTTCATTTTCCTGTGACCGACTCAAGCCCTGTTTGACCTTCCACCGGTGTTTTAAGGCTAGACGGAGGTGAGGAAAAGAAAAAACCTGTGTGTATGTGTGTGTTGTCAAACCAGGAACAGACAGCTGACATTTTAATGGCATTTCTGGCGGCAGGTGTGTTTGAAAGAATCTTTTCAACCAAAAAAAAGAAAAAAGGCTGAATTCTTGTCTCTTCTTTTGATCCCTATTGTCTCTGATGACCGCCAGCTGGACCCCACAGTTTGCAGCGGAGAGCAAAACAACACAGCCGCTACAACTTTCTGCTCCTTGAAGGCCGCACGTCCAAGACCTCCACCTCCTTTTGTTCACAGTTTGCTTTTACAATAGTCTCGAGGATAGAAGTGCTGAATTAATTGGACATTTGCATTTGTTGGATTTTAATGAGGCTAATTAGCCCAGCAGATCGCAGTTAGGTCTGAGAGCTTTGCCCGGATACAGAACAAGGTGTGAAAACGCGCTCCAAGCTGAGGATGCGGTAATTGTCCCCTCATCCAGCTCAAAACTTTCACCTTTTGAAGTGGTTTCCCAGGTTAGAGTCTCCCTAATTGTGACCATCTAATTAAGTGTGAGTATAAGTGGAAGCACTGGGAATGCTTTTTCTTGCTGTTCTTCCTCTGAGTGTGATTATGTTCCAAAATTAGCCCAAACGAAATGCACAAAGCAGATTGCTGTGGCATGTGCTGCACACAGGAATGTTGTTAGTAACAATCTCCTCTCGTTTCGTTGTGTAGCCGATGTTGGCGCTGTGTCCTCAGTATCAAACAATCAGCTAAACGGTGAAAAAATATCACAGTGGCCCTGAAGTGCAAAGCAACAAACATTCTCCAAAGTGTTCTGTCAAGTGCCACAACTTTTTGTGACAGCTTGTGTGAGATGTGGTGTTGTTGTGACTTGTTGGGATGTGGTCATCACAAAAAAGGCAAAGGTCATTCCCATCATTGAGGCCAAGGTGTGAAACCTCTGTGATATGTTGCACTGCCCCAGCATCATGTGAGTTATGGCAGTTACCGAAGTTGTGAGTGGGGGCTGAAACACCCTAGAAGGGATCTAAAGACATTGTAGGTGGTTGATATCAGCCACCTACAGAGATCCCTTCCCAGACATTTCGACTCCCACTCACACCTTGCCTCAGCTGCTCAAGACTTCCAGAAACACTTCTAAAAAATCACAGGAGAAAAACAAAAAAAAGGGATCTTATTCTCAAATGAGAACGTTGGGCCATATGGAGGACACGTTTCTCCATGAAAAACAAATATCATGCCATCTCGTGTTTTATGGGTGAAAAGCACATTTTCATACACATCTCACCCCACAAAATGTCAGGCCCCATCACAGCCAACATGTATTATCTTTGAATGGCATGTGATCAACACTGACTGTATCTAACATGGAAATATAAGCAACGTTTCTGTCTTCTGTAGTCGCTGGTATGCACAGAAAATCATAAAACTCATTATTAGAATCACCTTGATCGAATGACGTGTTTCCATCTGAGTCATAGCCTTAAAGGTGTATTTCACCATTTTTGACATATTGATGTTTTATGTAAAAACTGTTACTTTGTTTCTAGAAATGAAGTAACAACGTAGCAATGTAAATACGGTATTAAAATGATTTTTTTTTTATTATAACAAAACTGTGAAAGTTTTAACTTGTGCTGAGGGCAGTCTATTTTTGGGAGATTTTATTTAAGAAAAAGAAAGCATCTGAGAGCTTAAAAAATTTTATATTATTTTTTAAAGAAAAGAATAAAAAGAGAAATATCCTGGTAATTTTCTGCCATTTTTACCATAAATGATAAATGGTAAATTCAATGTGTGGTTAAAAATAGGACTAGGATCCATTCTGATCATTGCTGAAAACCACATATAATAGTAAATGCTGTCTGTGTGAGTCAGGTGGGAGTGTGTGGAAACCAGAAAAGATTGCAGCAGAGTTACTCTGAATGTGCAGCGCTTCCTTCTTTTCTTTGAAGTCTCACAACAGAAGGTGTACATTTCTTTAGTTCCTCAAAAGGGTGAAAAAAATGACAAACATTATATTAAAGACAACACATAAAGGGACACTAGAAAGGGGGAACGATTTCATTTGAGTCTTCCAGTTGCTGACAGCTTAAATTTTTGGGGAGAGAATCAGATCAGAGAACACACCCAGCAAACGAAACCCAAAAAACAAGGATGAAACAAAACTTCAGACCAGAACGAGGAAGGCTCGGGAGATAACTCATAAAGAGACGCTCGGGTATTAAAGGAGCCCTTCACCTGCACGTGTTAATCCGTGTTTGCTCCATCTTACGTGCTTCTTCTCTGCCTCTCATCTCACCAGCTTTCCACCTTCAAACACTTGGGCAGGTGAGCTTACTTCAGCTCAGCTGGATTTCTTCATGTTGCAGCAGGGTTACTATCTTTTCTGCTCCTTCTCTCTTGCATTACCCTTCTACTGCACACATCTACTTCTTGACAGCTTCGCTCTGTACTTTTGTATTTTGAATTTTAAGCAAGCCTCGCGCACCCGTACCATTGCCGGCACTTCTGGATTCTTTGAGTAAGCCCTTGTCTCAGCTGTCTCAGCCACGTCTCTTTCTCTTGGAAAAAGCAGCGAGACCTTGTTTGGTTCCTCTGATACTTAGTCCAAATGTGCTGTGTTGATTTAACAACAGAGAGGTCGGTAGATTTGGGTGGAAAACTCGAAGGAGAGGACGGTGTTTTCCGCTTCTAAATGAGTCCTTTCAGCTTTTCATTTTTGATGATATCTCCCTCCTCACTTTCAGCCTGGAAAAGAATCAGGCCACCTCTGTGGGCGGCCAACCGTTCAGACAAGGGAAGACTATTCAACACGTGGAGCAGACAACATGTCGACAGTTCCAGCTGAGTTGCCATCACCCCCGGATCAAATGATTTTCAGTTGTGGATGGTGCTGTAGCTCCTCAGTGTCCACAGGACAGCAGAGCTGCCTGTCAACAGGCTGCAGAGAGCCGTGACAATGCAGTCTCGGCTGGGAGCTGTCTAGTTATACTCATGGCTGCAGTGTGCTGCTCCTACTACAGTGAATTATATGGCCTTACAGTCTCACATGCTAAATCTGTAATAAATACAGAGTAAGCATGCCGCTGGTTTAGGGCTCATTGTGACATTGATAGTGTCACTGATAAGTAATAAACCTCATCTGCGATAAACATTATGGACAAAAACTATTGGGTCACACATCTTAATCTTTGAATTCAGCTATTTAGACTACCTTTACAAACATTTGTAAAAGAATGGGTTGTTCTAAAGAGCTCAGTGAATGAAAGTGTGGTGCTATAACAGGATGTCACCACTGGAACAAATCAGTTTGTGAATTTTTTTCCCCTCCTAGATGTTCCACACCAGCTTTAAGTGGTATTTCTGCAAAGTGGAAATGTTTAGGAACCACAGTGACACAGCTTTGTAGAGACACAAAGAACTCCAAACCTCCACTGGGATTAACATCAGCACAAAAACCGTGTGCCGGGAGCTTCATGGCTGAAAAGCTCCTGTGGGTGTAACTTGTAGATGGTCCATGTTGAGCAGGGATGTCAAACTCAAGTGAGATGATAGATTTCAAGTGGGCCAAACCAGTAAAAACTGCTCTTTGTGTCGGTGTAAAGACGTTTAAGTATGCATTTTGTCTTAATATAAGAAAAAGAAGTATAATTTCAGAAGTACATTTCAGTTTTTTGACATGATAAAAAAAAATGATGCTGTGGTAAATTAAACAAATATGTCAGCACAACTCTGACCTTAGAGGTTCTGGTTGGTCATCACACATCGACTGTCCTGTAATCAGAACAGAAAGTTTTTGTTAATTTGTGAAAAATGTCCTTTTTCTTTTTTTGACGACCCAGAAAAAGCTGCAACTTCTATACTAGAAAGTAAAAAAAAACTTTTCTGTCATTTTATGTATTACTTAATTACTTTGTTGTAGTGTGGCAGACCACATGAGAGATCTTTATCAGCAGGAAAAGCTAAAAAATGTATTAAAAAACACTTAAAAGTCCAAAATCTATGTCCTCCTTCACATTTTCCAAAGCAGTCCAGGGGGCCAAATTAAGGTGTTTACTGGGCCGATTCTGGCCCCCGGACCTTATGTTTCACACCCTTGAAATAAAGTATCTTAGGTTCAGATCTGGTAAGAGACTTTTGCAGAATTTAAATAATTTCTTATCTAACTCCTCCTGCTGAAAAATGAGCTACAACATTGAAAACAGTTTGCCCTGCTGTGCAAAGCTGTGACAGATTCCTCTCGCTGTCCCACTGATGTGAGCTTTCTTTTCTTTCTTTCTCTGCTTTTTTTTTAATATAGCTGGAGTTTTTAAGAAGCTCACATTTCTGTCTTCCTCCTGTTTCTGTTAAAAAAGTGAAAGCAGGGAGAAGAGGAAGCCAAGACATTTCCTCTGGAACAGTGAACAGTTGATGGTGTGCTTGTGTTATACTGCAGCTGTTGTCTGCTTGCCACAGATTTTTAAACATTTGAAGTTTCACATTAAGCTCTTTATAACCACACTTTTGTTTGGCATCCATATTTAATTATAAATCTAACAACGTATCTGTCCTGTCTCCCTCCCCTCATCCCAACCGGTCACAGCAGATGGCTGTCCCTCCCTGAGCCTGGTTCTGCTGGAGGTTTCTTCCTGTTAAAAGGGAGTTTTTCTTTCCCACTCTCACCAAGTTCTTGCTCATAGAGGTTTGTCTGATTATTGGGGTTTCTCTATATCAGGGGTGGGCAATTCCAGGCCCCGAGGGCCGGTGTCCCTGCAGGTTTTAGATCTCACCTTGGGTCAACACAGCTGAATCACATGATTAGTTCGTTACCAGGCCTCTGGAGAACATCAGGACATGTTGAGGAGCTAATTTAGCCATTTAAATCAGCTGTGTTGGTTCAAGAACACATGTAAAACCTGCAGGGACACCGGCCCTCGGTGCCCACCCCTGCTCTATATTATTGTAAATTAAATTAGGTTGATTAAAAAAAAACATCACAAGCTAAACTGTAATGCCCCCCATATGTGCATACAGGGTCAATAGTTATAAATTAGTGAGCAGTGTTTAATTATTAAAAATTTCAAAAGATCTACAGTCTGTGTGAAAAAGATGCAATGTAGCTGAGGCTGGGACTTTTGGGACTGTCCAAAACTATCAAAAATATTGGTAAAAATATAAAAAATGAAAGTATAAACTGTTTAAATATAGATCTAAGGCTATATATGGACACTGCACGAATGCCAGAATCCACAGACTGACTTTTGATTGAGTTGCACTTTTACACTGTGCCTGTGAAATGGAGGACGTGAATGATTGGACTGTCTGATTGCACTTGATGAATAGAGATTTTTTTTTAAAGACCCTCTTTGTGTCATTCCTTTTCAAATCTTCTTTTACTCTGGCGCTAGACGAAGCACCGGTGACATTTTCACTACTGTTTCCCACCTGCGGTTTATCAGCGCTGTGCATGTGCTCATTTGGGAATGATGCAACTTCGCTGTTCAAATATTCCAGAGTAAAGCGTGTGAGGCAAATCATCTTGTGAACTCTCCAGGTGTGATACTCTCAAAAAGGTCATGAAGACAGCCGGTGCACAGGGTGTTGGTGATGGCGGGAAAATGAGAATTGTCTCTGAAAAGTCAACTTCTTTCTATAGGCATTAGTCTCAGTAGGCTGCACAATATTCACTGCTATAAATCTGAAGTGGAACTCTGACACTGTATCCCAACACTCATGCCATCTAGTGAAAAAAAGGTTGTTGAGATTTAATGCAGTGGAACAAAGTGCTGGATGGACAAACAGCTGATTGACACCACCGCCCATTAAGCCAGTGCGATTTCAGTTACTGGGTGTGACATTTGTGCAGGGCAAGCCGCAGCTGCTTTAAAGATATTTATTCAGCCAAGATGGCGAAATGGATTGATGGACACATTAAAGTACGAGCAGAGAATCGTTTATTATCACACTTGTATTCATGCGCATGCACAAGAGTTCCAGCGTCAGTCATGAGGCCTGATGGGAGAAGCTGTCTGCAGACTGGAAATGCCATCGTCTCCAACGCTGACAGACAGCAAAAACAGAGGGAGAGCCAGATCGACAGACAGAGGGACGTGGGAGGAAAAGGGTGGGTTTGTTTTGCCTATCTGTCGCATATTTTAAGCAGTGAAAACAAAAGATGGTATGTCATCATTGTTCCTCTACTGTTCAGTCCAAGGGCTATACATGAGGATGATACATCTGTGAGCACACGAGACAAGCGCAAAGGTCATTTTGACAAATATACATTCTTGGCATGGCGTCCTGGGAATAAGCACATGAATTCATTTGGTTAATAATTAGTTTACTCGGAAAATATTCAACACATGTCTAGTTTATACAGCAGCTGCTAATTATCACGCAGTGGAAAATGAGGGGGAAACTCTCTGTGCGTTATTCTCCTGGGGTACAAAGGCACTAAATCAAAACATTAATGTCGAAGCTCAGAGCCAAACAGACACTGGTTAGATCCAAACCTACACTCATTTTTCTGAGGAGGTGGTCCAATTGTCCAGAAATTGAAGTTGTTTATGACTGAAGACAGGAATTGCATCACTTCAGCTTTGTGTTTACTGCTTGTTCAAGAAAGGTAAACATGCTACAATGATCTTGTTTTTGATATGCTCCCCATAACAATCCTATTAATTTCAATTCAGTTCAGTTTTTTTATATAGCACCAAAAGTTGCCTCAAGGCACTTTATATTCTAAGGTAAAGACCCTACAAAATGCAGAGAAAACCCAAACAATCAGACAACCTCATATGATCAGGCAATTGGCGACAGTGGAAAGGAAAAACTCCCTTTTAACAGGAAGAAACCTGTAAAAAAAGAGAAAAGGTCATGGGTCATGAATGCCTTTTTTGATCCTTTTATTTCAAAAGTATGCAACAACAGCAAGATTTTTTTTTTTAAAGAAGAAGAAGTGTCCTTTGCACTAATACAGAGTCCTGAGATTGAATCCACCAGTCATCTGGGACCTTCCTGTGTAGAGTTTCCATGTTCTTCCCCATGCTTGCGTGGCTTCCCTCTGGATACTCAAGCTTCCTTGTGCAGTCCAAACACATGCTTGTGAGTTTAATTGGTGATTCTGGTCTTTCCGTGTTGGGCCTGCGATAGACTGCCAGCCTGTCCAGGGTGTTCCACACCGTTCACCCTATGACAACTGGGATACTCTCTGTGGTGCGTCTGTATGTCTGCCACTGGAGTAGAGTACTGTTAATTATACAGTGCCCAACACCACTGGATGAGAGCCTGGACCTGCTGGAATGTAATAGAGTCAATTTACAGAGGTACTTTGCTGAAGTACATGTTTAAGTGTTTTTACATTTGCTGATTTCTGCTTTTACTCTACTATATTTGGATGCAAATATTGTGTTTCCTACTCCATATCATTTATTTTAAAGGTCAGGTTACTTATTATTTTGCAGCTTAATTGCATTAGCATAGATTAAGCTACCCAGTGATACACAAGTAATTAAAATCATCAACTGCTGCAGGATTAAAGAGACATCAGTGGATCAATAATTATTATCCAATTCAATTGTGCCATCATACATAATGAGTATGTTTACTTACGCTGACTGTATTTTTATTATATAACTAAGCTTCTTTAACTTTCATTCATGTACATTCTAAATACTTTTCCCCCCACTTTTACATAGCACAAATAATATTTAGACTCGAGTACAGCTCCACTTTTCACATATCCAAGCTGTTGTTGTTGGTTCCATCTGTGCTGCCCCCAAAAATCCTGGATACGCCCCTGGATATGCTACAACCTAGCATTTAATGAAATTGGATGAATGGATGGAAGTGTAGCAGTTACATTATTTTACATGATGTAAAAGGCAGTACACTCTTGTTTATAATCCAAACATGTAACACAGCAAAAGTAGCTTATTACAGCCATTGCTGTGAACCGCTGAACTTCATTCGACCATGGCCTGCAATGACTTTGCCAAACTCTTCAGAGAAAAAATCCAAAAGATTAGACAAGCAATTAATACATCAACAGCAGATCCAGGAAATGTACTGTGTCCACCGAAAAACTGTTTAAACACCATCAAACAGTTTCACCCTATTTACAGCAAAGACCTGGAGGACATCTTAGGTCAACTGAACTCCTCCTCTTGCTGTTTAGATGTCCTGCCAACAAGTTTTTTCAAAAAGGTCACAAAGACTTTGGAGTCAGACCTGTTACAGATCGTCAACTTTTCTTTAACATCAGGTGTGTTTCCAGAATCACTAAAAACTGCTGTAATTAAACCTATACTGAAAAAGGACAATCTTGACAAGACACAAATGAATAACTACAGGCCGATCTCAAATCTCCCGTTTTTAAGTAAGATTATTGAAAAAGCAGTTTCTCAACAGCTCAATTACTTCTTAAAACAGAATAACTGCTATGATGCCTTCCAGTCAGGTTTTAGACAGAACCACAGCACTGAAACCGCTCTGACCAAATTGTTTAATGACATATGTCTGAACACAGACAGTGGAAATATGTCAGTCTTAGTTTTACTGGATCTCAGTGCAGCATTTGATACAGTTGACCACAACATATTACTCAAACGACTGGAGAACTGGGCAGGTCTTTCAGGAACTGTACTAAACTGGTTCAAAACATACTTAGAAAACAGGAAATACTTTGTATCAATAGGTAACTTCACATCTGAGCAGACAAGTATCACATGGGGAGTTCCCCAAGGTTCCATCTTGGGACCCCTTCTGTTTAACATTTACATGCTCCCACTGGCACAGATTATAAAGAACAACAAAATAAACTATCATAGCTACGCAGATGACACACAAATATATATCACAATGTCACCAGGAGACCGAGGCCCTGTACAGGCTCTTGGTAAATGCATTGAGGAAATTAATGACTGGTTGTGCCACAATTTTCTCCAGCTAAACAAAAATAAAACTGAGGTAATAGTCTTTGGTGCAAAAGAAAAACGATTACAGGTCACCAGAGAACTTCAATCTATACACCTAAAACCACAAACCAGGCGAGAAATTTGGGTGTAGTGATGGATGCAGACCTAAACTTAGAAAAACACATTAAGACAATAACAAAATCAGCTTACTATCACCTCAAGAATATTTCAAGAATAAAAGATCTGATGTCTCAACAGGACCTGGAAAAACTAGTCCATGCATTCATCTTTAGTAGGCTTGATTACTGTAACAGCATCTTTACAGGTCTACCTAAAAATCAGTCAGACAACTACAGCTCATTCAGAACTCTGCTGCTAGAGTCCTCACTAAGACCAAAAAAGTGGACCACATCAGTCCAGCTCTGAGGTCTTTACACTGGCTGCCTGTCCGTCAGAGGATAGACTTTAAAGTTCTGATGCTGGTCTATAAAGCTCTGAATGGTTTAGGACCGAAATACATCAGTGACCTCCTGACCCAGTATGAACCTTCCAGATCCCTCAGGTCATCTGGATCCGGTCTGTTATCAGTCCCCAGAGTCAGAACCAGACATGGAGAAGCTGCATTCAGCTTTTATGCTCCTTATATCTGGAACAAACTCCCAGAAAGCCTCAGATCAGCTGAAACACTCAGTTTATTTAAATCCAGGTTGAAGACTCACCTATTCTCAGCTGCATTTGAATAAAGCACCAAATCCACACTTAAGTTTAAATTTCAAAACCTACTTTTTAACTACTGATTTTATCTACTGTTCTGATTTTATTTACTGTTTTGATATTTGATTTTATATACTGTTTTGTTTGTTTGTTTGTTTGTTTGCTTGTTTTAATCAAATTTAAATCATGCTTTTTATTTGTTTTTGTTTTTAATGTCTCTGTAAAGCACTTTGAATCACCTTGTTGTTGAATTGTGCTATATAAATAAATTTGCCTTGCCTTGCCTTGCCATTGTACAGCCAAAAGTGTGACTAAGATGTAATATTAGTCCTACACTGCTCCTGCCACCTTTTCTGCATTAGGTACAGACTCAGAGTGACTCACTGAAGACCAAAACACTTAAAATTACAAAGTATTTAATAAAAATAAATAACTATATAAAAAGAGCATTAAGGGTTTTAAAGGATTCAAAGTATTAAGCCAGAGATATTCACAGTTTTAAACATCAGTCTTATTCCTAGGCTGATATGATTATGCGTAACAACAGTCCATCATTCTAAAGTATTGCAGGTGATGTTAAGTTGATTTTCTTGTAATACAGCTCGACACAAAGGCCCATAAATGCTGCTGACTGTCTCCGTAATGGTTCCATGTGTTATCCGCTGGAGAGGCAGTGATTTATTATATGCTGTGTTTCCGGCAGTTTTGAAGACAAAGTGTGATCAGTGTACCTGTTAATGTATTACCTCCTATTCCAAAGCCCCAAATCATCTCAGGGTTTTGACAACAGCCCGAGCGAAAGGTTAGAAAAAATGTCACCCAGAGCAGCTTAACAAAGTTACGTTCTTTATTTCCCCCTCCCCTCCTTTTGATTTACCTAATTGCGTAACAGCTGTGCCAAAAACTGATTTCCGGTATTTGCCAAAGTTATTGTCCGTATTTAAACTGCTGCAAGTAACTATAATATGGGAAATATATGTCAAATGTATACCTCATGAATGATATCAAGTCATCTTGAGCCACAAACAACATTCCTGTCACAAGAATGCCACAATCAGTTTTTGGCAAAGTGACTTTTAGATATTCTTTATTTATCCAGTTTAAAAATCTCTTTGACATTAAAAATGTATTTTTAAGCGTGATCTGGCCAAGAGTGTAGCTGAAATTGTAACAAATATAACAATAGTTCTGTAAAGTTAATTATAAGTGGCCAAAGAGGACCGATCGGTTATAATGTAGATACAATAATAAACAGAAGATACTTGGAAAACAGGTCATTTAAAAAAATTATATATGACCTCATTGTAAATCCTGCACACTAAAGTATATTACCTAATAAAAATAAAGACATTGCACATAAAAAAAAAACCCCACACGGAAACATTGGAAATTAGTGTTTGGAAGAAGACCACTTTTTGACACAACAAACCCCGCACACATCTGGACAATTACCTGCTGTGAACGAGCTGAAATGGCTGAGTGGCGGCTGCACCCACGGGTGAAATTGCTGGAAGGTTCGGCGTGTCTCACATCATCATCATCAGCTGACAAAACCGTCTGACTCATCGGGCTAAAAGGCTTCTTACCTATTGTGTGCCTGAAGTAGCTGCTCGAATGTGGGACCGAGCGGCTTTTATTTTGAAAACACACGTTGCGCATCTGTAAGTGAAGAATGTATTGATTTTACCGTTTGGAAATGTTGACCTCCTCCCCTGCCCGTGACATACACACACGCGCACCATGTTGTGCTCCACTTCCCGGTTGCCAAGGTCACCAAGCCCGCACACCTACTGCTCCCTAACAGCAAAGAAAAACACTTTATTTTTCTTGCTGTTTGTGCTGCAGTCGGGCATTGATCTCTCTGTCTGCCTGACTCTCTCTCTCTCTCTCTCTGCTCCAGTCCATTTTCCTCCTCTTACGCAGAAGTAAAGAGGTAGACAGAAATAAAGTGGGCCTATTCTCAGAAATCTCCAAAGGAAGTGCTCCCTCCCTCTTTCTCTCAATCCACGGAGCTGTGACTTCAAAAGCCCCTCTCTAAAAATGTGGGGAGGGGAAAAAAAGGCGCTCGATATGGCTCCTACCTGCTATAGCTTAGCTGTTTTGTGAATGAACCAACACGCTGTTACCTGTTGTTGGTTCTTTTTTCCACTTGGAACCATCTTGCTCTTCCTTCCCATTCCCACAGTGATCGTTCCACAGCGGAGAAAACCCCCCAATTCATCCTCGAGAAGCTGCAAATTGCTGCACTCATTAAGAGGTGCTGTCCGCTGTTCGTGTGACAGCACTTTGAAAAAGTGCTCAAGATGTCAGTGGGCATTAAGGAGGTGACCAGCATGTCAGAGCTGGCACAGCTTTACATTTGTTCCACTGTAACGGATTTATGTCGGCAAACATTGTTACCTCGTTCGAGCCATAAAGAAGGCAGAGGCGCCCGTCTCATCCTGTTCTAATGTGCACCTTGGATGCAGGACGTTTCATGTGCAAAATGACATTTGCAACATCTCTTATCTCCCAGTGCAACACACGAGGCATGCATCAATGAGTTATTGTTTGGTAAATGATTATTAACATAAGCTGCTGCAATTCTATTAGTGCTCACTAATGGGAAAAAACACCATCCGCCCATAGATAAATTCATTTTATTCCTAAATGAATTAAAAAAGAAATCAATAACAATAACAACAATAGCAATAAAACATTGCTGGGAATATATAGAGCTGCCTTTGTTTTCCCTGTGCTCACTCCTCCAACCACACTGAACTGCTCACCCCAGGCTGACTACACGTCTTGTTGAAAATTATGTTGTTGGGTTTTTAGAGAGAGAAAAAAAACATTAAATTCATTCCATGTTTATATGAATAGATGGAGAGCATCTCTTTCCATATGCATATTTCTGTAATTTTTATTACAGAGGTCAACTATGTTTTTAATGAGGTCTTCTTACTGGTGGAACAGCTCCATTTTCACGTCTGCTTTCTATATATCTCATATATTTCTTTTCGAAATTGCTGTATATTACTGCATGGAATATTCATAAACTCCGGGAAAGAAATGCAAATGAATGCAGTGGACATAACTGTGAATATACACACATTCCAGATGTTTTAAATTAGGAAGCCCCCTGACTGAGAGTTGCTAAAGACCCCACAAAGCCAAGCACTCCAACTAGAATTTGTTTTAGCGTCTTATTAGTAAGTTAAGAGCTGATGAGGCAGCTCAATAATAGAAGATTTGAACATCTCAAATTATAATAGGATATTGGTGTGTGTTTGTCTGATGAGAGCCAGCCAGGGAAATCACAGTGAAATGAAATGCAATATTTATGAATTCTGATATTGAAGGCTTCTTTCTAACTTCAATATTAAACCTGCCGAGGTGCCCTTCAAAATCTCGTAATAATCCACTCCTCCCTTTCTCTATTCTCCCCCCATCTGTCTGTCTAATAACCCTACTCGCACAAATCCAAACATAAAGCAGGTGCTTGCTCCCACAATTTAGGAATTTAAAGGAATATTTTCCCCCGGTTTTCCTGTTGCTTGTGCACTAAAATGTTGGGTAGGCAATTACAGCTTAAAAGCACAAGGTCATCTGTCAACAAAGTGAGCTAAACCCTGCAGTCCGAGCTACATCTCAGACTCTACAGGCCTTAGTTAGCATGTTAAATGTTAAAGTTCATGACAGTGCAAATAACAAAAGCCTGAACAAATATGGCTTGTTTCGAAGGGTTGCTGGAAAAAAATCCCTTCTCTCTGAAAAGAACACAGCTTAGACTTATGAAGTTGCATCTGAGCAAAGCACAAGACTTCTGGAACAATGTCCTTTGGACAGATGAGATCAAAGTTGAGGTGTTTGGCCATAATCCACAGTGGCGTGATTGGAGAAAACTAAGCAGCATATCAGCACAAACACCTCAAAACAACTGTCAAACGCGGTGGTGGAGCAGTAATGATTTGGGCTTGTTTTGGACTCCAAAGAACCTGGACACCATGCAGTCATTGAGTCGACCATGAACGAGTAGGGCAGTTTTCCCATATACAATTGGACTTGTTCTGAGTCGCCCCCTGATGGCATTAGAAGAAATGTAGGTTTAATGTAATTCTACCTTAAACCAGAAGGCCAGAATAAGTCATGAATAGGTTAAATAATTTTCTTCTTCTAATCTTCTCTGAACCTCTTTGGAGCTAAAGCTAGAACAGTCTTCCTCTTAAAAAAATGAATACTAATAAGCATTTAAAATACAGCTTCTATTCAGTACAGTCCGCGATTGCAGACTTTATTATTCTTTGCTTGTTTCACTACAAGTTTCAAGACTCTTTAGGTCATTTCACTGAAGTACCTTTATTCCGTCATTGCCATTGTACGCCTTTATGGATTAATACAGTTAATCCAACTGGGTACTGGTGCTTTTGTCGTGAGAGATTTGGTTCACTTTTGACCTAAAAAGGAATCAGCTGAAGAAAAAAGAAAAATACCTTGTTGGATGTTCTTTTCTGGTAAATTTAAACACAGTTCTTTTTATACGTGCTGCTTTTTGTGTAGTAAGGACAGACTCTGACTACTCGGGCTTTGTGGCTAATCCAAAAGATTCAAGGAAACACTTGTTAAACTTTAATCCAAGGATATTACAACTGAGGGTTAAAGCAAGGATAACATTCCACTCAATAATCCTTCAAATTTCCACCTGGCTTACAGTTCATCCTTTGATAGCGGATGCAGTTCACGACCAAGCTGATCCTGATCAAGTGCCGGGTGAAAGACGCCGCTCGTGCCCCCGAATTCTCAAGGTAAATATACTTGTGGTTTGTCTGTTTGGCAGTACAATAGTGTTCAGTGTTCAGTGGTCAAAGCTAAACACGACGCAGCACAACAGAGATGATAAGTGATGCATTGGCTTGAAGTGGACGTGATTACTGTGAAAACCTCCCTGTGACTCACTGCTGTGTGAGAGAGTGTTTCTGCCAGCATGGATGGGGTGTGCAGAGAAACCTAAATCTTGGGGATTGGATGGGTAAATAAGGCTGTTTGTGCATGAAGCGGTTCTGTGCTATAATAATCTCCGAATGTGCAAAATACTGGGGGACACATAAAGGAAGTGCCATGTTTTAATTGCACTCATTTACTGTGGGTTTCATTTTTAGGTATGCTGTGGGGAAGTGAGGATAAACGTTAGCCATTTCAGGGTTACATCTACCTTTTAATGGTGAACAATGGTGCTTCCATATGGAATAATACATTTCAATAACTCTCTCCCTCACACTCTGCCCGTTTCCCCAATGTTTTCCTCAGTCCGCTGCTCCTCATTTGCATGACAGTTGAGAACAATATTGCCGAAGCAGTCCAGACAAAGGCTCTTTCTGTCTTTAATTTTGTTCTCTTTTCTCTCTTTCAGAGCCTCTCAGATAATGGGATGTTTCGCAGTCATCAAAGCGTGACCCCCTGTCCAGACTGAAGCCAGCAACAGGTTTGATCACGTGGACCAAATCACAGAGAGCAGTGATGTCACGTGGAAATAATATTCTTCTAATAATCTCCATAAATCTTTGTGCCTTGTGTCAACACACACTTCTATGGTAGTTTCGGTTTTGCAGCATGTTTACTGCTTGTTTAGTGGTTCAGCTTCGCATTTTAACGTTGGAAAACAAATCGTGGACATTCATCCACATGCGCACACACACACACACACACACACACACACACACACACACACACACACACACAAGTCTGAAGTTTTCTTCAGGAGGAAGCTGCAGCAGCATTTCCAAATAAATGAATTTATTCTGCTTCAAATCATTTTTAGGTTTGAATTCAGCTGAATAATTAAATAGGCCTCAGTGGATTGAGGATGTCGAACTTGGTTTTTAAAGGCAGCAAAACCAAATATTCTGGAGCGCAAACTGAGCGCTTCCAGCTGTCACACACATTGACGTACTGCCTTCTTTTAAAATAGTAACGGCGCGTTCTCGTCCCGGGGCGTAAAACACTGCCATTCTGAGGTGGCTGGTGTTGCACAGACAGGCACAAGTTGCCCCTTGGTGCACCGGTCGCAGTAATGCTCAATGCTGACAGGTAACGGTGCTCTTCTAAAGAGCGGGAGGATGATACTGGAGGAGTTGTTGTTTATGTTCTGTGTAAACTTGGAAAGCTTCATAACAAACGATGTGGAAGTGATCATTTTAACATTAGATACTGTCACACACACACACACACACACACAGCTGCACTTCTTTCCCTCTCAGCTATGATGCTTTCTCGGTTGCCATGGTGGCCAACAAGTATCTCTGGTGCCGGGCAGAAATGGCCTCTGATTGGCTGATCAGTATTCCGACAGCATGCTTGCTTGGCTGGATGCTACCCTACCCTGCTCTGTGTGTGTGTGTGTGTGTGTGTGTGTGTGTGTGTGTGTGTGTGGGTCTGTGTGTCCATCAAATGTCACTTATCACCTGAGCGATGAATTATTCCATCCTCTCCTCTTTCTCTTTCTTCAATCAACTTTTCCTTTCCTTTTTTTATTATGAAGAAGAGGAGAGAGAGGGAGGACCAGCGACTGAGAAGGAGAAGAAAGATGGATAAAAAAAAGGGAATGAAGTGGGGAAGAGCAAGAGAGGCAAAGAGATGACAAAGAGTGAGTGACAGCAACTGTATGACCACTCTGACCAAGTGCCACTCTGAAGACTTTGATCTATATGCTTTTGGTCGGCTTAGATTGTCAATGCAAACTGGGTTTTCAAGTATAACGAAGAATCTGGATAATAATACACATGAGTAGCAGTGTGTTATACATTATGATCATCATCCTGGGCCTCACTGGGATGTTTTTGTGTCCTGGGATAATCTAAAGAGAGCCTGGAGAGTGAGAGAGAGAGGGAGAGAAAACAACATCAGTCAAATGGCGATAAAAAGAGTAGGGGGTTTGATCTTAACCTTTCAGAGTGACTGACAGCAGCCTGGTTGCCATGGGGATATAATGAAACCACAGACTGTCATTATATAATGCGGCTGTTGTGTGAAAACCTCACAATGTTGCTCCATCATACTTCATATTTCAGTGAAATTAATGGATCACACATTCCTCTGTTCTCGGGAAATTCCTACCGCAGAACAGTGCCGGGCAACTGAAAACAAACACTGTGGGTTAAAGCTCCTGGCTGCCCTCCTTTGCTCAGTTTCACAGTTGTTGACAGCTTAGGGGATACAAGGTTTTCACGTGACAGGCAGCAGCAGCGGAGAGGGGCATTGCAGCTTCAAGTGGCCGTGATTGCAATGGAAACCGTCTATGACGCACGCCTGTGTGTGTGTGTGTGTGTGTGTGTGTGTGTGTGTGTGTGTGTGTGTGTGTGTGTGTGCTGGAGTGCCTGTTGTCTTTGATGATAATGAGGCAGACAGAAACAGGCTCTCAAGTGAGTTTTCATTGCCACCTCAAACACACACTGCTGCATCCTATCCCTGCACGTGTGTGGGGGGTGTGCGCGTGCGTGGCAGGCAGATAAGAGACCGAAAATCCCAACTCGATGCTGTTTTAATGAAATTAATCAAAAAGGACGGGAAATCGAAACATTTCGTGTTATGTGATAACAAAATGCCATTTTGCTTTCTGGCTATAATTGGCTGCTTTTTAATAAGAGATTACTGCTCTGCCATTTTGCTTTGTGAATAATGGAGTTTTACTTTAGATGGTGGCCAGCGTGATTTCATGGGGGTTGGGTCGAGACACATTCATTGGGTCCACTCATAATTTATCCATTCAGCTATTTATTCGTATATGTATAAACATGTGCTAAAGCTTTTAAATTTAAGCATCTTTTATATACATGTCATTCACAGTTACTAAACCTTTAACCTAAGTATTAATACAATTTAAAGGGGCTAGACAATGCTGTGTAAAATGCTTCACACGCCCCTCATTTCTTCATATTTTGCTAGAATAATGGGAACTAGGGACAACTATATATGGAAATACAGTATATAAGGCAAAAACAGAGGTTGTCATATCTTTAAGCAATCTTAGGGCTTCTTGAAGGACATCCAAAGCTCGTCTTTGGATGTTTCTGCCTTTTGTTCTGTTCTCTTTTAACATGATCCCACACTGCTTCAGTGATGTTGAGGTCCAGGCCCTGGGGAGGCCAATCCACGATTGGGATCATTGTCATGCTGACAAAATAAGCTGGTGCTTGATCCTTTGATCTCTTGATCTTTGATAAGATCTCCAACACCAAAGGCTGAAATGCAGCACAGACCATGATTTAGCCTCCACCGTGCTTTAGAGATGGCTGTAGACACTGTTGTGATATTATGTACATATTGATGACAATTTTAACCAAAACCTTTCAATTTGGATTCATCACTCCATCAGACGTGTTGCCAGTGATTGCAGTTCTTGTATAATTTGGCTTACTATTCCTAGAACCAGTTCCGATAGTCACAGTGGAAGGTTTCACAATAGATGGATCGACCGAAGTGCCAGATAGCTTTCTTTTTTTACCACTTTCAGATAATCAGATAATCTGCTATAGACAATAACATCAAGACCAGTTTAAATATTCACAAGGAAGTTTATAGATATTTTCCATTAAAGGGGAAATTATCTACAGGGCCCAAACTCTATTTTCCTACCAGTCTGCAAACATCTTTATTGCTGCTTCAGAGTTGGGAATTTTAGCATGGGAGCCTGTGGGAACCTAAATGGCCATCCGAGGAATCGTAGTGTTTGGCGGGGTCTTTGTTGGCTTTTTCCCACATTGTTGTCACTTAATATTTTCAGAACTAACTCTTAAAAACAAGCATGAGCTTCATAAATAAACTGAAGTGTATAATGATCAAAACACTTGTTTATATATATCTGGGCCTCCTCATCAACTCCATCCACGATCAACACAAAAAAGAGGAAGATGGATGTTTCCAGAATGCAGACGACACTGCCTCCAGGTAAGGTAATATCAATAAAGCAGGATATGTTATCTCGTCCTCACAAGATAAAACGCTCCATGCTGAGGTCCACGCTTACAGATACATGAAGATGGAAGAAATCCAAACGAGCAGCTAAATCTGATCTTACTATCGCTTTGCTCATATTTAACTAGTCTAATTGAATTTATCTGCAGAGTGATGAATTACACAGTGCGGCACCATGAAAGCAAGGAAGTTAAAGCCTAAATTTATGGAGGGGGCCTCTGATTTCACCACGAAAGAAAGCCTCAATGTCACTGCGCGCATGAGAATATTCCAGATAGTGCAACAAAATGCCTAAAAAATAATAATAAATAACTAAGGTGTGATGGAAGAAATATAGTTAAGTCCAGAGTCTTAATCATAGTACTGAAAAGAAACTTGTGTGGAATTAGAACAAGTTTCAGCTTGAAGGAGAGCTGAAGTTGCAGTTTTTTAATGCTATAGTTGAAGCTGGAGAGCTAACCCGCTAATTAAGCACTGTGTTATTCTTCAGAGAACACTTCATTTACATTACATTTACATATGCAAATTATAATTATATCCACTTAATTACAGTATTTGCTGGTTCATCCGCTATTTAGAGGAGGCAGGTGATGCAACGTGGGAATGTGTATGTGTGTGTGTGTGTGTGTGTAATATCTGTCAACCTGCAGTATCTGTCTGTGTCTATCTGTCTTTCCAGCTATCTGTCTGACAGTGGAGCACTTCAGTGGTACTTCCATCAAAGTCTGCATTGTAGAAACTGAGTGATGGTAATTCTGTGTGTGTGTGTGTGTGTGTGTGCGTGTGTGTGTGTGTCTCCAAGGCTGATCTGGCAGCCAGGAAAAAGCAAGTAGCCCCCAAGGCTCTGGGTTTATTTGTTTGAGGTCATTTAATTAATTATAGGTTTGTAGCAAATTCAAGTTCTCGTGCTAGACGTTCTTTTCGCCTCGTCTTCCTTTTTTCTCAAAAAAAAAATACAAGACTGTTTTGCGTAAAGGAGAAAAACAAGAGCCGCTTCTTCTGACATTTACTGATCACCGCTTAATGAAATTCGGGGAACAACAACAGAATCGAGGCGGTGGCAGGTGTTCTGCGATGTCTGCGTAGTCCACATCTTACTTTCATGATGATGACTCAAAAGTATTCACACATACTGACGTCTAGGCCGGTCCCACACCTCCGAATCGCTGTATTTTGAATGAGCCAGTGTTTTCTGGTCTGAAAGCATTGCATCTGAAGCATTTGCATCAGGCTGAGCACCAGACACCAAGCGTTTATAATAAAAAAAAAAAAAGTGAAACAGGCAGTTTTGCAGGAGAATTTTAGTTCAGACATGATTTAAAACAGGCTTTTGCATTTTCACCTTCTTCTAGATGAAGGTGGGAATCATCAGACAGTCACAATAAAATATTACTGCAATTTTTAAAATTTTTCAATATCCTGTGTATTACAGTAACATATACTGTTATCTATCACCTACAAAAAAATGTCCTCAAAGTTAAACTTCGCCAATATCTGTTTTATCCAATAAGAACGTTATCTCACTTCACTTATCTTTTTGCTGAAAAATGAAATTGTTAGTAAAACCTGCCGTAAATGTTGCCATAACACAGTAAGTCTGTGATCGAGTGTGTCAAGTTGGCAATCTGTTTCTGATAATTCAGCAATTAACTCAAAACTCACATATCTGTTGCTGTCTCCACACACAGAAATTCACATTTAACTGTTACATTTGCACTCAGGAACCTTCCCATTTCACATAACCAGAATACAAACAGTTGAGTCGAGTTTGATGGTTTCGGTTATCTGAGGATGGTGGGAGCCCTCTTGTTTGTAGTATTTTAATTTATTAAATAAAAATACAGATAATTGGCATCCCCCGTATTCATACAATATTGCCATTCTAAAAAATATCGCAGTGGTGGTGTATCGATCCCTCCCCACTATTAAGGGGCTTTTATAATTTCAAATGGCACAGATTGAAAAAATCAAATTACTCTAGATTCACTGACACACGGGGGGTAGTACTCCAGCAGTCTGTTTGGTATTTGAAGACAAACGAATGCAAACACAGTGGACTGAAATGTGAGAAATCAATCAAAGCATTTAAAATCAATCAATGAATCAGCCCAGTCACACTTCCTTTCTATAAATCCTTTATTCAATATCTTTGTTTTCATTGTGTATACAATGGATTGGACACAAACTGTACAGTGCAGACAAACTCTGTTTGCATAAGATATATTTATATATATATATATATATATTTATATATGTAAAGGTAACTGTACATTTACTGACAGACAGAGGAATCTCCTTTAAAGTTAGCATGAGCTACACTTTGCTTTTGGCTCATAGCCTGCATGGCTTGCACTGGGGAGATACAACCGGCTGTGGTTTTGTTATTCTTCGTCTTAACTTTGCTTTTATGTGAGTTACATCTGTTCAACTTAGTAAAAATCTCCTTTTGAAAGCAAACATAAATGTATATACACGCTCTTGCTGTTTCAAGGCTATCAGTGGGAAAAGCCTGGGTAGTTTAGTCACTAATCGGCTCATAAAATATGTTTTATTTGATTAAAAAAAAAGAAAAGTAAAAAGAAAAGAACTAACTGCACGAAAAGAATGTAACTGCATGAAAAGCTGTTGTCTTTGTGACTTAAGAAAAAGCAGCACCAGCTGGGTGCCAGGTAACATAAAGATGATATATTCTGACTAAGAAAAGTGTTTTTTAGAGCCTGGCTTCTGAGTGTACTCACACACCACAATCCAGACACTGAGTGAGGAAGAAAATCTGAGTCAATTCTGGCTTTGCTATTTTCGAGTCACAGAAGATTACTGTGTTTTAGGAATAGGGGGAACAGTTTAACTAAAACAACTTCCTAATCTCTAATCTGCCATCGCTATTAAAAGCAAAGGCTCTCATTCAACAATCTTATTTTCATGTCACAACTGTAACGTTTCTTACTCTCAGGCAACAGAATTAAATATTGATGGCCTGCTTAAAGTATTAAGACTAAGACTTGCATTAGCGTAACAATATTAGCGAAATTGCAATGATGGATAGTGTTTAAAAAAAACAATATTTCTTTGTGAGTCGTCTCTGATGCCCCTGGAAACTGATCCCATAATACTTAAATTAATAAATGACCAGTGCGAACCAACAGCAGAGATGAGCCAGAGGCAATGCTTCACCGGTGCTACGCTGTAAATGTTTGTTTTGTTTTGAGAGCACATTTCCTACATAACCACATGCATTAGCCCCCATCGTCTTTCCTCTTTTGAAAACCATGCAACAGGTGGGGAAACTGTCCAAACAGAGAGAGCGAGAAAGACTGGGGAGGGTTGAGAAGGACCAGGAATTGGGGGGGTTGTTGTGGAAGGATAAGTTCTCTGGCTGCATGATTACACGACGAGCAGAGAGCGAAAGCTAGCATAGTTACAGTGAACAGAAGATTGGGGATCAAAGGATAATTGAAAAGTAAAATAGGATGAGGAGTGACTATCTGCTGCGTGTGTGGGATGAGAGTGTTCAGAGAAAGAAACAGCTGGGAGGAGAGCGCGTTTACTGTCTCGTTGCAGATTCAGATGTAATAAGGCAGTCTTTTGTAAGAGGAATAAAGTAGAACAGAAAAAAAAAGAAACCTGAGGGAGACAGGCTACATCAGGAGTACAGTGCTAGCCATTACATGTTCCTGTGTCTCTAAAGTGCACCTGCACCGCAGTGGTCGAGTCACAAAAGCTTTTTTTCTTTTTTGCCCTGCTATGTCTCGTCTTGTTTTGTTTTTTCCAGAAGCTACAGTTCACAGAGGACAAAGTAAGATGGCTACATGTGTACCTGCCACAAGAACACGAGCGGTACTGGTATGTGGAAATTAAAAATGACCCGGGCTGCCGCGATTGCTCGCTTCTAATTAAATCAGATACTCTCTTCCTGTGCCGAGACGCCTGCTAGACGTTTCGTGACTGTAGCCTTGCTACCCGGCTACCCACCCGGTGGAGAAGAATCTCTCACAGGAGAAGCTGACAGTAATTGTGCCTTCGTTGTTTGAACCAGGAGCTGTGATTACCAGCCTGGAAACACTATTGAAGCTCTATATTTGGTCAGTAGCCAGGAAACCGGGCCATTTTTCGGTGGCCTCAGCCATCATTAATTCTTGAGTATGTCCCATAGATCTTTAATAGCTGCTTTCACAGGATGGGACCCCTGCTGGTAACCTAACAAGCTCTCTGAATAGAGGAAGGTTCGGTTCCCTCTCTAAGTCGATCTTTTTCCCCTCTGCCAGCAGCGAAGCGCAAATTAGTCGCTTGACAATAATTCAATGAAAAGCAGCTGCTGTCCTGGAGCCTTGTTACCAGTTGTATCTCCTAATGGTTGTTAAGTACAAAAACATCGTCCTCTATAGCGCCATTAAAAAGGTTCTGCTTTGACACAGGCAACACCGGACACATTAAGAAATTAAAAAAAAGGGAGTTCACAGACCTGATTGTCAGGGTTTATTTTTATTTTTATTCTTTTTTTAACCTTTTTTTTATTACTAACCCCTAGTGCGACACGACGAGTAGTCAACAAACGATACATCCACGTTTCTTCGATGTAAGACGAGCACAACACCAGTCAAAGACGTCTTCCTTATCAACAAGATCCAAAGTAATGTCAGGCAGAGCAGAGCTGGAGTCAAACCACTCTGAGAATTTGGGGAAATCTTCAGTAAACCTTGGCGAATTCCAGGAAGGCTGAGGGTTTAACACAAATCTACAGCCGCCCTGCAAGCTCACAGCTCTCTTAGCTGGAGATGAATGAGAGGCACTCATTTAGCTAGCAATATATATATATTTTTTTTTTTTACCTCATAACCTGCACATGTACTTGCAGATTTTCAGTATCAAGATTACAGTTTGAAACACGACATGACAAAGAAACATCTCTCTCTTTTTTCATTTGGCTCAATAAGACTAACTAATGTTTTTCTTTCAAAACAGCATTTAAGGGCTGAGAAATTACACCTGCATCACCACATAGACTGGATAAGTTTATGTAACGCTGGTCAGCCACACATACTGGAACATGAAGGCAACAGCTAATGAGATCAGGGAAGGAGAGAAAAAACGTGGCGTATGTGAGGAAAAAAAAAATCTGAAAATTAGAAACACTGTGAGCTGTCTAGTGTTTTTCACAGTCTCTTCAGTCACAGAGGGGATCTTCTGCACAACGCAGCGAGACGACTTTTACACCAGCTCTGCGTTTCGCCCGCTACGGCGACACGTACCTGTTGCTGAGGTCCGCAGATTCGGGGCCAGCGCTCGTTTGATGTAGGTGTTGGGCTTGGTTTGTGTCGGCAGGCTGCTGAACAATGGTTCAGTCGTGTGATTAACGTGCAGAGCGCTTGTTCCCCCCCAAAAACTGGGACTCGACGCAACAGGGAGAGGGAGAGAGATGCACAGTGTCTGTTTTCATCGATTAAAAGCAGACGCACTGCAATCCTGAGCCTCGCAGAAGATATTCATTTGCATGCCTCATTGTCACTGAACGCTAATTTGAAGTGTTGGATCTCAGCAATGTGACCAACTACTTAGTGTAACTTCTCGAGGAGTTAATTGGCATGTAGTGTTGCCGTCACAAGAAAGACGAGTAAACAGAAAGGCTGGCAGCCTGAACAGGATTCAGGCCCAGAACAGACTGGCGCCATGTTGACAGTCACAGTGAGAGGGCGAAGCGGGGGGAATCTATTTGGTTTGATCTCTTTGATTTTCTACCTTGTACTGTTGTTCTCGAGTGTTTCGATTTTTACAACCGCTTTATTCAACGCCGGGATCGATGCGTGCTGTTTGTTGGGTTTTTTTTATTGTGTTCTAAAGAAACTACCTTTTTTTTCACACTTTAAGTAAACTACACAGATTTTTGAAGGCCATTGCGCAGGCTGATTTAAAGCCACTGTGTGTAAATGTAACAGCAAACAAACATTTCTCCTGCCTGATTATGCAGCGCTGATAGGCAGTTTGCTCGGATCTTCACACATCCAGCGTTGACACACAGATCTGCAACCAGAGGTGGAAGGTAAACACATGCTGCATATTTTAATGGACTTAAAGGGAAGCGATCATGCTTTTCCTTATAATCTGTTATATACATATGCTGTTACAGTGGAGTGTGTTCACATCGAACATGGTCAGAGCTTCAAATAAAGAAGTTAGTGTACGCAGGAGTCAAAAGCTCAGGCGCTCGGCTCTGGAACCAGTAAACGAGGGGCAGCCAATCAGAAGAAAGTTGGCTTAAAGGAGGAGCTAAAACAACTGCCTTCAGACACTGGATTAACGAAAGGGCAGCAAATAAGCATTATTTTGAACAGTATTTCATGCAAAGCTAAAAAAAATAAAGCTGGAAATAACCTTAACACGCCCACTTTAAACATTTCAGAGAAACATCTTCTTCTCCTTATTCCACCACATTTATTTGGAATCTGTTAGCTCTCGGATAACGAGTTTACATTACAAAGATTACACTATAAGCCTTATAAAACATATCGTAGGCTAAATTACTTGAGAGGTTTTTTCTTACTTTTAATTATAAGTGCCTCATTTTAGCTTCGTTCGTGTAATTACTGTCGGCCCGACTACATCAAATAACCCGACATTTCACAAACATCATCTTCCTTCCCAGCCCATTCATCACACAGCACAGAGTTATTTTGTGGCTCTTGATGTTTAAAAACCACTAAACTTCTAGACTCAGCTACAATGGCACTTGAACATTGAGGCAGAGGTAACTAGTGACTAATATGAATTTCAGGGCCATTTTTTTTTTGATAACAAGAATTTTTATTTTATGATGACTGAACCTTTTGCAACCCTGAAGTCCTTGTACTTGGACCAGACAGAATCTGTTATGAAACTAAAGCTGACACACTGAAGAGGACCCGCTAATGCTATTATGACTAAAACTGAAGTGGCTGATTTGTTGCGCCTAATTTCTGTTTGTGTGAGTTGAGAGGTTTTAAAATGTGTTTAATGACTCTAAATTACTGTTTACCGACTCACTGTTATAATCCTACAGTTTACAGTTCAGATTATTTTTTTAAACTCACAATGAAAACTGATAATAAAGACACAAAGACCTGTGAAAACCATGGATGAGTTAATTATAACACAGAGCCTCATATTCGCCCTTTGATGGCAGAAGTCTGTCACTTGGACTTGCAGTATACTTAGCTGATAGCACACTTGTATCATTGTTTATAATTTGAGTTTAGCAATTTTTTTCATTGAACCAACTTCACGGTGCGTTTTTGTTAAATTCTCTGAGGAATCTAAATGTTTGACTAATGCAAAAGACCCTTGGCAATACCAAAGCCAGTATAAAAGTCGGACTTAGCCACTGTTACGTCCCCCAGTTCTCAGTAAAGTCTTGCTTTAAAGCCTCGAGCTGAACGTTTTTACCGTCACTGTGTCTTGGCTGTTGTTTACTGGCTCATTTGCTCACTGGCTAGTGACTTGGCAATCACCAGCTGTTAGCCAATGAGCACCATAATTGACAAAATGGACTCGATGTTTTATACAGCGTGACTTGAAAGCACATAAAGCCATCAGGAAAGTGTTTACAGGTGTCACAGACCAAGAAAGCCAAGGCCTGTTTTCCCATAGATTTCTATACAGCCAGAAGTCTTTTTGCAACCAGACGAGTCGCCCCCTGCTGGCCATTAAAAAGAGTACAGGTTTCTAAGGCACTTCTGCGTTTGCTTCGTTTTTCAGACCCAGAAGCTACATCCATATTTTTTACTGGCTTTTGGCAACACTTCACGATCTAGACCTGGTTTTCGTTTCGACACACTGGGGTAGTCAAGCGAGAGATGTTCAAGTTCTACACACAGTGGCTTTAACATCAGTTACCCTGTTCAGTATTACCCTAATTCCTGCTTTTGTTTTCAAGTACATGGGAAGGCAATTGAAAAATAAAATAAAAATAAAAGTTCTACCAGGCTTATAGCGCCATCTGACCAGTCTAGAATATCTGCTACTCTATGTAAACACTGACTGCTACCATGCTGCTTAGACACCAGCATGCCTCCAATACTCTCTGTGCTGCTACAAACAAGGAATTTGTGTAAATCGTTCTGCTTTCAATACTCAGCTACACGCTGATTTGAGCAACTCGATGCCTAAACTCTTCATTTATCAGCCGACCTCCTCCTCTCCTGAGCTGCACTTATGTCAGCGATGTGGAAATCATAGCATTTGTAAAGGAACCAAAACAAAAGAAAGGGGTGGGGAGTGTAAGACACAGAGGTAGAAACTCAAATTTGATTTACGTCTGTACAACAGTGTAGCTCAAAAATCACTAGTGCTTTGTGTGTTTAGAATAATAACTGACAAACAGATAGTAAAGGAATACTGAGAAGTCAAACATGCTTTAAGCTATGTGGTCATAAATGACAAGTCTCTCTTTATTATGTGATCAAAAGTAGGGGCAGGTGAACCGGTGCGTTTACCTTGTATTTAGTGCATTCGGCAATTTCCAAGCACATGTCCCCGTGTGCTTAGTACAGAATGTCCTGTGCCAAATCTTAATTGATCGATGACTAAGCGTCCTCTGAATCATCAGTGTTTGGTTTAAGGTGTTCTCTTCGCCCAGTGTTTGCTGATGCTTTTAATCTGTTCCTTATTTACTCAAAGATCGAACCCGAACGCGCGGTCGATTTCTGTGGGGAGGCTGCGCTGCGTGCATGTGTGTCTGTGGCCACCAGCAAGTGAGCGAACCTGGCAAAGGAAAAAACAGAAAAGGAAAAAGAGGGCGCGGGGGGACGAAAGCCTCATTCTTACAGATTGTCACAGAAAAATACCGGTGAGAACGACATTTTTTTTCAGATTTCTGTTTGTTTTGTTTAGATTTTAAGTCCTGCTTTCTGCCATATGATGAGGACATGCTACTGTCCCAGTTCAGAAATATGAGTCAGACATCAGCCTGACTTTACTCTCTTCCTTCTCCCCTTTTCCCCCCGCCGTCAACTGCAGCGTGGTCTCTACGGGCCCCCCTGGTGAGGCTGGACGTGTGGTCCCACTGTTGTTTGTTTTGTTACCTTTTTTGTTGCAGTTTTTGTTTTTTTGGAGAGCGCAGCAGTGGGGGTGGGGGCGAGTTTGTGGCTTCTCCTGGCCTCCCGTCAGCCAGGCGAGGTGAAAACAAGGAGCGGGGTTATGTCTCCTCCTTGTCGGGTTTGTTGACTGGTTTACCGGTTCAGTGGTTGTGCTTTTGGATGGCGGGCCCCCGACCAGTTTAGGAACTGCCTCTCCTACATCGTGTAACGAAGGCTCTCGGTACATCGCAACTGCAGGGGCGGAGGAAAGGAAAAGCAGAAGGACAGCGTGAAGAGAGACAGAGGATATATGTCTATGTATACATATATAAAGTGAAAATAAAAAGCCCAGTTTGTTACCTTCTATGGGTTTAGGCAGGAAATGTGCTGCTGGTTTGGTCTTTTTGACCCTGTTGCCCTTCATGACCTGTCCCTCTTTATTGAGGCCAAGAAACCAGGCCCGACCCGACTCTTTCTGCCTGTAGAGCATCGAGCTGTAGATCACATAGTAGTTCTCGAACACCGACTCCTTAAACTTGCACTCCGCCGTGAACAGTTCCTGAGGGAGACAGAGACATAAGAAAATATCGATCACATTACTTTACCACAGTTTGCGAGCCACGTTTTCTTTCGCAGTGCTGAACTCATGAAATATTTATGTTTTCTACACTATTAAACCAAATTCTGAACTGAAATGGTATCAGAATAAAATAAATGAACTGATGAAATAGCTGCACACATAGTGTATGTATGCATCACTGTTACAGAAAACTTAATTTACAGTGGTGTTATATTTGCTTTCAGTTTAAAAGGGAAAAAGAAAAAGTTTTTAATGAGAGTCTACCAAGACGTCTCTGTGTATATTATTCTGAATGTGGGCAAATGTGAAAACTTTAGAGCCGTAAATTCCAATAAAATTGCAATAAATGTTATACTGCCTGCATTTCTATGGTTTAACTGTCTTGTTCTCTCATTTCAAGCTTAATACGGTTTTCTATTATGTGTGCTTTATGTATAGATACTACTTTGCACTGTATATTTGCTGCTATTGTCTGCGTGAGACTTTAATAAAGTTTATTATCTGTAAAGTCTCGCTTCCTCACAAATTGTCCCTTTTCGACTCAGTGCTTATGCTTGATCTAGTATTATTTTCTTGCAACAGTTCTGTAGAAAAAAAAGGAACAACCAAAGAAAAAAACCCGATATTGACCAGCCGCAGACAGAGAGTAGAAGCACAGCACCGCCTGAATGATGTACTGCTCTAACCCGTGTCATTCTCGTTCTCCCCTGACGCTCTGGCTATGTGCACCGACAGCAAACTAAACAGATAAAAAGAAAAAGCAGATAGATTCCGGTGACACAAAGCCCCAAAGATCTCACCTCCCCACCTACATCAGCTCTGCTGTTATGTGTCAAAACTCTTTTCCATGGATGCGGGCGCCTCCAGCGGAGCATATTTCAGTCTAGAGACAAGGTGTTATTCTTACGGGGAGAAAAATCGTCTCTCCCCAGTGTCCGCTTGCACTGCCGAGTACGAATAAAAGGCAGGCTGGGATAAAACGTTACTCTTTTCTGGGGGTTTTCAGACTCGGATTTGATTCAGTTTTATTTTTATAGCACCAAATCACAACAACAATCGCCTCAAGACGCTTTATATTGCAAGGTACAATAATACAGAGAAAAACCCCAACAATCAGATGACCCTTATGAGCAAACACTTGGCAACAGTGGGAAGGACAAACTCCCTTTTTCACAGCTACAAACCTCCGGCAGAACCAGGCTCAGGGAGGGCAGGCCATCTGCTGCGACCTATTGGGGGTGAATGGAGGGAGGCATGACAAAAACACTAAAAAAACTCATAGAATAATTTCAGATGACACATCAGGAGGCTCTGCTTTTCGAACCAAAGTGCTTTATACATATTTGTTATCAACTCTGAGCTTACATCAGTCGTTCAAATAACAGTTTGGCTTACTTGGTTTATTTTCTTTTACTTTTATTTAAAACAGGCAGGAAAAAAGCCACACATAAAAGATATGCCTTTTTAAAGTCTTCATCCCACTGTATTTGAACATTTAGCCATGAAAAAATTAATGCACCACAACAAATAAGCACTGGTAACAATGCCTTCATATACAACTTCAGATACAACAATTCCAGTGATGTATAATGTCTACTTGGATCTTTTACTTGATATTCTAACATGTTTATCACAATAAAATAACTTTTATGGCCCTCACATTTTTATGAACCTCATTAATTAAAACTCATACATGCAAATTAATATGTATTTATTTATCTTTTTTAATTTGTCAGAAGGTTCAATAAACACTCCATTTTCAGAAAATATGCATTTTCAAATTATCTCTTGGCTCAGGCTTTAAAGGGATCATATATCCTGTGAAATGCATATTCCTGACATTTCTTTTTTCTTTACCCATAATCTCATAATCTCATAGCTCTCTGTTTTAACCTGGACTTTATTTATTATATTTATTTATTTTAGTTGTACACCATGGGTCAGGGAGAAACCACATTTTGATGCTGTGTATGTGCTGTACATACTACAGAACTGATTTTGATATCATAGCTGATATAAACACAATATGTTTCTTGCATTTATTTCTTCATTCCCTTATTTTTGCTTTTTTAGAGGATTAGCAACACAAGTACTTTTCTTCTTTGTTGTATTATGTAGTTTGTTAGTTTGTAAAATATGTATATGACGGTGGAACGACTCGCCTTTGGCGAATCAAATCTATGTTTGGGGTAGAAATAAAAGTAATATCAAACCAAACCAGCATGAAATCATTTATGGAGAGCGCGCTTTCCCCTTAGGGCTGCACTTAATGATTAATCTCATTATCAGTCCATTTTTGATTAAAACTGTAGGGTTAACAGGAATGGGAGAACATTTTGCATTTTCTCGTGATAAATTATTAGAATAATACAATGGCTGTTCTTTAATCTGCTGTTTTTTTAAAGCCGATCAGTTAATTGAATAATGGTTGGGAGTTTCTATAGTTCTGAGGTTCAAATGCTTTCATTAATGCGGAAGAAGCAAAGAAGAAGCTCCCAAAACGGTATTCACTTTATCTGTTATGTCCTTTTACTCTGTGAATAAGATTAAACTTCAATAGGCCTTGTGGGGAAATTAGAGTGATTTTCAGTCATTATATCAAAGCGTGAGAGATGATTAGAAAACCAAGATTGCATATTAATATACATACCGAGACAGGGAGATGACTTGTGTCTGTGTGGCTGGAAATGGAGTGACTGAGGGTCTAAAAACCAAAACAGTGAGCTAAAGGAGGCTGAAAAGCTTTGGTGAAATTCTTCTGATTATGTGAGGAGCTTTCTTCATGGTCAGTAGCCCACTGTCATAGAATATATATTGATATATATTGACTATGATAGCTCTAACTACCTCTGTTTTACTGTAAAATTTTAATCCAAGCATTCATTTTGATTCCTCCTCGTGCAACAAGAGCACTCTTGTCTTAATCAAGCACAGATATCAATCACGCAATAATTTACAAAACGCTGCTGGAGTAATAATTTAATAAAAATAATACTAAAGCGTTAATAAACTGCACCTCGTTTGGCTGCAAAGGCTCCTGCAAACCCAAACAATCACCCCAGAGGTCCCCAGACCCCAGATTAGGAAGTGTTTGTCTAGACTGTCTCTTATTGGTTGTTGTGGGCCTCTTGCCAGAGCCACAGACACATTGTCATTCAGCTCAGGTCTGTCGGTCCGAGTCTCATAGCAACATGAGGAAGAGTGGCGACACGGTAGCCGTGGCAACCAACCAGCGCTGAGAGGGAGGGGTCAGCGGGTGGGTGGGTGTATGTCTGTGTGTGTCTGAGGGGAGGGCTGCACTAGCGAGAGAGAAACACTTGCATTGGTAATTTAACACAGTAACAATATGATGCATTCGGTGCTCTGCAACATCCACTCACGCTAACATAGGAAGACATTTAAAGTGATACGGTTTTAAAGGTACGGCCGGGAGACGCCGCCAATGCAAAACACACACTTGTGGCTCTAGGGGATGAATGGAGGGAGGTGCAGGAGGGCTTGCTGGGATATGAAATGTGACTACATGATTGGCTGGTGACGAAACAAGGCAGATTATAATGAATGAATGCTCTATTTATTGGCAATGTCAGTGACACCCCTTCCGCACACAAACACAGCGCAGCAAATCAGATGGCTTCCTTTTAAATAAAGAGCATCTCCGCAGAGCTGAGTATTTGTGATTCTTGCAAAACACCAGCTTAATAATATATATATGTAGTCTTGACCTGCACCCTGTATTCATTATTCATTTGTTAAGTAGGGTGATCTTTGCCGGGGCGCGCAAGGAGCGGTGCCAGACACTTATTAATGTCGGTCAGTAAGGTCATACATCATTTAATACTGCTTTTAAAATAAAAGATCTTTGATGTCTGATGGTCTGCAGCAGCAACATATAGTCCAGTATGATTTCAGAAGAAAAAAAAAGAAAAGAAGAAGTGAAGTAGAAGAAAGACTTCATATGAAAATCTCACAGCCTTACAGGTGAGTCATTTTAACAGCGTGGCCCGCCTCGAATGTGCTTCTGTCGTCATTTCTAAATAGCTATGTTCACGGGCTGCCCGCAGAAAGAAAGACAGGGAGAAAGAATGAATGGAAGGGTGGGGTGGGGTGGAGGGGAGGGGAGGGGAGGGGAGGTTGGAAATTGGGACATGAAGAAGAGGGGAGAGAGAATAAATCACCAAGTGAGGAGGACGACGCCTCCTGATTGGAAAAACAGCAGGGGATTCTCTCTCTTTTACTCTCGCTCCCTTTTCTTATCTTTGTATTTCTCCCATCACTCTCCTTTTTTTTTTTTTTTTTTTTTACGCTGTCATTTCTCTGCGCTCTGCAGAGATTTAGAGAAAGTGCACACACACACACTGCACACATGCATGCACACTGTTATCTTTTTTGAATAGCACGCACACACACGCATGCTAGACTGAACAGACGCCGCTTTTCAGGCCAGCCATAATCAGAGAGAGAAGAGCCCATTAACATGTTAAACATGCTGCTCAAAAACAGACTAAATTGATACAGGCAGCACTTTGTCCCTCATCCATTAAAGACCTAAAAAATAAGGAATTCAAAATCAGACCGAGAGAGAGAGAGAAGCAATCTCAAGTCTTGGCTCAGCATAAGGCTGCACTAATAACAGAGCTTGGCACCTAGCTGATAATGCTGCCACAGCTTGACTGCTGGCCACTGGGAACTTCCCAGTAGAAACATGGGCAACAATACACCACTGTAAGTAATTACTGCATTTTACCAAAGCCTATAATCTATTGAGAATGAGGAACATGTACTGCTGAAGGGAGCTGAATCAAACACAGGTTAAAAGAAGACAAAGAGTTCAGACCTGTGGCTGTGGCACCTGCTACATGACTCACAGGCTTCATGATTTGCTTGTCCTGGACTGTGGGCTAAAAGACTAAAGACTGAGTGAGCAAGTTAAGACGGAATTGTATCAGTCTTAACTGCGGTCTTCTCATGAATCCTTTTGAAACTGTTGACAGCAGGCTGGAGTGAGGTTAAGTAATCTGCAGTCCAGTAACATGCATTACTTTATGAAAGTGAATGAAAACAATGTGAACACCATTACTTCAAAATGACCCGGCGGCAGTCTTCCATTCAGTAAGGAGACGAGCCAAACCGTTCTGTCATCGATCTAAATTAATTTAACCAGAGAACGTAAACACAAATATTTTAGGGGCCATAATTAAAACATGACATGGGCTCATTTAAAATCTGATACTGAACAATAAACCAACCCCTCCAGCATGACTTTATACTGTCACACATTTTTGCTTTATCACGTATGTTCTTTGTAAATTACATCCAACAAATGTTCATAATTAGTTACAGCCAAATATAAAAATATAGGGTTTTTAAGACTGATTCCAATGTTTCTGAACTTAAAAATCTGATATTCTGATATATCGGACAATATTTTTTTCTTTCAGAAAAACAAAACATAACCAGAATTTTCTGCCGTATGTTTTGTGTTGTTATGTATTTACTCGCTAACGCTCTGCCCAGCTCTGCTCAGATCAGCTTCTTGTTACCTTTCTGGCATTCATATCACAGGTCGTGAATAGGGAAGCTGCAGAGTGCCCTCTTGTGGACAAACTATGCAATGACATCACAGATAACATGGTCGAAGGGTGTTTCTCTCGTCTTTTTTTGCTTTTTTCATTTTCATTTAGTGGTTGTTGTAAATGCCAATACCAAGATCTAAGATATTATGATTCACACAGAGATCCTTTTCAGATAAAAGTTAAAATTTCCCATCATTTTCTTATGACATCCACAACTCGAAATTTTGAGTTGATAAGTTGAATTTCAGGTTAGCTCTGCCAATCAGGTTGTTTCCTTGTTACCAAGAAGCAGATGGCACAGATGCATGCACCCTCAAAATCAGGTAGTATCATCAGCATGAGTGAGCTACCAGTGTATAACAAACATGACTTAATCAACACCAGGTTCTTACGCTTTGAATGCCTTCTAGCAAATGATGCCAAATTGTTGGACAGCTGCCGTCTAATGCTTCCAATAACAAGGAATTAACGTACTACCACAGATATTCCTGATTGGGAGAGCTAACTCGAAATTTCGAGTTGCTACCTTGAAATTTTGACTGATTAACTCGAAATTTTAAATACCTTACTCCGAATTTTAGGTTATGGATTGTAATTTTTTTCTGTGGCGGAAACAAGCTTCCAAACTTCCTCGTTAAATGTCTACTTAATCAAGTTATTTTTATTATTATTTTTTTAATTGAATAGCCTAGTGTCATGTTTTTCATTATAACAAAAAAAATCTCTATTTAATTGCTGCCGGTGTAAAATCGAATCAACCACCACAAAATGATCATAATATTATATTATCGAGACACCAAGTAAGTTAATGGCAGCGATTATCACCCAACATTACGTTCATTTAATTTGGTTCAAACATCATATAAATTGTACAGTTTTATTATTACCAAATGCTGAGACACGTTGCTCGTATTTGTTCCCCTTTTTTAACGTGAATTTGCTCTCCTTGTAACGAGACTTAATGCGACTTAGCTCAAGAAAGTTGTTTTTCATCCCAATGCGCGTGTGTTTGTGTGTCTGTTTGTGTGCACTGCTCAGTGAGTGGGTGTGTTTGTTTCCAACACCAGTTATTATCACAGCGCTAATTACCCACGGGAATTGTGGGTAAACAAATCATCCTAAAGAAAAGAAGCCCACAGAGAAGGAGGAAGAGGAGGAGTGGAAAGAAAAGTGTTGGCATAAGGAAACAAAAGAGTGAGGAGTGTGCTTGGGAAAGAGACTTGAAAGGATGTCCTCCAGCCCAGGCATACTGAATTACAGCATAAATCTGATTCAGATCACAGCGTTGCTCTCAGCATGTCAGCAACACCACAGTGTTCCTCAACCACTTCAGATCCGCACACCTGATCCAATTACTCTGTGATGAAAATGTGTGGCTCTTAATTGGATCAGGTGTGTTAGAGGCGCAGCAACAACCACAGCACAGGCTCCTGTTAGGGAGGACTAAATATTCCTTTCCTTCTCTTCTGTCATATTTATATTATTACAATGGTGGATGTTCATATTGAATATGGCCCCATCACACTGAATGTGGCCCTCTTACTGAAAATAAGGTCAATGTGTAACAGTAATGTGATCCAAAAGCCCATGCTTGGGCCTGCTGCAAATGCTCCATTTCAGACAGATTCTAGTTTTGACCCTGCACGATGTCAGCAACAGCAGATATCGCTAATATGGTCATCTCAGGGACACAGGTATGGCTATGAGGAAAGAAGCCCCACACACCTTCTCTTTAAACCTTCTATTTGGAAGTTATAGCCAATCAGAAAAAAGGGAGGATGGCCTTAAAGGGAGAGGTCTAGGGAGCTTGGAAAGAAAAGCATCTGGACTTCTTTAAGTTTCCTTGAAGACGTTTCACCTCTCATCCGAGAAGCTTCTTCACTTCTAAGAGCAATTGGTGGAGAGGCCCAGATTTATGCCCTATGGGAGTGTCCACAAGAGGGTCATGGCCCCCCTATTGATCCGCTACTTAATCACATGAGCCAAGGTGTGAAAAGGGTTGTGGGTCCCAATCAGCTAGGGTTTCCCTAATCAAGGTTTCGGGTGAACCCACTGGAAAACCTAGCCCCACCCTATCATGTGATTTACTGAGGTCAAATGGCCCAGGATGTGAGTGGGTGTTAAGGCGTCTGGGAAGCTTTATGGGACACTCCCATAGGGCTTAAATCTGGGACTCTCCACCAATTGCTCTTAGAACTAAAGAAGCTTCTCAGATGAGAGGTGAAACATCTTCAAGGAAACTTAAAGAAGTCCAGATGCTTTTCTTTCCAAGCTCCTTAGACTACGATGAGCAAGATGACTGAGAACCTTCACAGACATACCTGAGAGGCTACCAGGGGTAGGCAACTCCAGGCCTCGAGTGCCGGTGTCCTGCAGGTTTTAGATCTCACCCTGGGTCAACACACCTGAATCAAATGATTAGTTCATTAACAGGCCTCTGGAGAACTTCAAGACATGTTGAGGAGGTCATTTAGCAATTTGGATCAGCTGTGTTGGATAAAGGACACAGCTAAAACCTGCAGGACACCAGCACTCGAGGCCTGGAGTTGCCTATCCTTGGGCTAGACCAAGGCCCAGGCCTAGCATAGAATAAATCAGGATTTTCTACCACTGAACTCTCTGGTGTCTGGAAGAAAAAATATGGAACCGGAAGTGAGAATCATAGGTTATCTGGTTTAACAACTGCAGTCACAGTAAATGGCACTACAACGGCACTTATCATTCTTTACGTTGCATGTTCACCTCTGGTCTTAAACCAGATGACCAATTACAAACTCAGACAGGACTGAAGCTGCATATAACTCAGACAAAATAACACAGATTTAAAGCGAGACAGCTGCTTCAACCAAAGCACAGTAAGGAAAGCACACCATCAAGGCATGAATATATCTGACTATAATTCTATTCATGCACTCCATTAAATTAATATGGCCCTTAAACATATTCCTATGGGGTGAGAGACAATTTTAGCCTTATTTTTGAAGCTGCAACCCTGGCAGTGTTTAATCTTTGAACAAATATGAAAACATAACTCAAACTGGTAAGCAGGCTTACTTGTAATTCTTATGAGGTCAACAAGTGCTTTAATGAGCTTACAAAGATAAGCAGTTCTCTGCGCTGATCTCTCATACCCTACAGGTGCTCGTCAGGTAAAGCCTCTGTACACTCTTGCTCTCTTGAGACCCTCTTAGCAAACTCTGTGGGATCTTCTACAGACAGCATTTTCCAGCAGTATGTTTTAGTTTTAAGGCAGTGCTTGTATAAGTTATAAGTTAACATAACATCACTTGTTAAAGCTCAAATTTGAACATTTAGACACCTAGCAAAATGTGCCTTTTAATCACTGCATTTGGAGACTGAGCAATCCATGATGGGTTGCTCGTGTACAAATTTTAGGTAATTTAATGAAGAGTCATTTCATATTTTTTTGTACATTAGTCTTTAAGGCATAAATAAACCATTTCAACTTGTTCATTTTGACAAAGTAAAATAGTTTAAAATAACATATCTCCCAAAGCCTGGTTCAGCCAAAGGTTTCTTCCTGTTAAAAGGGAGTTTTTCCTTCCCACAGTTGCCAAGTGTTTGCTCATAGGGGTCATCTGATTGTTGGGATTTTGTCTTTATTATTGTAGGGTCCTTGTAGGGACCTTACAATAAAAAGCATCTTGAGGCGACGGTTGTTGTAATTTGGATCTATATAAGCAAAACTTAATTGAATTGAATTATACTGAAATGCAACATGTGGCTTCGGGTGTTGATGTTTTCTAGTTTGGTTCTGTTTGTCTAATCATCCTTAGGATCCCTCCATCACAGAGCTATCCATTTTCTCAGAATCTAATTCACACATGTTGAACATGGTCTGCAAAATTGTCTCCAAGTTGATAAAAAATATTTCTTGTCCTTGACCCAGGGGTGTTTTGAGTTTCTTTAGATTTCTCTATGCCTCCATCTTAGTGATGTGAGTTTCTGCAAAAAGGTGCAGATTCACTGGAGAAAGGTTGAAAAACTGCCACAAGTACTGCATATCACTCATTTCTGAAACATCAGCCGTGGACAGTATGTTTCTCTAAACGTTCAAACCTGCTATTAGAGTGTGAAGCCTGTCCTGTGGTACTTCAGTGTCATGATTCACAGAGTGGTGTCTTTGAAGAGGCTCCACAGCTCCACGGTAACTAATTTATTCTCTAGTTACCAGAAAATGTGTGCGTGTGTCATGACTCACATGGCTAACATTTATTCTCTCTGCCACTCCTCTTCCTTCTCATCTCTCTCTGGATGTAGACATCACAGGACTCACTCTGTCTGAGTGCTGTACCAACTGCGTTTTGAATGGAAGCGCACGCCTACGTACACAGGCGTGTGTCAGATACACAGACATGAACGTACATACAAAGCACACACACCCCTAGTGTTTGCTTAAAACATCTTGTTCTGAAACATGTCGCAGAGCTGTGCAGAGAAGCTGAAAAGGGAAAAAATATCCTCATTGCAGATACGGATGGAAAAGAACTCTTTTAACAGTGTGCTGAGACAAATAATTACCCAATAGATCCGTCACACAATTAGTAACCAACTATTTTCATACTTGATTGACTTTCTTGTCGACAGCTATGCTCTCCAGATCGACTGGTTGCTTTCAATTGACCTGCCTGTCATTGGTCGGACAATAGTCTGTGAAAGCACCACATCAATGGAGTTAAGGATTAAGTCATTACTTTTGGCAGTGGGAGAGTCAGACTACCTGCAAAGCCATTTTCAGCTGAAAAAAAGAAGCTTTCATATCTAATAATAATTGACTTAAGCTAATGTGAGATTGAGAGAGGTCATCGTCAAAAACCAATTGATTAATAGAGAGTAGAGACAATTACAGATTTTCTTTGGTTGACTTGTCATAATAAAGGCCTGTCAACACAAATGTAGACAAGCAGACGGATATTAGGTAAAAGCTGAAACAAGGCACACAAGAAAGCTAGTTATCAAAACAGCAAATAACCAGAAACCACACAAACACTAAAGAGACCAAAAGACTCAAACGTGATTCTCAAATGACAACAGAGCTAAATAATTTCACAAAAATCACAAAAACTCACCATCAATAGAACAACAATGAAATCAAGAGGACACGAGATTTAAGAAATAAAAAAGAACCAAAAGTTCAACATCACCAAACCCCAGCGTGAGAACACGACTACAACCCTCACGGTTTTAGTTTCAAGCAAAAGAATGATATGATATTTATATGTTCTTAAATAATAAATATTCTATGCCTTTCTGAGCATATCCAAATATTTTGCAAACAATCTTTAAAAAAATTATTGATCAGTAATGAAATAATCATTACTTACAGCTCAGTGAAATAATACAAGATTCATCTCTGCAGCAGTTGCTGATTTGAAGTCTTTTGCATTAAACACAGGCTCTTCCTTCACATACTTGCCCCTCACTACTTCCCTGATCTCTTTCTCTCTACACACGCCTGAAATCTTTGCTCCTGTGACACTAGGAATCCGTCCTTTTTCCTTTTCAGCTTGGAGACCATTAGAGAAAGCCTTTTTTAGACTTCTCTCCTATGCATTGGGAGCCTCTCCTTCTCGACATCTGAAATGTCAAAACCCGTCAGTTTTACTGTGTTCCTGATTTTACTTTATTTTATTTTTACAGCGCTACTTTTTTTAATGTAACATGTTTTAAATCATATGTCATTAATTTGTTTTTCTTCCCTACATAACTATATTTTATCATGTAATGCTACTTTTGTTAAATGCTATAATCTTTATTATTATATGTTATTAGTCAGCTTAGGAATCTCAAAAGGCAGTTTTATAAATTGCACGTGTATACAAAGCTTTTGATAAACTAAAGAAGAGTCAAAGATTAGATTTATGGAGTTTAATTTTTAAAGTAGCACACTGACTGTATTCCAGCTGTTCACTTATTTTATATATGGTGTAGTTTCCTTATCACAAACAACAGTTATTACACTTTATTATTATCTTGTTTTTTGTTTCAATATATTGTTTTAGTCTCTTTTACTGTGTGGAGGGTATATCACAGAGGTAAGATAAAGGAAAATCAATACAGTTACTGCAATAAAAACATAACTTTTAATGTTTCATGACTAATAAACGTGTCCGTTAAGGCCTCATCAGGAAAGGTGTGATGACAAATTTTTCAGTTTCAGTTCATTTTTATTTTGGTAAACTAAAATGCTTTCTCACATTGAGTTTTAGTTTTAACTATAATAAACTTGTCATGAACTGCTGTGTATGATGACCATTAGCTATAGTATATAATGTGTAGAATTAGTATGTATACTGAATATCGTGTGATATGGATCTGAGAAAAGTGTATCACATATTACAATGTTTGTGTATATAATAGCAGAATGCCTCTGTTGTAAAAAGTGAATGATTTTATTGGGGCATTAATGGCTTTTATACTTGCAAACTGATATTATTCAAAGCCAAACAAATGGCCTGTCCCAAAACCAGTCCACCTTAATGTATTACATTTACATTTTTATTCACTGAGCTCTTTTATTTTAGTTGACCTTTTTGTATTTTCTATTTAATTATGCTTTCTCTTTTGTACAATTTCTACCTTACTAGCCCCTTATTTAATTTACTAATTTATATAAGTATTTTATTATTATTTAAGTTATATTAGGCTAGTTTCAGTATTTTGTTTCTGTGTTTTTGTTTAAAAATGCTCCTAATCATCTATTTTTTTAAAACAGGTTTATTAAATACTAGAGATGGCACGATACCACTTTTTTATGTCCGATACCGATATCATAAATTTTAATATCTGCCGATACCGATATGAATCCGATATAGTGTGTTTTTTAATCAATAAAACTGGTTTTTTTTAATATCTTGCTGCATTTTGTATAAGTTCATCCTCAAGTTTAAATAAACAACAACACTAAAGCTATTCTGTTATACCTGCATGCAAAAAATACACTGCGCCCGAAATATTTCATAGTTCAGCAACACTGATCAATCTAATAAACTTAAACCTACTCCATCCTCCCTATTCTGGTATTTTAAAGAGTACTTAGCAGAAATATTAAGCAACCTAACTAATAGGGTTGCAAACTCCCAACAAAAAAAAAAATAGGGAACCACCCCCACCCTCCACCTCATGATGCTTAATCGATGTAATCAACTTTAATTTGATGCAGGGTGAAAAAAATGCACAAAAATAAATTATTTTTCAAGAATAATTAAATAGATTCAACATCTTTCTTCAACAGAATTGCAGAATTCACAGATGGTACCTTCCCAAAGGAAAAAGTACTATAGCTTACTAGGGTATATTAGACTTAACAGTTACTATATACAGTAATGGACTTCTATACATTTTACATCAGATTAAAACTTTGGGTGTAAGATTCAGATAATTATTTATTAAAAGCTAGACATTTTAAATGAGAATAAGAAAGAAAAGTATGTCTTTGTGCCCCTTTTCCTGTTCACGCCCTATCGGCCCCCTGGCTAAACTTTGCTAGATCCGCCCCTGCACAGTTACCAGCCGTCAGCTACGTGAAAAGGATCCTGGTGTAGAAAGTAATATTAAATAAATTCTAACAACAGCTTATCAAGTTTAAACGTGCTGCTGTTGTTCAGCTGCTGGTTTCCTCTTTCTGGTGCAAAGTGGGCCAAAAACAAAGAAGAGAGACGGACTCACGACAGAAAAGCCGATCAGCTGATCATTAAGCAGTTTCACGATTGAAGTAGCGGCAGGAAGGGGAGGGAGAGAGAGAGGCAGTCGCTCCATATATCGGTTGTTAAGCTTAACGTGGGTACGCTTTACAAACATTCAGAGATGAACTTACACACTTGCTTTACTTCTCTCTGGGATAACTTCCTCGGAGATGAAATGCTGGTTTGGTAGCGAGGCTACAAATACACGCAGCCGCTCTATCACGTGAGGCATACTGCTCCGACGTGCTACGGTTATGAGCCGAGTTACGCCGTGTCGCAAGTTTTGTGAGGTGCTTTTTTGATATTTAATGGATCGGATTACATTTTTTATTTCTCGCCGATATCCGATCCAGTAATTTAGGTCAGTATCGGACCGATACCGATACGTAATATCGGATCGGTCCATCTCTATTAAATACCATTGTCCTTTTCTTTTAAGGTAATTTATATATTGGTACGCCAATATGTTTCTATCACCTAGTGATACCTGAACAGAAAGGTGACTGAAAAAATAAGAGGGGTGTATAAAGTCAAAGCTGGAAGAGTAGCAACAAGATGGTGTGTAAGCTCACAGGGGACTCCCAAACAAGCAGACCAGGGCTCTAAGGTCGATTCACTGAGACTTCACTGCATGAAGGACTACATTTGCATTTCTAATCTTTGATGGTGGACAGTCAGCAAAATACAGATTGAAAAAAAAGGAGAAAAAAGGAGCTTTCAGGGACAGTTGTCAAGATACACACACCTAATGCCAACACCTACACAAACCTAGCATACAGAGGCCCTTTATTAAATACATCTGTTTGTTAATGCAAATACCTAATCATCCAATCACATGGCAACAACACGGTGCATTTAGGCTTGTAGGCGTGGTTAAGAGATTCTGTTTAAGTTCAAACCGACCATCAGAATTGAGAAGAGGTGCCAGAGGTCAGAGGAAAATGGCCAGACTGCTTTAGACATGGGTACAGCAGCGGAAGACCACACTGGGTATCAATCTTGTCAGCTAAGAACAGGAGATTGAAGGTACAATTCACAAGAGCTAACCAAAATTGCACCAAAAAACCTTAGAAAAACTTTTTCCACTCTGACGATGAGTTCGGTGTACTCAAATCGTCTCCACAGTCACCAGATCAATCCAACAGAGCACATTTGGGATCAGGTTGACAAATCTCCAGCAACGTGTGATCGTGTCATGGCAACATGGAGCAAAATTTCAGAGGAATGTTTCCAGGACATTGTTGAATATATGCAACAAAGAATTAAGGCAGCTTGAAGATAAAAAGGGGGTTCAACCTGGCCCTATCAAGGTGTAACTAATAAAATGGCTGGCAAATGTATTTAAAGTCATCAACTTACCATGTCTACAAAACGTCCTTACAGGCCTGTTGGTAAAATGTATGAAAATATTCACCTTTGAAAAATGTTTCTGTTTTGTTTGCTGTGTGTCACAACAGGTATTATCAACAGGAAATAACGTTCAAAGCTGTCCCTAATGTAATATTGCCTGTCTTTTTTCTCATCCATATACAGCAGCGGTAGAAGAACACAGTGTGGCGGTAATAGCGGTGTGATGCAGGAAATGTGCAATGATTTTGCAAAAAAAAGAAAAAAAAAGAAAAAACAAGGCAAAAACTCAATTTCCTCTTTCACCTCTCAGCCGACATCTTCACACCTACACCTACCCAACACCCCTGATACGTCCGCGCACACACAACATACCGATGCGTGGAATATTCACCCTTCTGCGCAGGGACGCACTCTTTTACCACTCTCGTCCTCATTCACACGCAAACACACACAGTCCCAAACTCATCAGCACTTTTTTTCCACTTCCCCCAGCATGCTCCATAATTATCACATAGCAGCTCATTGCACACTGTGCCATCTGTTAGCTGAGCGCACGCACTCCCAAACCCACACACATACGTGCACAACCACACAGCCGCCAGATGCTGGTTATCTGGGATTAATAAGAGCTACCATGTATAACTAAGTTTGCAGCATATCATTAACAATTTGCAATAAGAGGATAAAAAACACACCAAGAGCAGAGCAGCATACATCCAGGAAGAAGCTGCAAAGAAAATGCACTATACCAGGAATAATGTCAATTTCTGAGGATGATGTAATCTACATACACAGCTTGGATACTGAAAGCAATTTGGGAAAAAGAAATGTTTCCTTTTTTTTGTCTTTTCTGACATTTAAAGAGTAAAAAAACCCACGCAACCCTGAAATGCACATTATTACATTTTACATCTCATATTTTTTGAGATTTGGAGAAGAAAATTCAGTTTCATTTACAATTGAGAACTGTGAGTGATGACATGTCAGAAGAAAATGTGTTAAAATTGATTACATTACTTCACATTTCTTCAAAAATGTCCTTTTCCTTGTTTTCAGTGACAAATGAGACACATTTATTCAGGGATTTGAATGCATAATGTAGGCTGTGAAGTCGTGTGAATCGTTCTGGCACTTTTAATTCCGAATATGAAAGTCGAGATCGATGGAATTATTTTTCCATCTGCAGGAACCTGAACTGGACTCCTGTTTAGTTTAGTCCATCACACTGCACACACACACTGATGCTTAATGGGTCACAAAATAAATGTTATTTAAACTATATCGGATAAGAGACTAGAAATCTTTAAATATACTCAAAAAGAAACACATCCTGTAGAAACTGTGGCTTTTTCAAGCTATTTAGACAAGCAAATATTTTATTTTTTTGGCATTCTGTCACATGAAATCATGTAAAAGGTTATATTTACGTAACCTTCAGATTTACAAAATCGGAATCAGGAGTTTTATATTAGGTGCCAGTGATTAGATCCTCCTTAATGACCGTCATCTGGAGCCTGTTTCATCTGGGGTCTGGTGTTCTGCGTGCTACTGATGTGTCACCACTGGAAAGATCTAAGAACTGTTAGGCCTCTTGGCGCGCATCAATCAAATCAAATGAAATCTATTTTCTATTCAATTTATTTAAATTCTACAATCAGAATAGAGATGGCAAAATGGTAGGTAAGCAAAACTAAGGCTACGTTGACACTGCAGGTCTTAACGCTCAATTCCGATTTTTTGATCAAATCTGATTTTTTTGTCTGCTTGTTCACACTACAAATAAAATGCGACAACAAACGCGCTCTAGTGTGAACGCTCAAAGCGGCCCGCATGCGCAAAAGAAGACGTCACACACAACGCGCTCTGTTTAGACCCAGAGCAAACAGTATTGTTTGACTGATGGCCTTTAATATAAAGACTTCGGACTTTACGTTTCCCAATTTTTGCTTTAAGTTATTTTGTTATTTACATAATAATGTAAATAACCTAATAATGATCCTTATTGCTGTTTTAGAGGAGCGGTGCTTCAAAGGATAGTTGCAGATTTCTGTCAGAATCTGCAGATTATACAGTACAAATAAAATGTTCACGTTGTCTTCCCAACAGTTTCACTGGATGGCCAGGAAGCGTTCGCGATGTCTTCTCGGGCGCTTCTCCGGCGCTGATAATTGGCGTCTGTCTTGTGTCAGTGACGTAAAAGACGGATTTAATGCGACATGACCGTTCAAACAGCAGTCGCTTTCTAAAACATCGGATACGTGTCGGTTCAGTACCACATACGAAAGTGACCCAGATCGGATTTGAAAATATCGGATTTGTGCCGTTCACACTGTCATACCATGATCGGATATGGGTCGCATGGGGTCAAAAAAATCGGATTTGATGCGCTTTCGCCTGCAGTGTGAACGTAGCCTAACATTTTCTAAAAAGAAAAAAAAAACTATGCAAAAGTCTAGAGCAGGGATGACAACCTCATTTTTACATTCAGTCCACTTTGATGATAAGTGGGCCAGTCCAGTGAAACTATATGATTAAATGTGTGTTACAGACAACGTTCTGGTAGATCATTGCTCAGACTGTTATGTAATTATGAATTTAGTATATAACCTTTTCATTAAATTACAGAAAATGTCCTTGTACTGTGCTGTAGTACGGATGGCAGTGGGTGGTGTGGGTCTTTATCGATAGGAAAATACAGTTAAAAGTTCAATGATAATGTTTGCTACCTAGCTTCAACATTAACATTACTGTTTTATTATTAGCCACTGCTGTTATCTTAATGATACCTTAACAGATGGCCGATGTGATTGTGGAATAATTGCTTATAGTGAAATAGCTAATGTTAACACGTGTGCCTGACAGGCTGATGTTTGTGATAACAGTTTAATACTTCAATGTCATTGAAATAGGAGATTTACTGACCTCTTTGAATTCCTCGTAAAGTGTTGTTTAGTGTTGTGAATGTCACCTAATAACATTAAAAAAGTTAGCTGTTCGTGTTTGTGTTCAGCTGTTAGTGAGGTCAGGTGTGCCTGTCTGCAGCACTGCTCTATGAGGTTGTGTTGACTGGAAGAAGCGAAGACGGCTCTGTTGGTATCAGTTCTGTTTGCTGGTAAGTATCTAAAGCACAGGTATGGAACTCCAGGTCTCGAGGGCCGGTGTCCTGCAGGTTTTAGATGTGTCCTTGATCCAACACAGCTGATTTAAATGGCTAAATTACCTCCTCAACATGTCTTGAAGTTCTCCAGAAACTAATCATTTGATTCAGGTGAGTCTAAACAGGGTGAGATCTAAAACCTGCAGGACACCGGCCCTCGAGGCCTGGAGTTCGACACCCCTGATCTAAAGCGACAGTTTTTAGTATCAGTTAGTATCTGACGATCTTTCTTTTTTGACAACCCTACAAACATCAAAGATCTTTTGCACTGGGCACATTATTTGCTGTGTTCACAGTAACGATACTCATGTTTGGCAGAGACCAAAGACAGCTTTGTTAAGAGAAGACTCTTATACCACTTGTCAAGCGTGGTAGTGGAAATGTTACACTTCACTTTTGCTTTGCTTTATTATGGCCTGACCAGATCCCAGCCATTACCTAAGCTGTGGACTTTCTATCATATTAAAGAGGTAATGTGCGGCCATCCGTCTAAAAACTTAAGTTGAACTAGAGGTGGTCCTTGTAACAAGATAACGACCTTAAGAGCATCAACAAGTCTACTAAGAAATGTCTAAAAAAACTGGATGGTTACTGAATAGCTCATAGTTAAACATTAAATTGTTGTGGAGTATTTAATACAGGCTTTATATGGAAGAAACAAGAAGGCATCCTTGGAAAAAAAGGAATTTAGGGAAGCACATAAGTCTTATGTCAAAGATGTACTTAAATTCTCCATATGTCGATATTAGAGGTCAACCAATATATTGGCCCCGCTGATATTAGCTATTTGCCAATATCAGTATTTGCCGGTATATCAGTATTGGCATTTATAGCAGATGATAAATTAAAGTGTAAAAAGTAACAAAGAGCAGGGAGAAACACCCTTCAACCATGTCATGAGTGTGGAAGTTGCATAATTTGTCGGCTTCCCCATCACTGTGACAAAAACAACCGACTGACCTGAGCAGAGTTGGTCAGAGAGTAAGGGGGTAACCCACAAGTTGTGACAATAGATTAATATTATATTGATAATATTCTCAATAAGGATTCATAGAAAAGTACACATAACAGATGTTTGGGAAATCTGTTTATGTTTTGTGCGTTGGAAAGAAAATATCGGCCGATATATCAGAATTTAAAATCACCAAGTATTGGTATCTGTCTTAAAAAAACTTTAATCAATATACTGGTAGAAAAAGCTGATTTTCCTTGTGGTGTTCTTGAAATATATCACCTTTATCTGCAGGCACTGTTTGAAAGGGTTGCTTACATTTTCACACAACTGCGGCTACAAGATAATGTCTTGACACCTGCTAGCAAACACGCTGTAATGTAAAAGTCCTTCCAAGTGCAAAATGCTTTGGACTGCTGGTCTATCTTCAAGTCGTTACAGAACAGACTGCTAACAAGTGCACCATGTCTTCTTGAAGTTGCAGGCACTGGAGTCTGATTTCTATCTAGCCAAGACGGATGAAAGATAAACCAAACTGTGTCCAAAATAAAGCTCTTTGGTTAGTGCGAACCTAAACCAACCAATTACTAAATACATAAAGCTAAACGTCGCTGCTCATGTCCAGAGCAGGATAAAACGAACTGTGATGGCACCCTCGTAACATTTAATGAGTATTTCTACAGGTTGGTTCTTACTACCAGTGCGAGGCACTCCAACAGCCAGGACCTTTGCAGCAACCAATTAAACATCAAGCAGTGCTGACATCACAATAAACCCATCCTGCCGTTTATAATTTATATATTTGTTATCTTGTAGCTGTCTGCACATCAGTCACAGAGCTGGAAAATGATCAAACATGCTCACTTTCCCTCTATGCAGCTTTAGAGGGGATTTATGCTGAGTGTGAGTGTGTGTATGTAGGGGGGGACTCCCCCTCTTCAATTATTTACAGGAAGCCCTCATGCATCTGTGACTTTCAGCGACAGGCTGAGGAAGCCCAGCAGAGCAGCACAGATCTCCGTTCTTTCTCTTCCCGATTACCCCCTTTGTCTACAGGCTTGTTTTTGCTCCTTTTTTTTTTTTAACAACTTTTTCCTCTCGTCCTTTTCCCCCTTCTGCCTAAACATTTTGCCTCCTCCCTCTCCATCCTCTCCCTTTTTCTCTATACATTTTTCATTTGTGTTTTGCACGTCTAGCTCCACAACATTTTACCTCATTTCATTTTGTCTGCAGTCCCCTCCCTTCAGTCTTTTCCTCTGTTTTACCCTTTTCTCCTTCATTTCCAGATTTCTTTCTTATTTAATCAATGTCGTTTCCTCACATTTACATCACATATTTCTATTTTCTCTTGTATTTCTTGCATTCATCTCCTCTCTCCACCTCCTTCTGTCATTTTTTGCGACTTTTACTCTCGTTCCTTTCCCATTTTTCCTTGACTGTCTCGTCCTTTTACTTGCTCTTCATTTTCACCTCTTCTGTCCACATCTGTGTCACCTTCCCTCTCTTTTTTCTGTCTGCAGCCCTTTTCCTCCCTCCTCTTGATCTTTTCCTCATTGTCCTTGCCCTACTTTCTCTCCACTTTCTTTTCTTCTGCCTCACATCCAAGTCTATTCTTTCTTCTCCCCTCTCCTCCTTTCATTTTTTTTTCTGTTATGTACTGGCCTCACCCTTTTTCCTCTCACCTCTCCCTTTCATTTCCCTCCTTTCATCTCTCTTGTTTCTGCCTCTCCTCTCCGCTGCCATCCATTTCTATTCCCCCATCTCCTCCCTCCCTCCCTCTCTCTCTCTCTCTTTCTCCATCACCTCTCCTTACCTCTCTCCTTCTCCCGTCACCTCCTTTCCCCTCCTCCTCAGCTCCTGTCATCTCCAACCAAAAAAAGAAATGAAGGGGAGGAAGCAGGGGTGATGTCACAAGAGGGGACGTCAGTGGAAGAGGTTGAACTTTCTCTGAAGAGTCAGCATGGAAATAATTCATATTCTGCTCAAACATCTTCACGCCGCCACTCTTCTACCTCACTTCCCCTCCATCCTGCTCCGCTCCACTTGCTCTTCACCTCCTCTGCCGTCTCCCTGTCATGTCTTTCTTATTGTTCTCCATGTCTCTTTCTTATTTCAATTATTCGACAAGGTTTTCAGATTTTTCTTTCTTTTTTTTTTTCATTGTCTGAATTTTTTATGTTCAGGAAGGAGATGCTTCTGGAAAGGACGCAGAATCTAACGATTATCAAATAATAAAAGACCGACTGAACGCATACTTGTCTGTAATCAGGCTAATATGCTTCACTGGCATCTATTCAAAGCAATTTATCTCTCTTTTCATCTCTCTCTCTTTCTATCTAATGAAACTGTCTCCAATCTTCTGTCCCACAAAACCTAAAAAATGAGTCTTTCACAATATCTTCTGACATGAAAAAAGCTTTTTGTGCTATTATGCACCGCTGGCTCTGACTCAGTATTCGTCTCTCAATTCCAGTTTATTTTTTAATTGATTTTAAGAATTAATCAGCTGCAGCTCACAACAGTGGGGTTTTTTTTGGGTTTTTTTTCATATTTTAAAGCCAGATTTCAGTAAAGTTCCCCAATGCATGCTGGGTTAGTGATCTTTGCATCTGATTTTTAATCAGTGTACCGTCACACAGAGCAGAAACCAGAGGATCTGTGACGTAGTGGCTCACACAGCTCACGATCCATCACAATTCACAGGTTTTTGTAATGTGTGAAGTGCAGAACGGAAGTGAAAAGTACTGCACAAGCTAATGAGAATCAAAAATCCTTTAATAAGTCAACGGGGCTTACAAACACTCAAATTCAGGACAAAGGAAAGTGTTTTAACACATTTCAGAGCACTGGTCCCAATACAGATGTTAGGTTATGGTAATAGGGAGGCCCTCCAATAAGACCACTCCCTCCACAATCATGACCAATAAGATCATGCTCATCACCATCTAACAGGATATGTGGGATTCAACACATGTGCAAAGTGATATTTAAAGCTATCACATTTTTTTGTATTTTCATGAAGCTCATTCTTTGTACTTATGTGCATGCAGAATTCATAGACACTAAGAATCTTTGCTAAATGATTTCAACTGACTATTGTTCAGTACATTAAGAGTGAGAATTTGGTGAAACTGTAAGTAGTGCGCAAGAAAGTTATGCTGTTAAAACAGAAGATAAAACAGCAAATATGACCTTGAGCTTGACCTCAGTTTGGGTGAGGACCCATGAGATGATTGTTGTGTGAAAGTAAAATATAACTAATACTCTAGGAGGAAAAGCGAATCTTGTGAAAATGGAAAAGTGCCTGTAAAATGACAAACTTGTCCTTGACCTTGAGCACAATTTGAGTCAAGACGCATTGTTGATCACTGTGTGCACGACTGATAAAATTTTGAAACTCTAGGAGGCGTTGTGATTCTTGTGACACAGACAGATGGATAACGGACGCCTAACCACGGCATAAGCTCATGTGTCCTTCGAGCCCAAAACTCCACATTAAGACCAAGGTCCCTGGATACAGTCCAAACAGTCCCTACACCTGGTAACTAAGCAGGGCTGTACAAAAAAATCCCCTCATGTTTCTTCCACACAATACAACGTCAGTGTGGAAGGTGATGATATATGTTTAAAATATCTGTCACATTAGCCGGACAGTGATTCATTTAGTTCATATCCGGCTCTTTTAAAGCCCCAGTTAGTAGCTTTAATTGCCAAGAGGAAAAAACCCTGTAATATTAACTTGTTATCTTTTTAAACTGATTTTTTTCTCCACCAAATTAAACAATTAAGGTGAACGTGACAATTTCTTTAACATTTTATTATTCAAATGTAAAATAAATATATGAAGTTTGAATAAATAATGAAATAACACCTTAAAAACTATCTCTGCTTAATTCCCAAACTATTTTTGAACAGTTTTGAGCAAAGAAATTTACCACTTTAATCAGAGCTAAATTTAACAAACTAATCTCTCAGCTCAGTTTCCCTTTGCAGACAAAGCAAAGCCTTCTGACTTTTTTCAAAGCAATAACATGTCCAGTTCTCAATAATTAAAATCACACAAGAAGTTGTCATTGATAAATTCAGATCCACAAGTAAGCTAAACACTTTCTCCTGAGCATTGCTCCCCAATGCACAAAAAACAGGAAAGCGCCGTAATGCTGGTTGTATTCGGTTAAAGCTCCCTGTGCTGTGCCGCACGCATCAAAGAAGCTGAAACAAAGCATTTCTTGTTGTGTTTGTGTGTGTGTGTCTGTGTGTGTGTGTGTCTGTGTGTGTGCGTGCACTCACCGAGGAGTAAAGGTGACCCTCTCCGTTCATTGCGATGTAGAGACCGGTCTTAACTGATTGGATGGCCACGACTCTCAGACCCACAGGAATTAAGTTAAACAGAGCTGAAGACAAAAGGAGACAAACTCAGTTCATGTGTTTGCGCTTCCTGCACACTTGTTGTGTGTCTCTTGTTGAAATGCAGTGCTCCCAGAACTGCTCAGTTGGTTTGGTCAGCTGGTGAAGGGTGAAGCAGCCTCCACGGTCTCGTGGGGCTGCTTGCAGGGCTTTTAAATTCTGAATTTTACAGAAGAGAGATGCATTCAGAGAAGTGATGGATTTCTTTTCTTCTATCCCAGTGCTCATAGGTGTCTATTAAGATATTTAATATGACTGGATGAGAAATATTATTTGTGTAGCAAAAAAATCATCCATTGTTCGGCTTAACATATAAAAGACTTTGTGACCAAAGTCTTCTTAGAAGCAGGAGAGTAAAAAAGGTTTGTTCAATCTGAATCTGAACACCAGAAAAATAAAGATCAGGTGGAGGACATAAGGATATCTTAACCAAGGACTCTGTGACATTTTAATATGAGCCACTTCTCATTTTTTCCAGAGGCACAGTCCACCTCTCAGCTCCATCAGGTCAGTGTTATTTGAAGAATGGCAGTCAGTGACGGTAAAGAAACAGACGGCTGGTCGCACCCATGTAGCCCGGGGGGCTAGCATCACCGGTGGTTTTGTTCACTTCCTGCAATCACGTAGCATCTTTTATCTTGTTTTCTTTTCTTAAACTGAATAATAGATAAATAATCTAGAATTATAACTCAACAAATACACATAAATTTAAACCAGAATATCAGTAGATGACATTATTTACTTTTTGAGGGGTCAACTAAGGAATTCATTTAGGCAGTTTACAAGAAGAAGAAATAACATTTTTGTGGCTCTCCAATCTCACTGTGCTTTCTAATTATGTTCTTAGCTCTATGACAGTGACTTCAATTTTACCAAAACTGCTTTACAAACATCAGTAAGACAGTAATGGATTCTGCATGCGAGAGAATCAGGATTAAAATTAAATTGATGCAAAAACGGAGCAAATAACCCAATCAGGCCTTGAGTGTCACTTCAGTTAAACAATCACAAGCAGCAAATCTTTCAATTTTAAAATAAACCCGCAAAGACAAAGGCAGGGCGTGAAAAATCACCGATAATATGCTCACGATTTCCATTCTGATATAGTTTTTTAATCTAGATCCTCGGATGTGAAAAGATGAAAATGATCACGCCCGTCGGCAGTTATGACCTTTCAAGGTTGTTAAAATTCTTCTGTCTCTCACTGAGGTCGGCTAAAGTGGTGCCACATTTAACTCGTGTGATCTGCGTGCTGACAGCACCAACACACTAACAGCATCAAGCAAGATTTAAGGTGAACCTTTCTTTCTTTGTGTCCACAGAGGAGAATATTCGGGTGCAAATTTTCAATGTAATTAACAGCTTTGGTTCCTCAGGTCAGCGTAAACTAATTGTGTGTTAGATTAGCTGTAACCTAACATCCACAACATTTTTTTTAACTCATGATGTCTACCCTTGATTTTATTCACCTATACTATTGTACATGTCTAAGTTTCATGAGAGTTTGAAGTCTGTTGTCCATTCCCTCGCCTCCTCTCACCTACCTGAACCTCTCCAGCTGATAAAAAAAAGCATTTTATTAGGTTTTTCATTCTCCGTTGCATTCTGTGAATCCGGATCTAGACTTTACATTATTGTCTTATTGTGCGGATGCTTTCCTCTATCGCTGCCGGTATAATTGTCTCGGGCGTTTGTGACTCCTCTTTTGATTAGCTGCCGCGTCCCACGGCTCGAGCTTAAAGATGTCATCGTTTCATGTTGCGAGTTTGAGGCCCGGCTTCGAAACATCCGCCTCTGAGATTTCTGCCTCCAACAGCAAGTGTGTCTTTCCTACGACAATGTCCCAGATACTCCGGATAATCCACACAGTTCACTGTCAACTGCTGAAAGCTTTTTACGACTGTCAGGCAATGAACACCTATTGATGTGATATGCATCCATCAACCATATACTGTATTTACCCTTAGGTATAGATACTTGCTGATTAACATTTGGATTATTTTTTTCGACAGCTGAAGCCTTTAGAAAGGAAACGAGTGCACACATTATCGCGTAAAAACATAAAAAAACAACCATGACCTAAAATGAAGGTCGCAACAGTGGATGTGCTCTTTTCTTTGTAATCAAAGGCTGATTACACCTGATCAGAGCCCTCATTAATCAAGGTTGCTTAGAAATGGTTGTTGATTTCTCAACCAACATTTACAGTGGAAATATGCCCAAGCACACCTGCGAGCAATCAGACTCGATAGATATCACAGTTAGTCAACCACCATCGTGCTGCACAGCCTTCATTAACATGAAGACATGAGACCAGCTGATCAGAGGTGCTGACAGCTGTCCCTTTAAATGCTGCTGGAAATGTTACTGACCAGTCAAATGGAAAAAAAATAAATAAATAAATTGGAGCTTGGCAACAAGCTTTGTCTCATCTACTTACTGCAGACTCGTTGTGGTAGAAATGTTAAAAAATAAAGTAATTAATGTAGATGTGAGGACATTTGGCAAAATAAATAAAAAAAATAATAATAGTAAATAAGTAGAACACTACCGCAACAGGCGGACCGCAGAGCTCAGGCGGCTCGGCCAATGAGTGAGTGGCACGCCGCAGTGATTACTGATTAGCATTTGATTTTCTCTAAGCCCAGTACATCAGAATATTACAACAAAGCTACATCAGTCAATAAGCTGTCCACCTGCTGCTCCTCCCCCGGGGGGGCTGGGTTGGGCAAAGAGGGTCAGAAAAAGTGAGCCTTAAAAAACAAATAAAATAAACTCTAAGAGCAGCCACTTGTCGCAGAACATTTGGTCAGCTCTAAGAAAATGTCAAATGCCCCAAATGGAGCAATGATAAACACTCTGTTAATGTCTCATTGCTTCTTTCATGACTGCAGCTTCACTCATTGCCACCAGTTAAAAACTGTTCAGGTCAGATCACTGTGACTGAACAGTAAAGCTGAAGAGCATGTTACTAATTCCCCCACAAACTGAGGAACTTCTATTTAACCACTTATAACTACTGTGAAATATTTATGAATGCCTATCTTATCTTTTTTCTCTCTTTCCCACTGGACTCTCCTCTTTAACAGTGGGAAAAAAACACGTGCCCCAACCTTCATATTAGATGAGGGTGGAGAGATTGACACGTCATCTCTAAATACCCAGGCAGCCTAGAGAAACAGTGTCAGTAGTTTTTACACTGCTATGAAATATATTTGGTTTGAAACGCTTCTCTCATTTCTCTCTTATTTACTGTAGATACTGGTTGATGTGCCTTGCGTACATGCATCTGTCAAGAGTGTGCAACTGTCTGTCCAGGAGGCCAATTATTAGCAATGGCTCTGACCTCTATACGACCCAAATGATGCTTAAATGTTAAAAAAGGTGTTTTGCCACCAAGAAACATAAGGGAACATACATGAACTGAGAGCTTTTCTTACGTATCTTAATACATGTTTAATCATTGTGTTAACAATGCTATTTCAATCACGAACGAGAAACTATTTATCATGTAAATGTCTGCAGTTCATGGATAGCCTGAAAAACTCAGAGAGGATGTCACTGAATGTGTATTCAGTCTAATTCCAATTTACTTGTATTGTTTATGCAGCAGCACATGCATGAGATACTTTTAATTAATGTGTGTTTTTGATGATTAATTAGGTTTTACATAAATAAATTCATGCTTTTTCATGCATTGAGGCATGTGTGGCATTCACGATAATTCACGTGCCACCTAAAGTTTAAAGGAAGCTCTTTTTCCAGATAATGTAAATTCTGAAAAAATAAACACATCTGTAGTTTTAGTTGCCATGAGCAGATGTTGTAGGAAAGCAAATAAAATACTAAATTTGGCAATCTGGCCATTACGTTAAAGCAGTTTCCTATAGACGTCTTGCAAAAAAATATCATTCCACATCCTGCTATTAATCTGTAGAATAAAAACTGCAACAAACTTCGTAACATATTGTTGTTAGCGGACTGTGAAAAAGCCTTGTCCACCTTTGACACCGATTTCCACAACAGAAATACACATTTGGGTTGTTTGTACAGTCGTGGTAAAAGGAAAATACACCCTCTGTTAACTTTAAGGTTTTATATATCAGGACATAATAAAAAAAACACATATGTTCTTTAACAAGTCTTAAAATGATTTGAAAACAGTCTCAGATGAACAACAACACATGACATACCTGTTATTATTCATTTAACAAAAGCCAAAATGCAGAAGTAATGTGTGGAAAGTACACCCACTCAGTAGCTAGCTACCTTTAGTAGCAACTTAATCGTAATCATTTCCTGTGTGACCTTTGGTCCGCTCTTCTTTACAACATTGCTTCAGTTCTTTGAGGTTTGCAGGCATTTGTTTATGAAAAGCTCTGTTAAGATCCCACCACAGCTTTATAATCAAGTCAACCTTGATTCTTTTCTGTTGTAGATTTGCTGCTGTGCTTGTGACCATTGTCCTTTTGCATCATCCAATTTGGGGCTTTAGCTGTAGGACAGATGGCCTCACATTTGACTCTAGAATAATCTGGCATACAGAGAAGTTCATGGTCAACTAAATGACTGTAAGGCACCCAAATCCTGTGGTTGCAAAACAAGCCCAAATTATCAGTACGCTACCACCGTGCTTGACGGTTTATATGAGGTGTTTGTGCTGCATTTGGTTTTCCCCAAACGTGGTGCTGTGCATCATGACCAAACAGCTTCACTTTGGTCTGGTCTGTCCAAAGCACATTGTTCCAGAAGTCTTGTGGTTTGTTCAGATGTAATCTTGCAAACCTAATCCATGCTTTCCATGTTCTTTTTAGGGAGAACAGGCTTTCACCTGCAACACTACCAAACAATCCATACATGTTCAGTCTTTTTCTCATTGTGCTGTCATGAGCTTTAACATTTAACACACTAACTAAGGCGTAGACTCGTAGACTCTGAGATGTAGCTCTTGGGATTTTTGCAGTTTCTCTGAGCATTGCATGCTCTGACCTTGGGGTGGATTTGCCAGGACATCCAATCTTGGGAAGACTGTCGGCTATGCTGAATGTTTTCTAGGTTACTGAACAACCTGCTCTCACTGTAGAATGATGAACTTCAAATTGTTTGGAAATGACCTTATAACCCTACCCAGACTGCAACAGTTGCTTCTCTTCCTTGGTATTGTATAAACACACACCCGAATGCATCAGACCAGCAAACTTCCCGAACTTCTGCTTTTATAGAGGTGCTCACACTTGCTGATGATCAGTTAACCAAGTGCATTTGATTAGCAGCACCTGTCTGATACTGACCTTCTTAATTCCTATGGAAGCAGTAAAGGCACACTTAATTATTTTACTTAATTATTTTTGTTGCCATATTATATTATATATTGTATTTATATAGTTTTAAGACCTTCTGAGGAACAGATGATTTTTCATTATGTCCTTATGAATAAAACCTTAGACTTGAAAGAGAGTGTGCTTTCTTTTGACTATGACTGAATATCTCCAGATGTTTTATTCCTTATATACACATGATTGTTTATGATGTCACATATGTGTGTATGTGTGCGTGAGTGTGGGTGTGTAACGTGTCTACTAACAGGAGTTGGTGCTGTCGTCTTTGGTCCCGTCCAGACTTCCATCCTGGCCCATCTGGAGATAGAAGCCCTGCCTGCAGAACAACCTGGTCACTATGCCCTTCAGCTGTGGTTCTACACGCCACAAAACACAGACAAAAGACAGAGAGAGGAAGAGTTGAAAAAACAAGCTGATCTTCAAATCAGAGCATGCCGCACATTGTAAGGACCCGTGCATATCGTTAAGCAACACGAGACAAAACCAAGTGGTGATTAGTGTCCGTTTCAACGCTGACTTATGTAGAAAATTCCTCCTCTGAACTCACATCCTGCGCACATCTCTGAGGACACATTTGTGGCACAGTACAGTTTAAAAAGAAGGACAATGTGACCACATGAAGCCTCCTGCATCCTGAGGGATTTCCTGTGGAGAGACTAGTCAAGCACATCCAATCCATTACAGGATTCTTGGACTAATCCGTCCTTCGTGGTCATTGTTCCACTTGAATAACATTGATAAATTATTTCTGAACCTTTGATGGTAACGTGCAGCCTTAAATAGCTTTGTGTCTACTGTGCTCTGTCATGATTTACCAACATCTTTGTATACAGGTGCTATTCTGTCTGCTCTAATGATTTCTCTTTATCTCAAGCACTTTCCCCCCGCCCATAATATCCATAATATTTTAAAGCTCAGATTCGACTACATCGTACGTAAATACTTAATAACCGTCGCAGATTTTGAAACCTCTGCAATAATTAAAAAGCACATCTAATGTAGCAAACAGAAGGCTGTGCTCTCGGCTATTTCATGTGGCTACAATTAAGCAGAAGCTGCATTTGCCTCTCGCCGTTTGGCTCTGTGCATCCTGTATTCGTACAAGGAACAACTAAAACGAGACAAAATGACAAAAGTGACAGCGGGCCTGAAGGAGAGGGAGGAAACGCACGAAATGACAAAGGACATGGAAAGCAGCTGAGAGACAGACAACAGACTGATTCACTAGACAAAGATCGAGATCGAGAGAGTCACAGATGGACAGAGAGAGACTGACAATCGGACGAAACTCCGACTGGGTCTAGGCATTTAGGCGCTTCTTCGACAGGTACTAACAGTTATTTTCTCTATCATCTCTCCCTCTGCACAACACTCATCCACACAAACACACACACAATGGTTGCAGAAGCTGATTATCTAAAATGACATCTCACAAACATACAGACACACGTACACACACGCACACACGTGACCACGCCCATTCTCCCTGCATAACACACATCGTGACTTCGCAGCTATAAAAGGGGGTGGGAATCCCCTTTGAACATGTATGTGAGAGACAGAGAGGGACTCTGTGGAGGTATACCCTAATGCATAGAGAAGGAAAAAAAAGCTGCGAGTGACCCAGTTAATGAGGACCATGTGTGTGTGAGAGAGGGAGACAGAGAGGGAGAGGGGTGTTTTCCATCTTTGCGTAGAATCCATCTTGTGCAGCAGGGGAGAAGGAGGGAAGAGGAGCCATGACGCTTGTAACCAGCACTTGAACTGCAAAAATTCACAGCACACAACCAAGCACGATATGCGGTGGCGTCTGTAATAAAATCTTAGTTAGAATATAAAGACGGCTATTAAATCACAAGGGAAGGATCGATCGCATTTTATACTAAAGATTTCTAAATAATATAATAGATACTTTCAAACGCTCCTCAGTGGAAATCCATTTTATTCTTGCCTCTCTCTTGTAAAAAAAAAAAAAAAATCGTGCATTTAAGTAAACATGTTTCCAGCTGACGGTTTGGGTATTTCGTTTTGCTTTATGATCCCATATAACTCTCAACATTTGAATCTAAACTCAGGGAGCACACCGCCTGCTTCAGACACGCTGAAATCAGTCACATTTCAATCTATCCTTGTTCGTGTGACGCGTATTCTCAGACAGCTGCTAAATTGAATTTATTGTCTCTCATCCTCATCTTTTTCCCCCCATGGTGTGCCATCAACTAAAATGCATTAATAAAACAGAGTGTGAAATGTATTTTTGCATTAGAGCTAAACCTGGAGGCACAGATGAGACCTTTCAGTCGGGCTTTGCCTTGATGCATCTGTCTCTCGGTAGGCTTTAAAAAAAACCCTGTCTGATATGGATATACTGCAGCAGGTGGATTTCAGTGGCAGCATGTAATAAAAGAACACGTTTTCTGGCTGGTGTTGTGACTCCGCCGATGGGAATTTACAAGGACGGGCGATTTGTTTAACAGAACAATTTATTTCCAAGTTGGGCTGCAAAAATCACAATATGTGTGACGTCTAAACTTAATCTCGCATCTACAGAGAAGAGTGCAGGAATCTCCTTTTTTACAGAAGGGTGGTAAATGAGTCGTGCTAACGTGGCTTCTCAGACTGTGGGGTGTCCCCCACTGTGTGTGTGTTTTTTGGGTTACTGAGGTGTGGCAGAAAAAGTCTGATTAACCACTGCCTTCGCTTGAAAGGTCACAGCAAATCAATCCGAGGTTGTTCTGAGAGATCCCCTCTATCCTGTGATGAAACGGTTCTACCCTGATGGGAGTGAGCTCTTCCAGCCTCCATGCTGCACGTGAAGGTTCACTGAATGGTAGGACTGACTCATTATGCTCGGCTCAGGCTTGTCGTCAGCTGCGATGGTCGTCGTGGAAGATCGGGTGATCATACAGTCATGAAATGTTTTGTGTTTTTTTTGTGGCTGAGAGACATCAGTCAAAGCTGCCATCTTTTGTGACGTAAGTGATGTCGTCAAGAAAGAGGTGCTAGCTAGCGGTTTCCAGTTCCACAGTCTGCACCAGCAACAAGGCTCCTCTTTAGCTTTGTCTTATTTACAGGCGAGAGAATATAAAGTTCTGAACAGATGGTGAAACAAAAGTGACAGAAGTGCTCTGGAAGACCCCCCCCCCAAATAAAAATCATCATTCATGGTCTTTCATGGTCAAAACACTAAATAAACAAATATCTTTTCTGATAATTTTGTTGTTGAGTTTTTCATAAAATGATCCAATTCAGCTGTGTTGGTGTTTGTTGTCTTTTTTACAGAAGCCTTCACCTGAACGCCACGCTTCAGGAGTTTAGCGTGAAAACAATACACTCATGTATTTAAAAGTGGTGAATGTTGGTCTTTGCATAACTCGCTGCTATAAAAGATGAAAAAAGACACACACAAAAAAAATCAATAACCCTCTAAGAGTCACCTGCTCGTCCATTCACTCCTTCTCCCACCGTATGAAGCAGCCGCTGCCACAGTCATGTCCCCACTGTTGTTGAGGTGATATTCCCACTATTCCCAGTATCTCCCCTCCATCCTGTCTGTTACTAGAGAAATTCCCATTCTTGGGTTGCCATGGCAACAGTCTCGTGATTCCAGACTGTTCCAGTGAAAGGGTATTCCCCAGTCCGCACACACATACACACACACACACACACACACACACACACACACACACGCACACACACATGCACACGCACACACAGAGCTAAATTTTCTCCATGATGTGATCTGATTCAATCAGTCAGCCAATCAGGCTGCCATGCTAATTTGACATGTCGTATTGTCTGTTAATTCGCCCCAGTCTGAGTCTACATGCGGCGTAAAATATGGTTTGCAACACAAGTGTCTCATACAAGCGAGGCGCTTGAAGACCTTCTCTCTTTTTCTTTGCACACACACACACACCGTCTCACCAAACAAAAGCACCCGAGCGAAGAATTCACGTCCAGAAACCGAGTGCACCAATTTCATCCTCATTTGCATCAACGTGATTAGTGATTAGAGGAACACGCGCTGCTGAAAAGGGGGCATTTATATGAATCTAGAGATATAAATAATACAAGTCCTTAACCTGAATTTGTCATAATGAGACAGCCTGATCAAATTTTATGCCAAGTCTGAGCCACATCTTCATCGTCGCTTCAATGCTGCGCTGTGCTGGTACTTCTTCACAGGCTTTTCTAGCCTTGACAAGAGCACCGTCCTTCATTGATTATCTATACTGCTTCTTATTATGCATTGACTGCAAAGCACGGGAACACCCTGTGCAGACATGCAGCTTCACAGACGTAGCATCTGGGCAAACAGAGGCGACACAGTGAGCCACAGAGCTTCCCCTCGCTGCCGTGGGTGACAATCAGTCACCGGCTTTAAAATGTGGCAGAATATTGGCAATTTGGCACCTGATCCGCGGAAATCCGTTTTACTGAGAGCAACTCAGTTCAGATTCAGGTTCATGTGGCAACATGGAAGCAGCTCAGTTGTCTTTTAGTTCGGCTCTGCCTCTTGGGAGAGGGTCTGCACGTGATCAGAGGTCAGCCTGGAGAAAACATTCCTACTGCAAGGCCTGAGTAAATGCCAGGTCAGGTTTTTATGTCCTGGGTAAAACACTTACAGGTTTAAAAGAAAAATCTGTTTTTTATGACTAGAAACAAAAACAACTAGAAAAAGCAACTATATCTCTTTAAGTGAAGCTAAATTTAATGAGAAATTAAAGATCTCTGCACGCACATGTATGTTATCACTAATTGCAAGCACAGATTTAATGATCTCCCTTAAGAGAAGTAACTTTGCTTCTTATTGGATTCAGGAGAGGTTAAAGATGAAATCCATTCATAATTTGTTGCTCATCATAAAAACGCCTGTCTGTAGACGGTAATTTCTTTTGTGTTGTCTGATAAAATGAAACCAAGGTCCATTTGTTGCAATGTCTGGACTCAAAGTTCATGATCATTTTAAACACTGAACGTTTTTTTAAATGATGGACAAAACACGTGTTGCGTCTCTATACACAAGACATTCCTCGCTTCAGCTGCACTTTTCTTTTGTTTCGTGCTCTTGTGAGTCCCATGTTTTAATGTAAACATCATTCCAACTGACAGCTGTGATATTTATGATTCAAAATAAGACTTTACCTGCCCAGCATCCGCCTGTCACCACAGAACAGAAATCAAAGCACACTGCTACAGACAGGTTCAATCAGTAAGTCATGCTGTTAAACTTTATGTTATAATTTTTTTTTAAAAATTGTCATGTTCAGTATTTTATTCGTGGAAATATTTGTTTAAAAAATGTATTGAAAAAAAATGTATTTTGTATGCAATGCATCTGCTCTAATTAGCCGCAAAGCCAAGAATGAGAGTGCGTTAAGAGTGAAACATTGATCCTGCATGACAGCAGGTGAATGTTTTTTTAAACCACAATTTCTTTATTTTTTGGCAACAATTGTTTTATTTTTGTTTGTTTTTTCATTTGCTGGGATGATCGTGTCCGTCGTGTGGCAATCAAATCCTCCAGTGATGGCAGCAGCTCTTAAGTGAAGCTGATTTCACTGCAGGATTTAAAGACTGTTGACTAAAATCCACCCACACCAGTGTGATGAGTTCTCTGCTCAGATGTCTAATTACTAATAATAACAACTAACAAAGAATAACTATGGACGAGAAGGCGCTTTGGTCAGATATCACATTTTCAGCAGTAAGAAGCACGCAGATATACCGTGTGTGTTCGAGTTATTGAGTAATGGAGGCTGCGGATCACTGTGAGTTGGGTGTGTATGTGTCTCCTTCACAAAACCTCTGGAAGACAGTAGGGGATGTTGGCAAATCTTTCTCATTTTAACACACACACACACACGAAGCACAGACACTATGGATGTTGCCAAGCTTCCACCAGCAGCTCTCACAGCTGAGAACACAGAAATGGAGGGAGGCAAGGGAAAACAACGGGTGGAAAGACAGGAATACCTAAAAGGAAGGTAGAAGGAGAAGGAGGCAGGGACGCAGGACGAGGTGGCGAGGGTGGGGAGGCAAGGGGCAGGAGATTAAAGGAGGTGAGGAAGAATGAAGAAGGGGAAAAGGAGAAAGGAGGAGAAAGAGACTGAGAGAGAAGAAATTGAGGGATGAAAGCAAGGAAGGAGATTTGAATGGAAAGAGGAGCAGTACGCTGAGGAGACGATAAAGAGAGAAAAGGAAAAAAGGGGAGGAATGAGGAGAAAGGATAGGAGGAGGCCACAATGCACAGGAAGTGACTAGGTGAAGCTTGAACAACAGATAAAAAGATCTAAGGCAGGTGGGAAAGATTAGGGTGTGGGGGAGGAGGTGGAGGAATGAAGAAGAGGAGAAGAAGAAAGGAAGTGAAGAAGAGGGGAGGAAGAAATTTCTGAGGAAATGGAGGTGAAAGGTGGAGAAATGTCAGCATGAGGTGGGAAAAAATAGAAAATTAAGAAAAGAGGACAGGAGAGGTGAAAGGAAAGACGATTAGGAAAGAAAGGAGATAAGGATGAAAGGTGGCAAGGTGAGAAAGGAAACGAGAAGGAAACACAGGAAAATAAGATGAGAGAGAGAGACGAGAGAAGGGTGGGGGGGTGGGGGACAATGGAGAAGTGAGACCACCTCCAACTCCCACCGAGCTCTGGAATCAGGCTCTCAAATCCCCCACAAATTTTCCCATCAGTCACCAGACCAAACCAGTGACAACAAATTCATATCAGCGCAACTCACGTTTGCCACCCCTCCATATCATCCCCCCACCTCCTCCTCTCATTTCCTGCCTCCCTCTCCCCTCCCCTCCCGCACGCCGTCACCTGCTGGTTTCTCACACAATCAATTGATTACAACAGCACTTATCGTCTCTGCTATTGAACGCTTTCTATAGCGCACCATCACAACATTCTCATTAATCTACATTCACTTCTACGTGTAATCACTTCCCTTTGTGGCAAAGAGCCCGTCCCATGATGTAACAATGATGTTAATTTGGATTTGAGTGGGACTTGAGAGCTGAATGGTGGAAAATTTTCCTTACTTTTTTCCCTTTTCTTGTTTTTTTTTTTATCTCCACATAAACAAATCTGTTTCCATCTTTCTCTATAGGGAGGAAACAAGAAAGAAAGGTTAATGTGTTGCTGTCATTGTTTTGTTTTGGGGGTTTTTGTCTTACATTTTGCTAGTGTTAAGGCAAAGTGTGATCTTGGTGATAGGGCACTTTCAATTATGAGCTGAAAATGAGAGAGCCAGGCAGAGGTCCACATAGAGACAGGCAGAGAGAGAGAGAGGCTAGACAGACTAATCTGCTGCTTCAATAATGGATGTACCTGGAAACTACTGAACCATAGGGCACAACAAGGCATGACAGTGCGCGCGTGTGTCACACTACAGAGGGGAAAGAGAGATGGAGGATACAGAGAGAGAGAGACTGGGGCTGAGTCTGGCAGTGTGTATTTTTGCATGTTCGGGGTGCTTGCGCGTGCGTGTGCGCGAGCGTATACGCGTGCCCCAGCCAGCCAGGGCGTGAACGTGAAGGAGATTGTGCACAAAATGTGGCCGTGCGTAAAAGTGTATACCCGCATCCGTGTGTAGAAGCGCGCGCGCACGTGCCTATCAATAGGTTTGCGTCCCTGCAACCGAGTGTATGTGTGCATGCATGTGCAACCCCCCCCTCCACACCTTGCCTCCGTAGCCTTCTCTTCTTCAATCCAAATATCCGGACTTTGGAGAAGATGTCGACCAGGTTCCCGTTGCACAGCCCCTGCTTCTTACCGGGGCTCTTCCGCCGCCGGTGAGCAGTCGGTCGGTGGGCGTGTTGCTCTCTGGCTTGTCGCTTCTGCCGGATCAAACCGCTGGCGATTGCCGCTGCCATGGCTCAGCCGATACAAAAACAGCCTTGTCTCCGTCCTCGTCTCCAGTCTCTTCAGTTGTGTCCACCGGAGGGGACGGAGCGCAGACGAATCCAGACACAAACCTCCAGTCTCCGCTTTACCGGCTATAACGGCCCCATACTTCAGCCACAACGCGGTAAAGTCCAAGAAAAATAAAAAAATATATATATATATAAAAAAAATAATAAACCACACCGCTTCACGTTACTGCATATTTTCTGCTGCCGTTATTCTTCTGGCCATAGATTTGAAACGCACAGCGGTTTACCCGTCCGTCACGTTTCACCGGTCTGTCTGTCAGTCAGGGAACAGCAGCTGTCACTGAACGGCTCCTCCAAACAATTTTTCCACACCCCGCTCGTCAGTTTGTGTTCCCATGGTCAACGGGCGAGACCGGCAATTTAAAAAAAATATCTGAAAGACACAGCAGTACCTCAGAAAGCAGTTGCGTCCTCTCCTCTGAAAAGCGCCCGTTTGTATTCCGCTGACTGAAGCGCGAGGCGCGCGTGCTGCCGGCGCGAGCCCATCCAGCTGTGTGCAACTAACGAGAGTCACAAAGAGCATCACCGGAAAGAGGGCGGTTTGTCTTTCAAAGTGAAAGCCTCATAGCCCTCTCTGTGGTTCCAAAAGGGTTGTGCGCATTAATGAGCCACTTGACGGCAAAGAAAATAAAAATATTTTGCTCATAAAAAAAAGATCATCATTATTATTATTATTATTATTATTCACAGTCTGACTCTGTTATTCTATTCTGATTGTTCCGTGATTTTACAACCTGTTGCTGCCATCAAGGGGTCAGTTTTATACATTTTAGGAAAAAAATTGGCACTAATTTGTAAAAACATTTATTATGTATTTATTTATTTTTAAAAAACACATTTAATGACTTATGCACGCCTTTCAGTGTAATCAAACTAAGTGTTGCGTTATTGTTAAATCTGTCCTGCAATAGTCTGATTCTTATTTATTGTAATTATTGTTTGTTTGTTTGTTTTGACGTTTTATTGAACCTTTAATTAATTATTTAATGCATTAATTTTATTTCTACGCCTAATTGAGTAAACCTGTTATTTTTAACGCTTTAAGTAAAGCATAAATAAATAAATTTAGGCTTCCAGTTGGGAAACTGTCCCGTTAAGTGATCATTTGTGGTATGTGTCAAAGCTTCAGCGTCAGTTACGGCGCTTGTTACTTTGAAGGTAATGACCGGATGTCCTCGCGTTGGTACCCTCAGGTTATTCGACGCTTGAAAGCGCGAGCGCTCTCTGCCTGAAAGCACACGGCTGCTGGAGCCACGCGCCGGGCGAGCGGCCACACACGCGCTCTCAAAAACAACTGGTCATCCTCCGGCCGGTGGGGAGGAGGGGACGACGTCACCGGCTGGAGCGGCAGCAGGTGGGTTTTACTCTGAAATAAAACGCAGGTAAATGCAAGCTGCGAACTTCTACGGTCCTTTACGCGCGCCTTAGTCCTGCTGCAAGGCTGAACCCAGATTTGTGGCTAATCATTTATTTAAAATGTTTCTAATTAAATGCACAGCCACTGTTTACATATGAGTTTACGGTGTCACAGTGCTGTCAGCACTCAGCAGGACAGCCAGTAATGCTAAACGTTCTGGTTTTAGCATTTTCGTGATTGGTTTTCAGGGAACTTAACAGCAGTAGGTGGTTTTTAGTTTAGGATCTGCATACATTGTTTGACCCATTAAGATGCAAAATACTGTTGCTATTTGGCTATAAAATCTCTTTGTAAACACTTTGGGTCTCTAAATTTGATTAGATTAGATAAAACTTTATTAATCCCTCGGGTGGGTTCCTCCGGGAAATTCGGTTTCCAATAGCACAGCACCGACAGAAGTTACAGAATGTGGGCAGAAATATACCATATATACACATATATAAATACAGAGACATATATAAATACAGACTATACAAAAGGGATAAATAGAATAAATAGGAATAAGAATCCAAGGGAATTGCACATTTCAAGTATTGTGAGTCTATTGCACTGTTGGATATTAACAAAAAGTATTGCACAGTGAAAAAGGCACTACAGCTTAGTTGTCCCCCCCTCTTTTGTCCTCCTGTTTCCCCTCCCTCTCCCCTCCAGAGAGGAGTTAAACAAATTGTGATCTGTACATTGCAATGAGTTTAAGACGTAGCTCAATCAAGTAACTTAAGTAATCAAGTGTGGTACGGGTCGACTTTCAGGTAGATTTATGGTATCAGCTTTGTAAAATCTCAGCTATAGCCGAGAAAGGGAACATTCTGGAGGGCTGTTTTCTTTTTATGCCAGTCTGGCCCTTGATTTATATTCGTTAATGTCTCAAGTGTTTTCTATGGAGGTGGATATAGACATAAAGCACTGTGCTGGCTTCAGTTCCGCTTTTTCTTACATTCACCAGCTTCATTCTACTTATTTCATTCTATACTGGCAAAAAATGAACAGCGCTTTAGCCAGTGAAGTCTGTTCTGCTCATTACCACATCACATATCCCCGCTGTCTGTATTCAGCTCAGGAAAGGCTGTCTGAATGAGTGGTTTAAAAATGCAAGAGTTGGGCTCCACTGATAGCCTGATAAATTGCGGGGCAGCCTTGCCTGTGTGGTTCGCCTACAGTGTACACATGCACCTGTAATATATATACATACATATATATATATATTACAGGTACAGGTTTCCGGCTGTAAGGTTACACCACGGGACGGACTACACGATACTCACGTTTCATCCACAATGTGACAGCGTGTGGGCCGGTAACAGGTGTAACTTAACTCTGTGCGCTGACGTCACACCTCTATTTCTAAGCAGGTAAATACACCATAAGGACACCTTACATTTAATCACCCCCCAAAAAGTGAAACTCACTATTATTATTTTGAAAATGTATGTTTTGCCTAAACTTCACAAGCCTGCCTGAATCTGTCTTTTCCAGTACTGCATGTAGGTCAGCCATCTCTCCAGAATAAAGAGCTGGGCTGGGACCCAGTTGGACACAAAGAGCACTGAAATGAATTTCTCCCTCTTTCTTCTGGGGAAACTGATATCAAAGAAAATCCCGAAACTGTCGCCAGTCTATCTGTCTTTACGATGAGTAACGGGGCCGTGGGGTTAGGGCCCGTGGGTCTTTGAAGACGCACCGGATAGAACCTCAATTTTTTATCAGAGAACGACACATTTGATCAAGTTGGCACGGTGCAGTTCTCTGCAGATATGCGACAGCAGTGATACTGACGTGTGCTTTAAATATGCTGGGCTAAACTTCAGTGTGGAGGAAAATACGCACGGCTGTAATTCAGTTGAATTTAGCTTTTGCATATTCATAATTTAACCAGGAATCACAAGGTGCTTTTAGGGGTGCCCTGCAACCAGAAGGTGCAGTTTGGTGATTAATGGTAATTACTATACTTGATAGTATTCATTTTTCCCTGCAGGTAAATCCTTTTGATTCTGGTATAGTCTGGGGCTAAAATTATTACTGTGTTAATTTTAAAATATATATATTTTTAATTATTCTTGTTTTTTTTTTTTTACTATAGTTTCTTTATCTTACTTTGAAAATTCTCTGTTATAAAACTTTGCAATAATAATGAAAGTGCTATCCTGTCTTAGGTCTTTTTTTGTCCTTGTTGTGCGGCTTCAAAAAAATGACTTTAGGGCACTGGGATGTGATTAAAAAATAATCGGATGTTGCTGTGAGGCTTCCTGACGTCAGAAGCAGGTCAGGAACACTTGAACCAAAATATTTCAGCACCAGAGACAGCGACAGCTCTGTCACCCTGTTTTCTCTCTCTCTCTCTGGATGTGTGTGTGTTTGAGTTCTACACACACACACACACACACACACACACACACACACACACACACATTGTGTTTTTTTTAAGAAGGTAACACAGAAATATGATGTATGTCTGTCCTCATTGCCACTAGGTGGCAGCAGAGCCTGTCTAAGCGAAGGAGCTGTGTAGCAGAAGTCGTTCATTAACATGATGACTAACAGTAAGAGAAAAACTCAAATGACTGTAAAACCTTCAACGTTAATGATTTAATGAAGTCCTGAAGAGTCTATCAGATCTTTCATCTCTGAGAGATCTAACTGTGTCATTGCCACTGTGTCCTTAACGGTGTCCTAATGTTATATTTAACTGTGCTTAACAGACCCAAGATCCAACAGCAGCATGACGTCGTCACCCTGCATCTATTGTCCCATTTCAGCAGGTATCTCTGAAATTTCTGGCATTGATGACGCGCTGCCATTAAAGCATTTCTCTCTGTTTTTTTCCTCCCAGACAGCAGGAAAAAAAAGAAAAAAAGAGAGCAAAGAAAGTGTTGGTGTATACCTGCGTTTTTTCATTTTTTATCCAGGTCACTTCAAGTAAGGGAGTCATGAATAAATCAAAGCTACATTTCCATTAAAATTCAACTCCACAGCTGCTTTTTATAACATCCCAGGGAGGTGGGACACTGCTCAGAAGCTTCAAAAAGGAAAAGCCTCGCCTTCTTCCATCCACTTATTCCACTGCCCACACCCTCAAAAAAACAAAAAACTTTATGCTTCAGGGTTTACAGGGAAACAGACTCAAAGGGAGACAAACACAAGATCACAAACACATAAGCTATAGCATGCAACATTGTGATTCTTTTTCTTTTTAAATCAATTCAAGATCTTCTCCTTGAGAGGAAACACACTGAGAGACACTCTTATCTTCTGTCTCAACATTTTCCACACACTGAAGTGTTCTTCTCAGCCTGCTCAGAGGCAGCGGCGCCCTCTACGGGCACTAAAGGAGACCGGCACTCACCCCTCATTCCTTCACCTCAACTTTTCCTTATCCCACTCTCATTATAATGTACTCTGTCATCAGCTGTGAAGACATTTTCATGACCACAGGGATGAAAATGTATTTTTTATTGCAGCTGTAAAGCTCAAATTTGGTGGTGACTGCACTAAGCTTTTCTCACGGTTTATGTCTATAGTTATGGTTGCTTCAAACTGCAACCAAAAAAAACCCCTTTACAAAAGTAAATCTGTGGTCATTAAAGAAATTAATAGCCTCAAAAACATTAGCAATGAAATGCTAACAGAAGAAGAGTGCCTGTGACATTTTGAGGTGTTTGTTCTCAGACACAAACACCAAAGTGCTGCCAAGAAAGAGAGAAAAAAAAGAATTATTGTACAGTTCTGGCAACAAACCACCAAAACTGCTCGACTACCTTGAGAGAAGCGCACAAACATGTTGAACATGTTGGATGTGGGAGGGTGAAGCTGGCTCCTTTGGTTCTTGTAGGGCACTTTTATTTTCCTTTAGTGGCATTTTGACTGTTTTTGAACAGGGCGCTACTTTCTGTCTACTTTGATTTGATTTTTTTATTTCCAATGAAGCGAGACCTTACTGCTTCTTGTACAGCATGTAGCGATGTTTAGGAGAATGATGTCCTCATAAGTTTGTGTTTTGGGGTCAGATAACAAGCAGCAAAATTTGATTGATACACGCAGATCCCCATCCAGCACCTTCGGGGTGAACTTGAACATTAACTTTATCACCTGGCACCCAACATCAAATCCCTTTAACGTTAAAACAGAGTTCCCAAATTAGTTATAAATGAATCAATCCAAAAACAAATCAAGAAGTAGAAGGGTTTACTTTCAAACCTACAGTTTACAGTAAATGGCAACACTTTAAATCCTCAGTGTCTCAGTTCTTAGAAAAAGCACGCAAAGTTAGAAAAGATGGGAATAAGATGGGAAATAGGGAAAAAGTTTCTGCCTACAAACGTATAAATGAATTATAAAGTTTAATTAAATTTTTGATTTCTTTTTTTGCTTTGATAACAGGGTTAATGGTTTATGGCATGCACATCAGAAGTAACTGATTTAATATCATAAAATGTGAAAATAGTGTTTTTTCTTATAATTAAAATGATAACAAAAACACAGAGATTTAGTTTTTAAGAGATCTTGATTCCTAATTTCTGCTTCATGTGTATTTCCTATAGTTAGAGTTGGGTGTGCTGCACAGGATTGCAGGGTGGACGGTTAAACTGCTGGCCACGAACACAAAGTTTCACTGCAGGAAAGCACAAATGGTCATAAAGCACAATCTAATTGGACACACCAGTTAAAATAACCTCCATCTGAGGCTATTTTATCAGTCAGCATTACACTTCGAGCGGTTCTCGGGAATCACTTCTTAAAAAATCTCTGCAGGTGGCGCTCTGTCTGCCTGCCTGGCTCCGTCATGAGGGCTACAGCAGCTCGCGCTGACTGATCTTTCTCTCCTGCTCTGATCAAAGCAACAGGTAAATAATGCATCCAAGTGTCGAGATCAAGAATCAAAGAGCTATTAATATCAGTGCGTCTGGGAGGCAGGGGAGATAAGAGAGCCGGTGAAGAGTGGATGATGGAGCGATGAGGGGATAGAGATACAGACAGGGAAGGTAACAGATGTGGGTGGGTGTTCCCCAGACGGGAGTGTGAGGATAGCCGCTCTGAACTCAGCAGGATGAGTCATAATTCGCGCTCACACACCCGCCCACATGCAAGTACGCACTCGCAGAGGCACAGGCGCGGGGAAGTCCACTGTTGCCTAGGTAACGAGTGATTAGTGACGCAGGTGGGTCTCCGAAAGGAGGGAGGGAACACCTGCTGAATGCTGAGAGGGTAACAAACACGCACACAGGCACACACACACACACACATCTGGCATCAATTACATTAATCACAGGGCTTTTCTGACTTTCTCCTCTCTGCTGCTGCTGTGCCTCGCTCCTGTGCGCACACACAAACACTGAAACACAAGCACATGATCACACACACACACACACACACACACTCGCCTATGCTGCTGTTAGACATAAGGAAAAAAATCACCATTAAAAGATGCCGCTTTCTTTCTGTCTCCACTCCTTGCTTCCCTTTGCTCCTTTCCTTGTCACCTTTCACTGTCCTTTCCTCCTCCCCTGTCCCATCTCCCCTCTTCTCTTATCCTCTCCTTTCTTCTCTTCATCTGTCTTTGTAACATCACCAACACAGCGGGGAGGAGGAGAGAGGGAATGGGGGGACTAAATTATTCATTCACCCCCCCCCCCCTTTTCCTTCCATCTCTGCTGTCTCTGGTGTCTCTAGCGCTCCTCCTCCTTGTTTCTCTCTGTTTGTTATACCTATTCCCGTCTCATCCCAATTTTTTAAGCATTCAGCAGCCTCCCTCTCTCTCTCTTTCTTTTGCTCGCTAGCACAAAGACCAGTGAGAAACTTTGCATGTACTGGATGTCAGCAAACTCACAGGGACATGTGCATCACAAGGACAGACGCAATAAAAACACAGAGTATTTTTGTTCCTGTCATAATAGTTTGTCATTCGGGCTGTTAAAGCAAGCGTTAAAGTTTTTGAAGGAGGGTGGGGGGAAAAGGGTTAGGGGGATTGAGATTTTGAGGTTTTGTTATTGCTTTAAAACTTAAAATTAGCGCCAGAAGCGCAGAGTTATAAAGACACTGCAGTGACTGAAATCTCATGTTAATATCAATGATAATTCAGTGTCCCAGCTAACTACCCTCAGGTCAGTGGCTCAGAGTTTTACTGGCCTACGTACATTTTTTTATTGGCTTGTGAAAAGGCTTTTATTTTTATATTTAAAATATTAATGCAATTTAAGTAATACAATATTTTATATTATTTTACTTTTTAAATCTGAAAAATGTTACAAAAGCCTTGAAACAAATATGGTCTATTACACCTCATGCCCCCTTGCATATTTTAATACAACTTCTGAAGGCTTACTGCAGACTTTTCTCTGTGTAGCACAAACAGAGGTGCATGGAGCAGCTACAAAGTTCGCTTTTTCTCCAACTCGGAATTTGTTGATCAACAGCAAAGGTCTTAAGGTCGATTACAGGAACAGACCTGCTGTTTTGGGAGCTGGGAACACGCCGATTGCTCATAAGACATTTGAAGGGCGTTTTTCTCATCTGTTCTTTATTTCTTTAACTTTCACTTATCGGTCGTAGTAAATGTCAGTACAAGCTAATATATAGCCCAGCCCATATATTTCAGGCTATTCTTATAGTATACAAACGCTCATTAGTCTGCATATTCTGTAGACGTGTTAAATACTGGTTTAGCAGATAATGAGATAATGTGCAAGAGATGTATTTTTTTTATGTTTCTCTAAAAAATAGAAAAATAGAAACCTAAAGAAGAAAAAGGACATAGAAACTTATCACAACAAGAGACAGAGTCACAGACACAAACATGTGTACAATGATTTGACACTCATGTTGTGCCATTACTTACAGCATTTTGCAGTCCACTGTATCATGCATACATCACAGAATAGAAAAATTGTCTGGATAACCTTGAATGAAACCACTAAAAAACAATAAAACACAAAACACACACACACAATTCCCCCCTCTTTTGTCATGGCTGATTTTCTTGACAAACATGAAAAGCAACTAACTCAAGTACCTCCAAGATCAAGTAGTCTCGAAAACACTCTCACACTGATTACATAGTGATGTCTCAGTTTTTTGCTTAGCGTACATATTCCCATGAAATGCCATTCAAAGCCTTCTGCCATTTGTGCCACTTTGAAGTATGAAGTAGTGACAGTAAAGTTTATATTAGTCATGCCAATTTCCATAGAGTTACCAAGTGTTTACTGAAAAAGAAAAATGACACTTGAATTACCTGAAATGCTCCAATCAGGTCCACATGTTCTTTATCTGTATGGCTGCTGGTTAAAGTCGCAGCTCATTAACTGAGAGGAGCACAGAATAACCTGCAGTCCAGTTTCCATCTCTAATTTTAGACATTTATCTCACATTACACATAGTATCTGATACTGTATTGGGCTGACTTAATCAAAACTCTTGTAGGAGCAAGACAAATGAAAATGGTTAATAAAAAACAAAACAATCCTGCACATTATATCACATATAAAAATAGCTACATATAGGACAGTAAATAAATTTGTGATTTCACAGGTAAACTTAGCTCTGTCAGGACCACTTTAGCACCAAAAGCAATTTATATTTTGTGGCATGGCTTTGTTCTTGGGCCTTACCACTCTTCCATGTGGCAAACCAGAATGCAGGGAGATCAGCAGCAAGGCACAGACCAGAGCAGATATCAATAAAAACAGACTCAACACTGATTAAACTGCAGGAAATTGAGAAGTGAGTCTGCAAAGAGCTTGCAGATGTAACAGTATGGAGACTTTCAAGCGCATAGGAGATTTGTCAATGGGATCCCCAAAAGGGCATCGGCTGAGTCATAAACTGATGTGGGCTGGCATTGGTTTGAGGCATTCCCATATGCACCCATCCATCCAGCTATCTGTTTCTTAACTGCTTATCCATTTTGATAGGCTGGAGCTGGGCTTGGTGAACAGTTCAGCTGGCCATCGCAGGGCTAACAGGCTCACACTCACACTTAGGGCCAATTTAGAATGATTATAGATGATCAGAGTGACCCTAGCAGTCGAGCAGAGAAACTCCACACAGAGCAGCGTGTTTGAACCAGCAACTTCTTGTAGCTGTGCTTACCGCTGCACCACCAAACCGCCTGAGGCTCGAATCATCAGCGATGATTTTAAAAAGATAACAGCTGAAAATGGAAGGCTTCTAAATCAGAGCAGTTACATAATCACTCCAGATCTTTCCCCCCTCCAAAAAAAACTCCCAACTACATGGGAAGATGAAGGGGGGGGCGGCGGGGGCAGAGAGATAACGAGAGTGAAAGGAGAACTCCTTCAAGTGAGAGTTTGAATTAAGGAAGACGCTAAAAGCTGGGTGGAGGTGGCAGAGAGATATGAAATATATATGCATTTAAAAAATGTGGGAAGAAACGTAGGGGATGATATTCTCTAGTTTCCACCTGCAGTCCAGTGTTCATGAATACCTTTATCTTACATCTCACATGATATCTGATGTTGTATTTGGCTGACTTTAATAAAACTCTTACAGGGACAAGAGAAAAGACTTACAAAATGCACAAAAAAGCATTGTCAGTCAGCACGTCGTGAAATGAAGTTGATGTATAACCACTGCTAAATTATTCATGACCATCTGATGTCACGATTTGACTCGTGTCTGTGTGTCTGCACACATAATGAAGAGAGAAGAAACAAACTTGGCCACATCCATGTCTACCCCAACTCTGTCACAACATATATAAAGGCTTTGAATTGATTTTAAAAAAGTGTATTTACATGTATTCCACCAGAACACAAAAGTTGTGGCAGTGACAGAAAACAATCCCTCAGATATGGATGAAGCCACGGATTTTATTATATGGATGCTCAACATATATTTCCAGCTGCACAGAACAAGTCCACACAGTGGGAGCCTAAGCTTAGCTTTACTAATTCAGTATCAGCACCAAACCTATAAAATCATGATGTCACTATTAAGTTGTTTTTGAATATAAAACATACACACACTTACCATTTGGCTTGTAAATTCCAAAGTTATGGCCAAAAATGTGTTTTGTGAGGACCGTAACACCAAAATCTAAGTACTTCTTCTGTAATGTGAAATTAGTCCGGGGGAATGGGGTACAGGGGGACTGACCGAGTTACAGAGAACTGACTGGACACAAGTGAAACTAAAGATGAGACAGCAGACAATTACAGTACGGAAACAGACAAAGATGCAAAATAAGTATGGCTGAGAAGCTACATGCATGTTGTGTACCTTCTATGGCCAAAATATAATCCCTGAGTGACCACTGGTGCCAAATTTGCAGAGATGGACAAGCATCACCTGTTGTCCTCCATGTATAAGCTTCTTTTCCTTTTACAGCACATATCATTTATACATTACCCCACCCCCACCCCGACCTCCCTTTTTGTGTATCGATCCATTTTGTGAAAAAAATGTACCCTCCTGTTGATAGTGCTGCAGTGATGGACAGTAAAATTACTGTGTGGTCCAGGAGAAGAACATTATTGTCCTGAGCAGACTGGACCACAGAAATCTAATATATCTGTCAATGCTAATCCATTTACTTCAGAAGGCACTCCCAGCCAAAGTAAAACTGATTTGCACTCCCCCAACCTGCACTAAACCTCAGCCCCCAACCCACAGCTCCTCCTGCCAACAGTTTGTGGACTTTTAGTGAGTAATGGCAGTGATTTTCTTCTCATTGCTCTGAGAAGTTTTACATCACTGTAATTTTCTGGCCTGTCTGTAAATGAGTCACTCAGGCAGGTCATGGTTTCACTGCGTTCGCAATGCTCACAACACTCTGGCAGAATACAAAAGGCTGGAAACTCGGGTTAGTTTTGATGTCCTCCATCTGTACCATTATGCATTGAAGGTTTCGTTCTGCTTGTTGCAGCTTGAAAGACAGACAATATGTTAACTGTGTGCTCCATAATTTCCCCACTGAAGGGGATTAGAGCTCGGCTTGACGCTGCAATGACAGACGCCTTAATTTTCCCTAACAGTGGTTTTTTGTTTAGCTTTCATACACGTCTGTATGCAAGGCTTACCGAACAAGACGCACAAATTAGTTTTCAGTGACGGGAGCAAAGTGTATAGTTAGATAATATGACAAAAAGATAAAACTTTGTTAAGCATTTGCTGCTCAACAATGGAGAATGTTTTCAGAGCCACCCACAGTTGTGCACATGCTGTGTGGGAACTTAAGCTTATTTTTCTCAGCAGCAGCTCCAGGCAGCCCGTAGACTGAGCGACAAAAGGTCTAATTTCAGCCACTGGGCCATAAAAAAGTTGCTTTAGCTCACAGTTCTTTGTAGTTAGTTGGGAGAGGTGGAGTTACCAACTAAGAAAATGTAGCATTTTAAGAAAATGATTAGGTCGTTTTCAATTTGTGGGCAGCAAGATGTCTTGTATAGCATCAAATCTTCTTTTAACAACAGTCCATAAACATCTGGGCGCTGAGGAGACCAGCTGCTGAAACTTTTGGGAGAGCAATGTTGTCCTGTTCCTGTCTGATAGAGGATTGATTTGGATTGATTGGAAATGATTTCATGCTTTTGGTTTCATGATGTGCCAAATGTTTTCAGCTAGGTAAAGGTCAGGACTTCAGGAAAGCCAGTTCAAGGACTCTTCTTCTATTAAGCCATGTTGTTGTAATAGATGTATTAATGCACCACAATACCATCGCAATTCAGGCTTTTGAACTGAGCACCAATGACAAGCCAGACGTTCTTTTTCCTCTTTAGACTATAGGAAGCAGCATCTGTGTTTTCCACAAAGAATTTCCTTTTTTTTTTCATCTAACCACAGAATAGTTTTCCACTTCGCCTCATCCCATTTTAAATGAGCCTTACTTGATTCCTTTATGTGAAATTAAGACTTCAAAAGCCTTTTACTCATGTCTTTGTTAGTTCTGCTCTTGGGTCTGTTATAAGCTGCTGGTCTAGTGGCCATCTGTTCTCTGTCAACATGATCCCACACTGCTTCAGAAATATTGAGGTCTAGGCTCTGATCCATGATCCACTGATGGTGTTTTACTGTGTGTTTTTCTATCCAGGTATGAGTTTACTTTCCTCTTTTGTCCTCCACTTGTCAAATTTCCTTAATTTGCTGGGGACACTGCACACAGTGCCAAGTTTTCAGCTGATAGCTTTTTGGGAATAATCTCATTGGTCCAAAAGTACCATTTTGTCAAACTGTCTTATCTTTGACCGTTTTGGCAGTTTAACTTAAAAAATGGGAACAAATAATGTGTTTTGACAGATACAAAGTGCCTAAAGACATACTTTTAAATAACTTCTTTACTAAGTTGTCTGTTATGTATAGAAACACTGGTTCATCCCTTGATTTAGGTGTGTTATTTTATGTTTGAATGATTCATTGGTTAGTTAATTGTCTTAACAAAAAGCATTCCTGTGAAAGTGGTCAGGTACAAAGACTGGACTGAAAATAAATGTCCAAAGAAACAGAAAGAGCTTCAGAAAACCTGGAGAACTAGTGTCCCTAAAACTATATATCCTCTTACTAATTGTGCACCGAGGTTGATGGCATATTCAGTAACACATGTTCATCTACAGCAGGTCTACAGCATGAGTTACCATGGCGATGTAAGAAATGAAAAGTCTTTGTAACCCTATGTCAACATGAAGTTACCTCCCTAAAATTCAGCTTCATAGTACAGGCCCCAGCTTTGATGCTAAACCCTTTTTGTTTCTTTTCTACCAGAGTCACACTCCATGTTCAAAAGGGCAGAACATTCACCAGCTCAGTTATTGCACCTCTCAAAGAAACACTTTTGGAAAGATTTGAGCCTTTTTGAACTTCCTCCTCATGTCAGTTTCTTCATGCAGAAATTCTCCTGCATAAGTGCTGAGGGCTCTGGCTTGCAGTAGCTACAGTATTGTGCCCTGCAGCGGTTGTAATTTTTGGTGTGAGTTGCAGTGCAATATCCAGTTACAGTGCCCTAAGGGGGTGTACAGTGTCTGTGTGGTAATTGCCTCCCGCCATGTTTTTAATTGACACTGACTGAGATATATGTCTTATTGTTTGTACTACAAACTGTTTGGTACGAGGCAAATTGAATTTAATTGTGATAAAAATGATTTCGTCCTTCATCTTGAGTTTTCTTTTCCTTGATTGTGGTATAAGGTTTTGGGATCTCTTGCTCAAGACAAGCTTTTTCGTTTTTTTCCTCAAGCCTGTAATGTATAAAAAACAGAAGATAATAACTTGCTGCAAGCACAAAGTCGTGGGAATGATGACACTCCTTTGATTAGTATTGTTCACTGTGCTATTTCAACGCAATCTGCAGCTGAATTAACCGTTTGTACAGTGGTTATGTTAGAAAAGTTCATGGAGTAGGTCGTGAGCAGTCGGACTGATCAGAACAATTCGATTTGGCAGCTGTGGTTAAACACTTGGATGAGGCACCTAAACTTCAGCTCATGCCTCACCTGTTGGCAGTGAAAGGAAAGGACAGCACAGCAGTTTGCTGAGGAAGGCAGAGAACATCAATGCATTGATGAAGCAGGCAATGAGATAGTGGCGATAAGGGGGGGTTGTTTCACATCTACCTTGGGCAGCTGTCATCCTGCTAATCCATCTTGGCTCGCAAGTCGGTCATTGTTTGAGGAGAATTCACATCTATTTCCATCAGGCTGGGACAGTTAACGCAAAGCCAGTGCATCTAAAACAGATGCTTGGAAATGAAAATGACTTAATTCGACCCTTGAACCCCTGGACAAGACAAGTTCTGGTCCTCAAGTGGGATGATTCACTTTTGTGTTGACTATTGTACAAGCTTGTCCTTGATAGCTTGAGGATCTCAAAGACAAACCTAAAGACAAACCAGCATCCATTACCAGTGTCTCTCTTTTACAGCTCAATAGCCCAAGCACATTTAAGAGGTTAACGGATTTGGTGCTGGCATGTTTACGTTCAACAACTTGTTTAGTGTACCACAATCAAATTATTGTGTTCAGCTGGACTTTTCTGGAGCCTTTGTCATGCTTGGATGAGGAGCTAACCAAATTATGCCAGGCTAACCTCAAGGTAAAGTCAGTTAAATGAAATATATTTGCTTGCAGAGCAACATCATCCGGTGCACTGTGTAGAAGCTGGAAAAGTAGAAGCAAGGCATCAGCAACTAGGGCTAAAGAAGTGGACTGAAGTAAACAGTTTTATTCGGTATGTTTTCCATTACAGGGGTTATGTGAAAGACATTATATAGATTCCTATTCCTTAGCATGAACTCACTAAACAAGGGAGGTGTTTTAAATGCACTCAGGTCAGCTTTGAACAGCTCAAGCTTAGTTTGATTTCAGCCCCAATTCTTGCATATCCTGATCCCCTAAATATGAGATACAGAAGCTAGTGATGGATGAATTAGGGTGGTCCCATCACAGGCACACGTCATAACCCATGCTAGCAAGGTCTTGTCTTGACAAGAAGGATAATAATGGCAGAAAGGAGCTGCTGAGCATGCTCACACTGACTTATCACTCACTGCGCTAAGAGTTTCCAGGGGCTGGATGTACAGGAAGCTCATTTCAGGAAATATTGTTTCCTCATTAATCTTGAGTTTCTGCCTCGTTGAGCGTGGTATAAAGTTTTGGGATCTTATGTTCTCTTGTGAATCACAATCATTTGGTCTATTACTCAGTGATTGTGATTCACTAACAGGTGAGCACGTTTGATGAATCCAGCAGTAGTTTTGCATGCGTGCTTGTTTTAGGTGGGAACATTTTTACACACTACTGTCTTTCTACTGTCTGGTTTATTTCATCTGTTTCTCTTTGCGTTTCTTTCTCTGATGTTCTAAATGGTAAAATGGTGAATCAATTCAAGCATTCAAAGCACTTTCAAACACATGCTTCATTCATCCATTTACACATGCACTTATGTGCCGATGAATGCATTAGAGGTTCAGTATCTTGCCCAAGGATGCATGACTGGGATATCAGGGGTTCAAACCACCAACCTTCCAGCTAGTAGACAACCCGCTCTGCTTCTTCAGCTACAGCCACCCAAATTCTATTAATAATTTAAGTCCAAATTAACAAAGTCACAAAAACAAAGCAAATATTCTTTGGGAGTCTCCACTTATTGCACACATTACTGAGCCTTGCTGTGACACTAAAAAGACCCCACACACCAATCTGGTTTAGCCACAGTGTTACATAAAAGGAAACACCTTTTATAGAAATATGTGCATGTGGCATGTCTGTGTGTACAGTAATCCCTCTAACAATGACAATGTGAACAGTTCAGCAGCATGGTGCATTAGCCTGTGAGGCTAACATGGGACTGCATCCAATTCAAACTGTGGCACAATACCGATGTGAGAGTAAATCTCCTCTGTGGCGAAAAAATAAAGGAGATTTCAGTTGAGTGAGAAAATCGGATATATCTAAAAATACGCACTCTGTAACAATTCCTTTATTAACAGATTTATTTTGATAATAGCTGAAGGCATTGGTGCAACCTTTTCGTGGCCGGAACAGAACATTTATCAAATAATAACTCTACATAATTTTTCTCAAAGCAAGTCCTTTAAAATTCTCACTGCACACAGCCTAATAGCTCCAAGTCATGTTCGATAAAGCAAGATCCTTCTGCCCAGTTAGAGTTAAATAACAGTATGTTTAAAGAATACAGTTTCATAAAAGCTTTCACTTTTCTTCAGCTTTCAATTTACTTCAGTAAACAGAGAAAAAAATACAAGCAGCAGACTCGAATGCTCAGATAAATCTACTGTATTCTGCAAATCCCGTAAAGACCACAGCAAACAATGAAATTTTACAATTGACAAGTATCGTCTGTGTTCCCAAAGCCTGATGTGGCTCAAAAAGAGCAAAACAAGCGACTGCAAGAGGAAAAAACAACTTTGCAAAGAATCAAGCACCAGATGAGTGGATGACCTCATCTGTCCGCTAGATGCACACATACTGACACACCATCGACAGCTATATAACACAGTCCTCCAGGCAGACGTTAGAGAGCGACGCCTGACTTATCAATTACTACAAAAGGCATTTTAAGTGTTGTGTGCATCTAAATGTGTTCTCTGTGCTCTTGGTCCTAATGCATAAGGACAGTGTGTGTCCTTTTGAGTTGTCGTGGTCAAGACCAGACACTAAAATACCTCCAAATATTAATATTATTAACGTAGATCGGTGGGATTATTCACATCAGTCACATTTGTGATATTTGTTGCTCTCTGTCCTGAACTCTTGATTGCTCACATGGCACAAAACATGCACCAAAGAAAAAAGTTTGATCTTGTCACAATTTCAAGTTTACACAAGAGAAATACATAAGAACCTGCTATTTCATCTCTACACTCCCCAATAATCGCGTAAATTTGACACCAAACAATGAATATATTTTAAAAACTCTGGTTTACAATAACTTTGTGATCAATTTTTAACTAAAGTCAAGACTGTGATCAGTTGTGATTGGCCTGTTTCTGACCAACTTTCTCAAAGTTGTTGTAAAGATCTTGTCAAGGGATTTCAGGTTTTGGGATTTTTATTATGTTATGCTTAAAAGTACATTTCATTATCTAGATGTGTTTGCTCTTTCAGTGTTCAGCTTAAATAGAGAAGTTACGCTCTGTTCAACAGGAAGCCTGCATGCAGCACAGTTCTATTTTATCTCTTCCTGTACATGCTACACGAATATGCTTGGGGTATAAATAAAGCCTGACCACTGTTCCAGGGTGCGAGTCTCCCTGAGTCTCACCCGTGTACACGTTAACCTGTCTGAGCGTTTTTATTCTGACCTGAGTTGCAATACAGGAAAACTCCTGACATTTCTTGGTCCTTCGGGTGAGTTTAAATCCTCCTAAAATCTTCTATGCAAAGCATAGAAGTATGTTTATGACTGCAGGTATTATTGAAGCTGTGTGTTTCTAGGAAGGTGTTATGTAAGCAAAGCTAGTCTTATTCTTATTCTCTACCTCCTTTAGCAAAGAGTGGCTTACCTGCTTCAGCTTTGCCTAAAGCAGCCTTTATTCTCTTCTCCGCTACCTTCAATATAAACTCAAAGTCCATGGTGCGCACACATCTGCAGACACCAGCCCATTGGACTTACTTGGAAAACGTACTTCTTAAATTCTCTGGACCCCTCTCTGGTGCTGTGTGTGTGTGTGTGTGTGTGTGGGATAGATATGGTGATTATGTCATGCAGGGCTGTCATCAAGCAAAAGGTTAACACAGACAAGAGAAGACTAAAAGTCAGCTCGAGTGTGTGACTGAGAGGTAGAACAAAGGGAGAGATATCAAGGAGAGGTGCTAAGAAAAGCTACAGACTGAAAAGTCATCAAAAACAAACAACACAGGAGGGCTTTTCAAATGTTTAGAGTCGCCTTTAATGGAAGGAAAGTTTTTATTGTCCTTTCGGCACTATTGATGAAGACCATAATGTGGGTTTGCGCTGATTTGGGGTGTTTTTAGAAAAATACAGAATTCCTCCAGGCTTGTCTTTCTGTACTCGAGCAATGGTAACAGTGACCGAGTGTATCTGGCAGCTCCGGCCGCACCAATTAAACACTTTTTATGTAGCCAGTCACAGAGAGAGACTGAGATGCCGTCAAGTGCTTCTCTGCTCCTTATCGTTCAGTCTGTGAAAACACTTCTCAGTGGAGCCTTTGATGCCCTGTTGCTTTTTTAAGTGCACTTGGAAAAATGTCACTGGGCACTCATTCTCTCGTGACGGATACCTGGAGCCGAGTCCAGACACATGCGGGTGCGCCTATACCCACGCTGAAACACACACATCCTCACCTTTCCTCACTCGCTCATTGCTTCATTTTGAAAATTATAGTGTTCCCAGTGTGAACGCTGCTCCACTGTAATTAACAGAACTAGCTTCTCATACGATTTTTTGACACCCTGCAATAACTACACTTATTTACCTCCACATCTCTGCTGTCCTATCCAGGCAGAAATCTAATGACACAGGATTTGCAGCAGAACTGAGATGTTTCATAAGATTAAATAACTCACTGTCTTGGCTTACAGCATGCATGAAAGCTTCCTTTTTAGTGAAGACATTGTCCTTGACATAAGATGTTAGCAGTGTGGCTGCAGTCTTTATCAAGAGTGATTCTTTTTTAAAGACATCCTAACTACATTTTTATTAGGGGTGGGGAAAATTGATAGAGGATAGTGTTTTGCATGGCGACATTGTATAGATACAGAGACACCAAGTATTGATATTTAAATAAATAAAAATACTCTTGGAGCACTAAGAACAAGAAGGCTTATAAGTGAGCCACCATCCTGTGATAACGTTAGCAAATTCATATTAAATTGACTCCAACACTGGTCTCACTTAGCTTGAAAAACCCACCTCTTAATTCAGAGCAGGCTAACAGCTCGGTCACACAAGTCAAATAGGACAGTAACCTTCTTACAGCTACACAGAACTGGTGACTGCCAGCTGATTATATTGAATGTTTTCACATTTTGCAACTGTTTCCACCCCAGAGGTTGTTGCGCGTGTGTGTGTGTGTGTGTGTGTGTGTGTGTGTGTGTGTGTGTGTGCGTGAGTGCGAGTGCGAGTGCAAGTGCAAGTGCTCGGTATGGCATATACAGTGGCTTGCAAAAGTATTCGGCCCCTTGAACTTTTCCACATTTTGTCACATTACAGCCACAAACATGAATCAATTTTATTGGAATTCCAGGTGAAAGACCAATACAAAGTGGTGTACACGTGAGAAGTGGAACGAAAATCATACATGATTCCAAACATTTTTACAAATAAATAACTGCAAAGTGGGTGCGTAATTATTCAGCCCCTGAGTCAATACTTTGTAGAACCACCTTTTGCTGCAATTACAGCTGCCAGTCTTTTTAGGGTATGTCTCTACCAGCTTTGCACATCTACAGACTGAAATCCTTGCCCATTCTTCTTTGCAAAACAGCTCCAGCTCAGTCAGATTAGATGGACAGCGTTTGTGAACAGCAGTTTTCAGATCTTGCCACAGATTCTCGATTGGATTTAGATCTGGACTTTGACTGGGCCGTTCTAACACATGGATATGTTTTGTTTTAAACCATTCCATTGTTGCCCTGGCTTTATGTTTGGGGTCGTTGTCCTGCTGGAAGGTGAACCTCCGCCCCAGTCTCAAGTCTTTTGCAGACTCCAAGAGGTTTTGTTCCAAGATTGCCCTGTATTTGGCTCCATCCATCTTCCCATCAACTCTGACCAGCTTCCCTGTCCCTGCTGAAGAGAAGCACCCCCAGAGCATGATGCCGCCACCACTATATTTGACAGTGGGGATGGTGTGTTCAGAGTGATGTGCAGTGTTAGTTTTCCGCCACACATAGCGTTTTGCAATTTGGCCAAAAAGTTCCATTTTGGTCTCATCTGCCCAGAGCACCTTCTTCCACATGTTTGCTGTGTCCCCCACATGGCTTGTGGCAAACTGCAAACGGGACTTCTTGTGGTTTTCTATTAACAATGGCTTTCTTCTTGCCACTCTTCCATAAAGGCCAACTTTGTGCAGTGCACGACTAATAGTTGTCCTATGGACAGATTCCCCCACCTGAGCTGTAGATCTCTGCAGCTCGTCCAGAGTCACCATGGGCCTCTTGGCTGCATTTCTGATCAGCGCTCTCCTTGTTCGGCCTGTGAGTTTAGGTGGACGGCCTTGTCTTGGTAGGTTTACAGTTGTGCCATACTCCTTCCATTTCTGAATGATGGCTTGAACAGTGCTCCGTGGGATGTTCAAGGCTTGGGAAATCTTTTTGTAGCCTAAGCCTGCTTTAAATTTCTCAATAACTTTATCTCTGACCTGTCTGGTGTGTTCTTTGGACTTCATGGTGTTGTTGCTCCCAACATTCTCTTAGACAACCTCTGAGGCCATCACAGGGCAGTTGTGGAGCTGTTTTGCAAAGAAGAATGGGCAAGGATTTCAGTCTCTAGATGTGCAAAGCTGGTAGAGACATACCCTAAAAGACTGGCAGCTGGAATTGCAGCAAAAGGTGATTCTACAAAGTATTGACTCAGGGGCTGAATAATTACGCACGCCCCACTTTTCAGTTATTTATTTGTAAAAAATGTTTGGAATCATGTATGATTTTCGTTCCACTTCTCACGTGTACACCACTTTGTGTTGGTCTTTCACGTGGAATTCCAATAAAATTGATTCATGTTTGTGGCTGTAATGTGACAAAATGTGGAAAGGTTCAAGGGGGCCGAATACTTTTGCAAGCCACTGTATGATGAGTTCAGACGAAAGGACCAGCAAAGTCATCCCTCTTTTTGCAGACTAAGTGTGTTTGGACAGTGACGCCATGATCTAATAAGCATCCTTACACACACACACATACACACACACACACACTCATACATACATATGAGGGGGGCATATTAGAGTACTGCATCAAAACCCTCCATGTGACCGTAGAGGACAGACATCACTACGGCTGTCACTATTTTGCCAACTCATCATCTTTGGACAACATAACAGCGCGCAACTAGAACAGAGAAAGAAGCACACAATTCAGTTGATTCAACAACGCACACGAAGGTGGATTTTGAAGGCAGATCTCAGCATAACCGCTTTTTAAAAGCAATATATTTAGATGGCGTGTGTAGTCCATGCGTGTTTGTGTATATGTGACCCTTTCGCTTACAGCGACAGATCTGAGTTGGCACGAACCCTGCTGCTATACTCCAGAGTTTGAATAAAATATAAAGTAAGACGCCTTAATGGAAACTCTCCAAAGAAGGTGAGCAAGCTTGTGTATGTGGATGCATGGACTCGCACGCCTACGTGTGCTATAAAAGGTGAAAGTCTCTATCTGGGTCACGCCACATAGGACACAAGACATTGAGTAACACCGTGCTTTATTCCTCTTAACAATGAATGATACCGATGCTGGTGGAGACGTTTTTCAGTACTCAAACACCATTCACTCAGCTTCTTTCTGTCAGAACATATACACTGACAGCGAGGCCAAACCAAATCACTAAACTCAAGTATTTGATTTCATGGCCTTGATTCTACATGCATTAGTTGAATTTAGTCCCTGATATCAGTTATCTGGCCTGTAGTGCCATCCTTTGAACAAAATCATTTAACACATAGACTGTATATAAAGGATGGCAAATGGCAAGTCACCATAACTACAGGTTTGTAGATCGTTTGTAAACCTTTCAGCGTCTTAATTTTTTTGTAGCCAGAAGTGTCTATATTTGGACAAGAGGGCTTGGTAATCAGCGGCCTTGATTAGTGTGGTGGATCTTTAAATTGTGCAGATGCAGCGCACACTCACCGGTACCTGCTAATTAGCGCTAACTAAACGACCTTATCAAGTATAGGAATTTCTCTTACTAAAACTTAAGCGCAAAATTCTTGGTCAGCTTGTTGCCATACAGTGAGTCTTGTTAATTGTCATTTAATTAAAATGCTACCAATAGGGAGTGGCAGGGTGGTGCAGTGGTTAGCACTGTCGCATCACAGCAAGCAGGTTCTGAGTTCAAATTTAGGCAGTGTGGCGTTTACATGTTCTTGCTATGCCTGTGTGGGACCTCTCTGGGCACTCCTGCTTCCTCACTGTTCAAAGCCTTGCATGTTAGGTTAGCTTAACATTCTAAACTGGCTGTAGGTGTAAGTGTATTAGCCCTCCAACAGACTGCCAATGTGACCAGGGTATACCCTGTGTGGCGGGGTGTGGTCTGCGGGGCAGGGCAGGCGAGCACACTTGCAGGGCATCGGCAATCATGCCCCGCCAACTTAAATATGGGACTGGGTCCTGACTGGTTGTTGATGGTGTTGATGTGCACAGAATAATAAAAAATGTACAGAACACAACTGGGTCTGCCGTGCATGTTTACACTCTGCTTTTAACCTTACTGAACTGGTTAAGTGTTTTTTTAAAAATGGATGGATTGATGTTCCAAAAGGCACCAGCACAGCTGAGAGGTTCAGTTCAGTGGCGTGAATTAGCTAATGTAAATCCCAGTACACAGCTAGAACCAACAAAGTGGTGCATTTGAGCCCAATTAACTTTTAAAAATAGATCCTTGTAGTGTGATGAGGGGAAATTAGCTAGAGACCAATAAAATACCAGGCTGCAAACATTTTAACACTGAGCGCCAGCCTCAAGTGGCCACTGGAGGAACTGCAAGTTTTGGTGCTTTTGAACTAGGTTATTCGTCAGAGGTCACTGCTTAGCTTGAATCCCAAATAGCTAAATCAACTCTAGATCAAAATGTATTGTATTTCATACCATCATCCAACAGCAGCAACTACAATTATAAAGAAGCCAAAACCGAAGCTTGCTTCTGATCACCCGCATCACCGCATGCATCTTTACACGCTGAACAAAGCTGTATTTCAGCCATGAAGGTGGACCCTCACTAAACAGTGTAGTTCACGGTAAAAAAGAAAAAAAAAAAAGAAGAAGAAGAAGAAAAAGAAAAGGTCAGCAAATGCTGAGTCAGCTAAACTTTGTCTCCTTCCCATCAGCAGGTCCGTATTTGACAGCCAACATAAATGCACGCACATAGAGAGAACGAGAGCGAGAGTTCATATGTTATCTTTAATTGAAGAAGAGGGAGACAGCTAAATAGTGCTGGCTGCTATAAATCTGCAAGCTGAGCTGCAGCAGGATACTGGTGGGAATTCATGTCTCTCAAGATAGTGTTAAGTACATAGTGCCGTTCCTCTTTACATTCACGCTGCGCGTGTGTGGGTGGGTGAGATATTATTTCTTCAGTTAATTGCCTCATATGACAAAACAGCACACGCAGAAGCCGAGTTTCTGAAGCCGAATTCAATATTTGCAGTCACTTGCATTTCAACTATTTACACAACATTGTGTTTGGTGTTACAACAGATCAACAGATTATTTTCTCCATGGCAGAATAAACTAAAATTGTCACAAAACACAAATAGTGTGATGTGCCCTGCTGTTGCAGAAAAATGAGATTAACTGCATCCACTTACAAACTTTTTGATGAACTTAGCACGCATGTTATTGGAAGCAGCTAGTGCTACATTGTATTCAACACAAGTTTACCAAAAAATGTATAGCAGATTATGTATTTAGTCTATTGGTCAACTGTTTGAAAGCAAAGCTGTGACTCGTTATATAGGCATTTAATAACATTTTACACCCCTAAAAAAAGACTGGGTGTGAAAATAGCAGGGTTGCTCTGGTTAGGAGCATTTCAGTTGTCAGAGTCCCTGCTTGTGTATCACAGGAATGCACGCGCTCTCTCATAAACCCGGCAAGCTTTGCTCCGAGCCAATTCATCAAATGAGCACACAGGAGCGCAACATAAAAAGGAATTAAAGCAGGAACAAAGCGCCCAGAGGTAACAAAACACATCCAGTCATGTGACACTTTGTAAATTGCCAGCTGTGACGTTTTGGCAGGATTTAAAGCTGTGAACACTTTGCAGTTATTAGCAAACCAGCTATTTCACCTGTGCCAGCACAGCAAATATGGTTTGGTTTGGTTTGTTTTCAACTTTAATCTGTAAGATTCAGGAGCCAAACACTAAATGAGTGTTTTCTAATAAGACAAGCCTTTTTCCTTTGCACATTTATTGATAAAGTATATATATTTGGAATAAAGGTGATTTCAGTGACTTTGAATGTGGCATGGTTGTTGGTGGCAGTTAGGCTGGTGTCAGTATTTCACAAACTGTCTGTAGTTTTCAAAGAGACCATGTTCATTCGTTGACCAATAACTTTTATCATAGTTTTCATCAGTGACACTTTTTTCTGATGAAAACAAGACGATAAGTAAATAAAAAATAATGCACGTACAAAAACTACGATCAATTGTACTGACACTTTGGACAATGAATTAAAACGAGATGAAAATGTTCTGGTGACACGAGATCAAATCAGAACTAAATATCTTGTTGGAAGTGATCAATTCCACAACCACCGGTGACATGCAAGGTCTGGAGAAGAGCATCTCTGAATGCACAACAAATCAAACAGATATGCTACAGCACCAGAAGACCACACCAGGTCCTACTTCTGTCCACTAACAACAGGAAACAGAGGTAAGAATTTGCGCAGGCTCCTCAATACTGAACAAGAGAAGACTGGATAAACGTTGCCTGGTCTGATGAGGCTATATAGTAGGAGCAGAATTCGGTATAAACAACATGAAAGCATGCCTTGTATCAACTGCTCAGGCGGCTGCTAGTGGTGTAACACTTTGCGACCTTTAGTACAAGTTGAGCATCTTTCAAACACCACAGCCTACCCGAATATTGTTGGGCATGTCCATGCCTTCATGACCAGGGTGCCCATCTTCTGATAGCTGCTTCCAACAGGATAAAACACCATGCCACAAAGCTCAAATCATCTCCAACTGGTTTCTTGAACACGACGATGACTTCTCTGTACTCAGACAGCCTACATAGTCACCAGATTTCATTCCAACAGAGCACCTTTGGGATGTGGTGGAGGAGGAGATTCCCATCATGGATGAGAGATGTATGGCCAAAATATCTGCAGCAACTGTGTGACCCTGTCATGTCAATATGGACCAAAATCTCTGAGGAATGTTTTCTCCACCTTGTTGAATCTGTACCATGAAAAATTAAGGCAGCCCTGAAGGCAACAGGGGATCCAAACAGGTACCAACAAGGTGTACCTAACAAAATGCTGGAAATATTTACAGCTTTAAGATCATATATCGTCTTTATCTAAGGCTTTCTGTTTCAAAGTCAGACACACCAACTCACAACAATGTTTTCTGTTTATGCTTTTATGACACACAGCATGCTGTCTCCATGATTAATATGATTAACACAGTATGCTGTTTTATAGGACAGAATAGGATAAGGATATATATTATGTTCAAACTTCTTCGTTGCTGCTTCAGAAAACATAACAAACTAAAAAGCAGGAGCTTATTGATGCTTACACATACAAAAAACATCTAAAAACAATGAAATAGCCTAGCACTGACAGCTAAAATCTAAATAATTGTTAATTACTCTGGTTACACTTTTCAAAAATGTTTCAGCACCTAGGTTTGAAATGCTGGTTGCTGTCTATGGTGCTGAAATTTTTTCCATACCTGTCCTTTTCACACATCAGCTCCAAACCAAAAAGGGAACAGTGCTTTGTAATCACTCAAAAAATATGAGCGTTTAGCATTCAGGGACAAAGAGAAGACACAGCATTAATGGCTGACCTCATCGTACCCTCTGAAGATCCGCTGTGCATGTCAATTTTCTTCTCAGCGCTGAATATTTTTTCACTCTGCGGGCTCAGTGGACTCTCAGATATTACCTCACTGTTGCAAAGGACTTTGTAGAAGGACAGAACAATATCAACATCCTGTATGCAGCTGCTGCTAACGTTTTAGATTCTTTTGGTCAAGTATCATTATATTTATGCAGTCCTCTCTCTGTCTGTGTGTTGCACCTGTAGTGTTTATGAATGCATCTTGCTAACCAAGCTTGCTAGTCTTAGATGAGAACTCAAAAAGAGCCACTTCAGACACCAGAAAGTTACACAGCAGCAGCCAACACTGAGGCTCCAAAATGACAAAACCAATGGGTGAAGTCACTGGTGGCTATGTCCATCTTTTAGATACAGTCTACTATTTGCACCAACACCTTCCTGCACTTTGTCCAAAAGCAGATAGTGACAAAGAGTGAAAAACGTCTCACAGGTGGTCATACATCACCCCTTCAAATAGTCCTCTGTCTATTTGACTGGTGTAGTGTACTGCTCCTTTAACTGGTGAATAGCTGTTGAGACACAATAAAAAAAGGCCAGCTGCAGAATCTGGACACTGACACTGCATGTAAAATGAACTCCCCTCTCAGTTTCTATCTATGGTGACTCATAATCTATTTTTTTTTCTAAGTTATGGGATTGCAAATGTGCACATTCCAATTTACCACCACTCATACTGACACCTGAGATCACTTGTTAACTCCTTATTACTACCTGTTGTCATTTCATCAGCCAATGAAGTACTCAACAAATGCCCGGTGAATAAAAAAGTGACCAAGCCATGAGTAATCTGAATAAACTTTTGCTTGTGTTCACTGAAAATATCTGACTACAGGGCATGCATGATTTAACTGCCCTCTCAACACTGCGTGCAGGTTACATGGGCCAGCTCTCTGGTGCAATGTCAATATGCCAATAAAGTCAACAATGTCTGCTTCATTAGTGATGCCAGTGTCAATCTCTGCTCTGCTTTCAGCCACATAGAGGGGAATCTGCTGGAACAAAACAAACACACAAAGCAAACTAATTAAGTTTGATAATTAAGTTTGCAAGACTAAATCTGCCCTCTGTACTCTCTGAGAAAGTCCTGTTGGTAAATTCAATCTAATCGCCCTCTGACTTCAAATCTTTGCATATTTGTGTGACAGATCCATCCCTGAAGGTGGACATGTTGCGTGAGCATGAGGAGCGCTAACTCTCGGCTCACCTGAATGAAAAAAAAAGTTGGCGCACATACAGTATTGGGGGTTCTCCCCACACCCCCTACCCCTTCGCATTCAGACTTCGATCTCAGGAGAAGAGATGTGACTGAAATAGAAAACACACACGCGCACACACACAGACATGGGACTCTTTCCTATTCCACATCATGCACTGTATATCCACAGTGGAAGTCTAAATAAGGCCATGTGCTGTTTAATCATGCAGAGTACTGGAGCCTGAACGGGTCTGCATGCTGCATTAGACTTGATTTTTCTGCAGCATCTCTGCCACGCACGGCACGGCACGGCACGCTTTTCCTTTAATTTTATTTTTTTTTTTTTTGTCGACACCCACTGCCACCGTATAGTCAGTATTTGTGCTAACAAGTTAGCACCCCCACCCTACCACCTCACCTCCCCACCCCACCCACACCCCCACCGTTCCCGTGGCGCTCTCACTTGCTGCACAACTGCGATTGCGGAGGAACACCAGCGAGCGCTCGAACAGTGCAGTCTCGGGAGGGAATTCACACACAGGCTCGCGCTGGTGCGCGCACGCACACACACACACACATACAGAACACCCAATAAAGTCTTCTTCTGTCACCTCCGGGCACGCACACGCACACACGCGCACAAAACAAACTCACCAGTTGGGTTCTTGTTTTTCTTGAGGCTCCTGCCACAAAGACACTGCAGCATATGCGATCCTTTGCTGAAAATGTTGTTCCAAATAAACCGCATGGATTTGGCCGAGACGGGGGGAGAGGAGGAGGAGGAGGAAGGAGTGGAGGAAGAGCAGGTGGGGGACGAGAGGCGCTCCGGATGCGGCAACCTAAAATTCACCCACCGCATGGGGGCTGATACGCCCCCCTGTTTGCATGCCAGCAGAGCCGGCCAGCTGTTGGGCTCAGTTCGGCGGTGCTTGGCCGCCCCGACCTGCACCATAGACAAGAATAAGAGCAGGAAGCCCGGCTCTTCGCCCGCTTTCTCGCCCGGTTCCCCCACGAGCTCGGAAACCACCAAACGCACGTATTCCGCGTCGACGTCGTCCCCGTGCGGCAGGAAGAGAGCAACCGCGGCGGCGCTTGTCTCCTCGGTCCCCGCCTCCGGCTGCCCCAGCTGCCGGCGGTCCTCAGCCGAGGAGCGGTCGCTGCTGCTGCCCGGCCGCCGCGGCGTGGAAAGCCCCCGAGCGCTCCTCTTCAAATGGCGTCGTCTGCCGCGCGGCGCGGGGAGAGGAGCGGCAGCGACGGACAGGCATGCGGCGGCGCTAGCGTGAAGTCGGCGGTACGCGGCAGCTGTCGGCTTCTGCACAAAAAACCATTGCATATTAGTGGGGATGGCAGGGGTCGGTGCGTCCGTCCGTCCGGGAGGAGGGAAGGGGTGCGGATACCGGGGGTCCGTCAGCAAGTCGGTGGCATCCCTGTACCCGCGCGGCGAGCGAGTAGGCTACTGCAGCAGGGGGGCTCCTTTCCAAACGCGCACACCAGCACGCTGCACACTCGCAAACACGCACGCACGCGCTAGATGCACGGTCCTTTTTTTTTTTTTTCTTTTTTTTTTTACCCAGCAGCTTCTCTGGTCAAGTGAGAGCGCACACACGGCGCTGGAACGGGCAGGTGAATCACTGCGGGGAATCTCTGCGCTACCCCGCTCTGTCTTTTTCCTTCTTTTTTAAAAAGTCCTCATAAATATTTGATCCACGTTTTGGCCTTCACTTCTCAATAATCCATAAGCTCCAATGCGCCAAGACACTGCTGCTGTCTGTCTCCCCTTCCTATCCTCTCCTCTCTCCTCCACCTCCTCCTACTCTTCACCTTGCTGATAAACAGGAGCTGCTGGACTGTGGTTCTGCTTGCCGTGTGTGTGACTCCTGAAAGTAAACGAAGAAGAAGACCCGAGTCTGGCTCCTGGTCCTCACGCGCTTCTTTCGGCGCTTCAAAGTCTTCCACAGCTGCGCTCGAGGCAACCAGCGGCCGGCGGGGCGCGAGGAGGTGCACTGACTAACGATGTCAAATCAGTTGCAAAGCCGAACCCAATTAAGCAAAACATCTTTTCCGCTTGGTAATTTCAAAATAAAAGCCAGAATAATCGATTTGTATTTCTCTCCCCCTTTCACCAATTTTGAGTTCATGTGAGGTAACTGTCGATTCTGAAGTAGGATTTCACTAATACAGAGGCTACAGCAACCGTGGCAGTTTGTCTTGAAACAACAACTGTAAAAAAAATTTTCTTAATATGGCATTAATATGCCTTCATAGAAATGAAATAGATACTATCAGAAAAGAAGAAATAAATAAAACAGGAAATTTGTTTAAACATTTTTAAATATTTATAAAGTAAAAAAAAATTGTTTTAGTAAAATTAACCTTAAACAAAGTAATATAAGCTACAGTACAATTCCCAGAAAACACAAATAAAATAACTAAGAAATAACAAATCAATCTTCTTTATAATTAAAGTATTTTGGTGTTTTTCCCTCGACTTTTGTTCTGAAGGGAGAAGTCACCTCCGGTTTCCTCGTGCAGTTTGATGCGGGCGTGCTGGCAGAAGCAGCATCCAGTAAGTGTAGACACGTGGTTTCCACACCGTCAGTCTCCGATTGCCTCAAACACAGAACCGCAATCAACAACATTTTGGAGGCAGGAGTGACATGAGGTCACTGATTGGTGGAAACCACCGCCTGCCTTTGTCTGTCTGCTGTTTATTTGTACCCAGTAGCGGCTGCTCTAAACTCACATATCCGACTGTTTAATATCGCCTTCCCTGCTGCCAGATGCACACACCTGTTGATTGAGTCGTTTAAAAAACAGTGGGCCGGCGTTTAGCTCAAATATAACCTGCAGTCTATAGGAAACTTAGACCACGATTGCTCTTGTGTGGTTCGCTCGTTCAGCTTTCTCCAGAACCTCCAGATATGTGGACTTGTAGAATACCGGCTGAAAATGGTGCAGTGATTTTGTATTCAGAGAGAGAGAGAGAGAGAGAGAGAGAGCTGGCGCTGTCCAGAGTGCTGAATCCGCATTCGCCTGTCAAACTCACACAGGCCAGGGAAACTGATCGTTATAACGCTTCGTTATCCTGTTGTGTCAGTGACTAAAATGTCCATGTAATTCATAAAACACTCACTATGTCTACATTTTGCTGAGAGAAATCATTTAAAATGAAAAAAACAAACAAACAAACTATAAGAGTCGGTGCACACATTAGTGTTTGGAGTGTTCTTAGAAGGCTTTTAAAACACACCATCCATTCTCTGGATAGCTTTGTGGCTCATTTGCCTTTGAATGGGTCCATTTAAAAGCCTTAAACAGCACTTTTACTGAGGGGTGGGGAACTTTTATGCAATGCTTTTGATGTTTGTGATGCAAATTAAATCCGCCTTTGGGAGCTGACAGGAAAGAAGGTGTTAGCCTGGTAACTTAAGAAGAAGTCATACTTTAAAAAAGAAATAGAAGCAGTGTAGGTGAAGATATGAGGTCTAGCATATGTATGAAGTCATTAGTAGAATAAATCCTCCATTGCTGACCCGCCTGCACCACTGCTTCAAATGTACTGAACAGTCTAAAGTTGTCAAATATTGCAGTCTTTGCCCTTTAAAACCTTACTATAGATTGTGGTCTGTTGTTTTGGTAACCGATACTATCCAGATTTGTTTTGGGACATCCACAGTTGATCATTGGAGATAGTCTGAGATCAGTCCACATCAGTGTCTTTTAAATCTCTTTAAAACATTCTCATTGGAAGGGTTTTATCTATTGGATCCTCTATGATGAATGGAGATACCCTATCCCCATAGGTCAGTCATTCACATCTTCTGCTGCCGGGTGGTGGTCTCAGCTGACCCCACATGGCTTCAGACAGACTGCACAGGAGGTGAGGGAAAAAAGAGCGGACGTCCAGGTGAAGCTCGGACTGTTCTGGAAGCGTGGAAGCGTGTTTATGATTAGCAATGCTCAGATGATTTCCCTGGAATGGATTTTTTTCTTCAGTGTCCCTGCCTGGAGCTTGGATTTATGAAGCTATGCTATCCCAAGAGTGTTCATCCAGACTCTCTGCTTGTTTTGCCTTCTTTCCCCTCAGTGAGTTGAATCTGTGAGCCTCATGGATCAAACCCTGATTTTTTTACATCCCCAACTCAACTTGGGCAGTTTTTATTAATAATAGATATCGTCCACTTGGACCAATAGCTTGTTCTTAAAGGAGTTCACTGACTTTTTAATCCTACACCATTAAGCTGTCCAGATTGGTTATTACAGCATTATTATTACAGCATACAAGTATTATCGAACACTATTGATGATACTGTTACTCCTGCTCCAGCTACTGTCCCAGCTTTTTTTTTTTTTTTCAAATGACTGAAAACGTTTTTGCTTTCTTTGTAGAAAAACAACAACAAAACAAAACAAAGCAAAAATCCTTGGTAAATTGAGAATAAATATTTCTCCATTGTTTTCTGTGGCTGCTTCTAAGTATGGGTGCTCTGCAAGGTTCTGTTTTGGGGCCTTTACTCTTTCTTCAGCACATTTTGAATTTTAAGCACTTTTAAGGATATTTCTTATTAGTTATGTATGTCTTTTAAGCCCCAAGATGTTTCTCAGTTACAGAACTTACAGAGGTGTTTATACTTGATCAAAGGTTGGATGACTGACAATTTTCTCCAACTTAATGTACATTAAAATACCCATTATTAATAATAAAAAATCTAATTATGTATTATAAGAATAAGTATTTTTGTGTTCTGATTTTGGATTTTTCTCATTTTTCTGTGAATTGCTTTACAACTGTGGTTAACAAGAACCTGTTTCATCATAACATATAATCAAAAGAATATAATAACTATAACTATACGTTTGCTCTTTCTATTTTATATTGAAAGTTTGCAAATGTAGACTTTATTAAAAGTACTGCAGTGGGACATGTTGCCTCAGCTGCACATGATCATTATCTACCTTGCACATCTACATGTCATCAGAAAAATACTACTGGTCCATTACAGTCTCATTTTCATGGTGACTGGAGTCACCACAATGGATCATCTTCCTCCACCTAACCACCCTAACCCCAGCATTCTCCTCTGTCCCACCAGTCCTCTGCATGTACTCCTGCCTGGCTTCAACTCATTGCCTCCAAACTCCAGCCACTTCTCCTCCTCTTCTTTCTTCAGCCAGCAGTAGCATGGCTTCCACACAGTTCCCCAAGCAGAACGGGAGAAGCTTGGTTGGTGTAAGGTGGGTTGCAAAGCAGCTTGTAGATACCCAAGAACTGTGGGTAGTATAAAACACTTTGAACACCATGCCCTATATGAAATTTTCACACTGAATGTGTGTCATGATAGGAGACTGGAGGCAGAATATTGCACTCACTGTGAAAAAGTTAACTAGAACAGGGCAGCAACAACGGACAAATCGAGAAAATGATGACAAAAGACTAGATTTGATTGCTCAACAAGAAACAACCAGGAGCGGAGCACAGATAAAACAATCACAGGTGGAGACGGACTGGGGGGACAATCACAGTCACAAAGGAAGGGGGGAAGTAATACTAGAACAACTCTCAAAGTAAAACAAGAAACATAACGGAGACGAGACTCCATACGAAATCAGGGGCTAACAGATGCATGAGACAGTGGGAGGGAGGTAAAGGGAACCAATGAGGGAACTAACCAGAATTAAAAATACAAATACAAATACAAGAACTAAGGAACAAATAGAAAACAAAAGAGAAAATATGAAATAAGAATCCCAGACAATACTCTGCAAAGTCCAGCATTGTGCAGTTGCACCATCAACTGATGTTGGCTGGCACTGAGATCACCCTATCTGTCAGGGCTGCCCAGCATTGACTTTGGTACTTGCTTGAATTAATGCTGTGCTGGATTTAAGCTATTACTACGTTAGTCCTTTCACTGCACTATAACAGTCAACAGCTTGGTGTACGTTTGAGCAAGAAGACATCTGCATTTTTATTTTAATTGTCAGGCACATGCTGAGAAGAGGGAAATTCTGTGCTGGCACAGATAAGCAATTACATCCAAACACTGAAGTTTCTGGAACAAATCTCATTCTCTACTGCAATGCAGTATTGGCAAATTAGTCCAGTATAATGGTCCTCACAAACAGCCCTGTCTCCTGCTTGTTTGTCTCTAGACTTGTAGCTATATGGCTGCACATACTTAAGATACACAGACATACTTATTACTGAAGCATGACTGAGACCTGGCAAATTTTATTTTCACACTCTGTTTCCACCGTATTTTGTTTTGAGAGCTTCAGTGCAGTAGCATGGGATTGCTGTCATCAAAGGGCAAACTATCATCCCTGCGCACAGAGAGCTGCTTCAGCTAAAAGTGACAACAGCTACAGAGCATGCAAGTGTGTGTGTGTGTGTGTGTGTGTGTGTTTGGATTTAACAAATCCGCACACAGGATGCAATGAATGCAGAACAGCAAGAACAATGGAGAAGGGAAAGTAAAAGGAGTGGGGAAGGAAGAAGAGAAAGAGAGTGAGAGTAGAGTTAGGAGGAGTAAAAGGGCCAAAAAGAGGAAGTACGAAAGCAAAAGACAGACATGTAGAGAGTGGCACGCGCACAGCCGGTGAGGATTCACAATAAGAAAAGGAACCAGAAGACAAGTGACTTAATTACAACAGTGAAAGAGATCGTTTTCATCAGAAAGAAGCTGACACTCAAGATTCCGACTTTACTGTAGATCTTTACTCACTTCCATCTGACAGCAATGACACTGCAGTAATGCCTCTGAAAAGACTTTTTTCCTTTTATATTTGAGTGAAATTTATAGGTTTTTATGCTGTATGCATCAGGTATATTACTATGCTTAATTAGGGAAACATTAATAATGTTGGGGTATTCTAAGTGACTGGAATTTAAGTTTCTTGAAGACATTTCAACCTCTCATCCGAGAAGCTTCTTCAGTTCTAAGACCAAATGGTGGAGAGTCCCAGGTATTTAGGCCTTAATGGGAGCTGTATCTTAAGAGGGTTGTTGACCCACTATTGATCATGTGCCTCATTACATGAACCAAGGTGTGAAAAGGGATGTGGGTTTGGATGAAACCATTGTGAGACCTTGCCTCAACCTATTATGTGACCTGATGAGATCACCTGACGCAAGATATGAGTGGACGTTAAGGCACCTGTGAAGGGATCTCAAAACTAAATTGTAGGTGGCTGACAATTGGTGTTGTAATCCACCCCCTCTGTTCAAAAATGGTTGTTCACAGTGGACATACATGGCTACTTTCACTCCTCTGGCATCCTCAAAAGAGTGACCTTTGGCCTTTAGATGCAGACGTACAGCTGCGTCCTGTCGAGGTGGCTGTTCTATGTTGTGCCATGTGTTTATGGAGTGGCTGTTTGGTTTATCCAGTGTAGAGTTCTGAGCAGTCCTTGCTGCACTGTACAGATACACAACATTGTTTGCTTTGTCTTTGGGATGAACCAGTTTTTGTCTAAGTGGCTGGCTGGGTCTGAAGTGCTCTGGGAAGTCATGCTTGGAGAAGATTCTCCTGAGTTTCTATGATAAACCTGCTGGGACAACAATGTTGTTCCACTTGTCCTTCTGTTTCTCCCTTCTTTATTGTGTATCTTTGCCTATTTGATGAAAGCCCAAATGGACTTTCCATGACCTGGATGACTGATAATCAACACAGACAATGTTGGGGTATATTTATGAAAGAAGGTTTCTGCAGCTGTAGGTGGCAGATAAGAGCAGCAGAAGTACACAAGTAGTGAAATACATCATATGTTGGCTAAAGCAAAGAGCTATTATTATAGAAAAAGTGACACTTCCTTTGAATGGTGGATTTTTTTTAGACTGCCCCTGGAGCGTGTCATGGACACCATGCTATTGAGAATTGGGTTAGCACTGAGCCTGCTGATGTATTGATCTGTTAGCTCAGAGAGAAAAATACAACATGCCCTGCATCCATCCAGGGAACATCATATAACCAACCACTAAGTAACCAAATAGACCACAACTGTATGAAAAGGGGAACCCTAATTGGACAATATCATCTGTAAGGCTTCACATTCCCTTTTGATATAAAACTCATTTGTTCCCCCTTTTTGTAGTATTTAAAAAAAAGAAAAAGAAAAGTAAATTATATTCCTTCTGGCCAGCTACCTGTTGGTGGTCCACTGGAGCCATTGCACTGAAAATCTAAATTTCAAAATCATTCAGTGAATATTATTTTAGTTTAGTCTGTTGTTTTCAAACCACAAATGCGTTTTTATACTCAGTCAGACTGAACTGACCCCCTATTAAAGCCTCGATGTTCTGCTGTTCACTTGGAAAGCATCCCGCTTGTTGCAGCGCATTAAACCTAAAGAGCCCAACGCTACAGTGTGTGCCAGTACTCCACCTACTGTTCATAAATAGGAACTACAAGGTGGTTGAGACAGGATACGTTTTCTGGTTGTTTGTTTTTTTCGACAGAAATGGAATAATAATGTTTTATTTATATGCAGTTTTTTCCCCACATATGGGGATTTAAATAAGAAATCTTAACTTGTGAGTATCAGTTAAGTCAAAGTCAGCTTTATTGTCAAGAGATGAAGACTCATCAGACGAGGCAACATTTTTCCACTTGTCCAGTTTTGGTGAGCCTGTGTGAATTGCAGCTCCAGCTTCCTGTTCTTAGCTGACAGGAGTACCACACAGTGTGGACTGTAAAAGGTATGTTTCGGACCTCAGACCATTACAGAACCATGAGAGCTGTTGCCCATCTGGGTAACGTAATAATACGGCCCACAACTATTGCATAATTCCTCAGTAATTCAAAGGAATTTCAGTTATTTTATTTGAAATTACAAAGTAATTATATTTGTCAACAAAGACTTCATGGTAAGTACACTAGAATAAAAGGGTCATGTATCATGACCCAGGAAGCAAAGAAATAATTATACTGTAAGTATATTTAAGTAGTTAGATTAGTAATTTTAGGTACTTCCACTTTTCATAGTAATTTTGTAGAAAATTTGGGAATGGATTAATCTTGCCTTGTCACTGCTTTATTTTTTGAAAACTTCATTTGAGTTATGCTGATTATTCAACTGTCTTGTTTTTAAACAATATAACTGTGACAAGGACTGTTCTCCCTTACCAAGTAACAAGAAAAAATAAGTACTATCAACATTTGTAGGGCTATGTGACCTCATAATGATGGAGCCTAGTCTAACTTTTTTCTTGCACAATCACAGCTCAAACATAACTTTTAAAAGAGCGTACAGAAGTTGGAAGTACCTGAGTTAGACCAAGTAAAGCCACTCCATAATACAGCCTGCCCCCCAAAAAGTACAGTGTACTTATATTGTTTGTTTTCCCACAAATTACAAACATACTTAAAATTACTTATGCGGCACTTAAAATTACTTACAGTATAATTTATGTCTCCTTTCCTGCAAAATACCCAGAATTTAGGCACTAGTTAAATATACTTTGAATATAATTATTTCGTCTTTCCTGTAAGTTGAGTGATGCTTAAAACTACTCATACGACCTAAAATTAATTACTGCTTAAGGTATAATTATTTCTTTGTCACCTGCAAAAACTTGACTTGCTCTAGTATACCTACCTTTAAGTATTTGTAGATAAATATAATAACACTGAAAAAAATTAAATTCGTTGAAGATCGATTTTATTACAGGAGAATTGCGGCTTTGGTTCGGCTGTGGCTGGTGAGTGCACATCTACATCTAGGTGTTATTTAACTGAGGACCGGATGGGGCAGTGGTGCTCCTACGCGCCTGCTTAAGCAACTGCGTGTATCATGCGCAAAGAAGAAAAACCGACCACTCTCGACGCAGCTTGACAGCTGTGCTAATGTAAACACCGGACGAGCGATTTTTTTTTTCAGGTAAATGTATTTATTAACACGAGTTTAGACGTTGTAGAAGTAGTCGTTTTTATTCTTAAAGTTGTTGCCGTAACGCTGTCGCTGTCTGTTTGTCTTTTCTCAGTCGACTCGTTGTTATGGAGCGATGCTTTAGGTAGGAAGAGCACAAGAAAGCGCTTAACTAAGCTACTAGCTTCTCCGTTCATCACAAGCTTTTATTCGCAGTTAGCTTTGCTGCTGTCGTGCCTTTAAGGAGTGAAATTAAAAGTTTTTCTACGTAGGGTTGAAAAAAAGGGGAGCAGTAAATTAGAGCATGCTTGTTTTGTTCTTTTTTTTTATTTTATTATTGTTATTATTATCATTATTGTTATAATAATAATTATTGTTGTTGTTGTTATTATTATGCTGACTAAGGTGGAGAAAAAATGTAGCAGTTTAAAACTTCCCCTTCTTATCAGCTATATCCAATATCACCTCGCTGGCTTTTCTCGGGAGCTTAGCACTAACATTATGTGTTGTTGCTTTGGCCTCACGCTATGCCTCATTTACATGAGATTGAGATGTATTTCCCAAGATATACGGGTGTTATTTTATGTAGTTCTGAACTTGCCAAATCCTTGCCTCTCATTTCTTTAGTCTCCTGTCACAGCATTTCAAGAGAAGAAGAATACATGTTACCCTTCTTTATAGTAATGTAACTGTTTAAAAAGCAAACTTTGTCTATTTATCTTTAATATATTTCTTATCTTGTCTAAAGCGTCAGCAGGGATGGTTCTTCTGGCTCCACGCCACCACCACCATCGCCTCCTCCTCGAGTCCTCCCTTCCCCTCGTCATCCCCCTCCTGTGCCCTCCTCCTCTCCCCGATCATCCCTGACTCCCCCTCCTTCCCAGCTAGGAAGACTGAGTTTTGCAGGAGCGGTGATGGATGTCAGTAAATGGTCCCTGTTCTACCTGCTGAGTGCTCAAGAACTAGCTACAGTGCGACAGGCCTGTGTCTTTGGCACCACTGCCAATGAAGCAATCTATATCACGCATGGAAATGAGGTGGGGAGTGCGCATTTGATAGTTTCTGTTTATGATATGAGCTCTTTAAGTAGCACTCGAATCATTGTACTTGTTTCGTCTTCCTTATGTTTGTGCCTGAATCTAATTCTGACTTTACATGAAGTGTATCGTTTGCTCTGTAGTTACGTGACAGTTTAAACAACAGGAAAACGTATGAAGCCGATGGGGTTTGCTGTGTGAAATGCCTCCAGTGCTCTTTTTACGTGAAGGTTTATTTCATAAGAGTGTGTTTTGTGTGGAAAGAAAAAATATGCTGCAGGAAATCCTGCATTGTTTTCACTTTCCTGTTTGAATGCCACCATACCAGAGCACAGCTGATCTCAATCAAAACACATAAGTCACACATTGAGCATCTCTTTGCTTTGTGTTTGTTGATAACCTACAACACAGCTTTAAATGTATATCTGCACTTAAGTTGTGTCTCTGTGTATTTTGAAATGTGTGTTACTGTTTGCAGGTGTTTGTGTTTGGGTTAAACTGCAGCAGCTGCCTTGGTACAGGAGACGGTCTGAGCACTGTTATGCCGAAGAAACTGGACTTCCTGCGAGGGAAGAAGGTAGCCAGTCTGAGCTATGGCAGTGGACCTCATGTCCTATTGGCTACTGACGGTAGGCTGTTTTTTTTTATATATATATATATATATATATATATATTTTTTTTTTTTTTTTTTTTTTTTTTTTTAATTTATTTATTTATTTATTTATTTTTTATCTCTTCACGTTTCTTATATAACAGAGCGCTCAGAGTGTAATGCAAATATATCTTGCTGGCATCAGTTTTCATCCTGCTGCATAAACATTTCACTGTATAGTCATGTTTAACATTGGTCAATTTCTACAGAAAGGTTGACTTTTTCTATTGAACAGAGGAAATGTCACTAATATGAGCTTAACCCTTTCACACATAGTGGTCACTACAGTGGACAGCTATTCAAAGGGTGTTTTCTTGTATTTGTGTCAGTGTTGATGGTATACTTGCACATAAACCACTACATTGGACACTGATGTGTCAGTCCATACACATCAGTTGTATGCACATCAACTGATGTACATACAATGTATACATATCAACCCTTTGAAAAGTACATGTTTAAAAAAAATTAAGTTCAAAAAATTTTTTTTCATACCTAAAGATGAATAAAAATACTTGAAAAAAAATCCTGATTCATACATCTGTATAGCATTGACAGCTTACATTTGTTTTTATGTGTTGCAGATGGACAGCTGTTTGCATGGGGGCACAATGGTTACAGTCAGCTGGGGAATGGGTCGACCAACCCGGGACTCTCCCCGGTGTTGATCACCGCTAACCTGCAGAACAAAAAAGTGAAAGAGGTGTCGTGTGGCTCACATCACTCTATGGCTCTCACTCTGGATGGAGAGGCAAGTCCTTTTTTATTTTGTTTTAATCACCGTTAAATGTGTTTAGCGTGTCTTTTCCTGTCTCCCTCCGTTCTCTTCTTTTCCCCTCACCCCCAGCTGGTCCTGGCAGATGCCTCTCCCTGAACCTTGTTCTGCTGGAGGTTTCTTCCTGTTAAAAGGAAGTTTTTCCTTCCCTCTGTCACCAAGTGCCTGCTAGTGGGGGTCAACTGAGGGATTAGGTTTTCTCTCTATTATTGTACACTCCTAACCTTACAATATAAAGCATATTGAAGTTACTGCTGTTGGGATTTGGTGCTATATAAATAGAGTTGAATTCATGTTTGGATGGTAAACAGTTTCCATTCAGTCTTAAACAACAAAAGAAAAGAGCAGGGATGGCAATAGTAGGTAATGAAAAGGGATATGTGGCACACATAATTTAATTAAATTAATAAAATATGATCAAATATGACTGAAATTAGAATATTCTTATTTTTATGTACCACTCTAAATAAAAAGTTTAGCCCTAAGGGGGTCACCCACATATACCTTGACCTGCCACCTTGAGGCCTCCTAGTGTCACACTAAGAAGCTTGTCTTTAACCCAGCGGCATTAAAGCTAATGGGGTTGTTTGTGTGGTAAGCTGGAAAGGCTGTTGCCATTTAATATGTTACTAAGTGTACGATAAGTATTATCGTAAGCATCCTTTTCCCAGTTTGTTCATGTACATTCAAGTTTTTCTGTTTGAGATGTTACTCAAACAGAAAAACTCAGAGTACAGCATCAATAACATCATTCTGAGAAAAGGTGTTTTTTCTCACACTACAACATCGTCAACCCTCTCTAGGTCTTCGCATGGGGATATAATAACTGTGGCCAGATTGGTTCAGGCTCCACAGCCAACCAACCCTACCCCAGGAAGGTCACTGGATGCCTGCAGGGCAAGAATGCATCGGGCATCACATGCGGGCAAACCTCCTCTATGGCTCTTGTTGACAATGGAGAGGTGATGTTAAATAAAATCTTAGTGATCTCATTGAGAAATCTGAACTTGTTGTAGTAAACAGGGTGACTTTTATTTCTCTTTAGGTTTACGGCTGGGGCTACAATGGAAACGGGCAGCTGGGAATTGGCAACAATGGAAATCAGCTAACACCTTGCCGTGTCGCTGCACTCCAAGGGATGTGCATTCAACAGGTGAGACAACCAACAACCACATGAATGAGTTTTTAATATCAATAATTGCCTTGAGGATGACTCATGATTTGTGCTTACCTCTGATTGGGTAATTTTTTTTTTTTATCAGCCGCATTTAAATCCATCCCTACCTTCCAGATTGTATCGGGCTATGGACACTGCCTGGCCCTAACCGATAAAGGGCTGCTGTATGCCTGGGGAGCAAATACCTATGGTCAACTGGGAACTGGCACCAAGAGCAACCACCTCAGCCCTGTGCACATCATGGCTGACAAAGAGAGGTAGGAAGGGGAGAGGGAAGGGTGTCGGACGTTTCCTGTTAAGATTTAGTTTCCTGTCCTCATTTCCTTCCTCTGTACCTCTGCCTCCGCTCCTGGTCTTAAGTAGTCGTCTGCGGTAAACAAAACAATGCTCTTTCCCTAATTGTAGATATTGTGGGGCAAATCATGCCACAGCAAAACAGCTTTCACACTTTTGACATGTTTCAGTACAATAATTAAGAAGGAAAAGCTTCTCTGTGTTAACACGTCTCTCATTTGGCAGGGTCGTCGAGGTGGCAGCATGCCATTCGACACACACGTCGGCAGCCAAGACCCAAAGTGGGCAGGTATAGCACTCATCATTCAAAGTGATGCACAGTCTTGTATTTCTTTGGTTTCTGGAATTCTTTATTCTAAAAAACACCCAAAAAATCCAGGACCATTATCATTTCACTCCTCCTCCAGGTTTTTATGTGGGGTCAGTGCCGAGGCCAATCCATTGTCCTGCCACACCTCACGCACCTCACCAACACAGACGACGTCTTTGCCTGCTTCGCTACGCCATCCGTTATGTGGCGCCTCATGTCTATGGGTGAGAGAAGAGACAACAAATTGTGGATTATTTGTGTAAAAGAAACAAAAATGAAAGCTGTCTAAGTACTAGAACTGTTACTACTTTTTTTTTCTTCTAGAGCAAGATGACTTCCTGACGGTTGCAGAGGCTCTGAGGAAAGAGTTCGACAGTCCAGAAACGGCTGACCTCAAGTTCAGTGTTGATGGCAAATACATCCACGTTCACAAAGCTGTGCTGAAGATCAGGTGTGTTTATTATCCACATAGCTATAAGTGAAATATAGCCTTGATGCATTTGGTAGCTGTGCTTTGTTTCCGTGCAGTTAAGGCAGCCTGTGATTTTTGTTGGCAGCCCTTAACATGTCAGGTTTTGACTATTTGACCATTTGTATACATTGTAAATAAAGTATTTTTATCGTGGCTAGGTGCGAGCATTTCCGTTCAATGTTTCGCTCCCAGTGGACGGAGGATCAGCAGGAAGTGATAGAGATTGGCCAGTTCTCGTATCCCGTCTACAGGTCCTTCCTGCAGTTTCTTTACACAGACACTGTTGACCTTTCGCCTGAGGATGCCATTGGTTAGTATGAATGCAACTGTTAAATATGTTCTTAGTGTGTAGAAGGATGGGTTTTTTGACACTGTGTGTGTGTTTGTGTGTTGTGCTGCAGGCCTGTTGGACCTGGCCACCTCTTATTGTGAAAACCGCCTGAAACGCCTGTGTCAGCAGATCATCAAGAGAGGAATCACTGTGGAAAACGCCTTCACCCTGCTGTCTGCCGCCATACGATACGACGCAGAGGTACAGTTATAAACAGGTTTGTCAGGTGGATAAGCTGAGGTGGTAGATAAATTTACTTTTTTTTTTTTTTAAATGCAGCCGGAAATTACTTTTTACAAAGAATGGTTACATCATCTGAGAAACCACCATATTATTAAGGCACCAGTCCCTCTAGGGAAGACCAGACGACCAAAATGTTTGTGTACTATGAGCTTCTGATCTTGTTGCCTTTAAAATAATTGCTTTGAAGACACAGATCAGGTCTGTGACAACTCACAGTCAGTGTCCATCTTCAAAAATGACTTGGGTACATGAAGACAGCAATACAACTACAATACCACAGTTTACAACTATCAGTTTGAGCTTGGGTCAAGGCTGCAATTACATGCAATCTGTTTGTGATAATATAGTGATTAACTGTAATAAACTGAAGGACAAAATGAAGGACGTACACACATATATAAACAGGAATTTATATTAACTGCACACATTCCGAGTCAGAACCTCAAACACCTGAACAGAAATTCCTCCAGAAATCGTGACGTTGTTGCTGCAGGGCAGCAATTTAACAGCAGCCGCTCAGCAACCTTGCTGTGTAGAAGAATACAAGCAGTCGAGTCGGGTCTTCTATTACACTGATCAGCGCACTCACACAGTGATTGCAACATGTTGACAATCAGTCTGTGTTTAAATATTAGACAGCAGTTATTTGCAAGCTTTAACCAGTCTGTCTGAGAGTGATGGCAGTCTGCCCGATTACAAGGTTTAACACCCTGTAAAATAAGCATCGGAATGTTTGTTCTTTCTTTTGCAATCTAATCTCCTTATTATTTTTCTATTGTTTGCTTTTCCAGGACCTGGAAGAGTTTTGTTTCAGGTTTTGTATAAACCACCTGACTCGGGTAACTCAGACCGAAGCCTTCTGGCAGGTAGACGGAGCAATGCTGAAGGAGTTTATCAGCAAAGCTAGCCGCTGTGGAGCCTTCAAGAACTGAGTGGTACTTTTAGGCTCCTGCAACCTAAAAAAGAAAGAGAAAAAAAACAACAACTAATGACCAAGTGGATTTGGTCGTGCTGCATGTGCAGCAGCAGAATGCAACACCACAATTACTATTTCAGTTTTCACATTCCTGTTGATCCCATCCACGACAAAAGAGGAGGCCCTTTCTTGAAACACTTATTTATATAGACTTTAAAGAAGCACTTAAACAACGTTATTCACAAGATGCTTAAACTGGATTTTTAAGCTGCGTTATCTGTGGATCTGAAATGAGCACTTTGGCCAGACCCATGGCGCCTTTTCTATGGCAGTTCTTTACATATGTTATGTATACTTGAATTTTTTTTTCTCAGCAGTGTTTGCTTTGTTCATTTACTTTCTGGAAAAGTTCACATGAGGGACCAAAGATCTGGAAGGAATAAACTACTGAAGAAATCTAAAGAGATGAACACTGTACTGTACTGAAAACATGTTTCACACACTTGGCAGTAGAGCCCAGTTTATTGGTGAATTGATTGCATTGCCTAATTGTCAGTCTGTTAGTATTTGCGTTCATACAGGAAAACTAAAGAAAGTAACGAGGAGATGGGAGAAACACCATTCTACCATGTTATGATTGCTGACATTGCATAGTTTGTCCACCAGAGGGCGCATTGTAAGTTTGGCATTACCTGATGGAGTATTTAACTCAAAGCAACTGATTGATAAAGACAAACTCATACATATACATGACATACACAGCTGATGCAGAGCCTACTGTGGTTTGTTATGAGTTGCTTGCTTGGTAATTGTTCTCTTAACTGGTTCTTTGTACATTTGGGGAAGTTCAAAACTGTTGTTATACTAAAATCTGTCTCTTCTTTAGGTGTGTTCATTCTGCCTGACATTTCCTCTGCAGCACTACAGTCATTTCTTTATATTCCGTAATACTAAGAGGTTGTTTTTTTAAGCTTATTTAAAAATCTATGGAATATATAGACTGAGAAAGTTGCACTTTTCTGTTAAGAAAAATAACCATCTTTGGTAAAATTACGATAATAGCTCCTTTTTTCTTCCATTGCCAGTACAATGCGTTGTATCTAAGGCATGTTGTACTGTGGAAGCTTGCTCAGGTTTCCGCATTATTAGCATTTTCATCATTACAGGTTGGTTTCTGTGTTCGGGCAAATTCAAAATAAATCTACAAAAGTACTTAAGAGGAATTCATCTTAGTTTCTGTAGGTTTTTCTATATATGGAGCAAAAATTGCACTAAACAAAGCTACAGGATACATTGCAAATTAAAGCAAGAGGAATGCTTTGAAGCACTTTTTTTTTTTCATTCTTTCACTTTGTCTTCTGATGACCAAAAACTCCCTGTGCGTCCTAGCCTTTAGGACAACATGCGGTCAACCATGTCGTCTCCCAGTAAAGCCAATGTGAGATCAGTTTCTATTTCCTTGATAGGTTTCTATTTCTTGATGTACTCAGATGCTTGAGGAGGAGTTTCTGTTCGCTCCAACTAAAGCAGAACTGCTATTTATTATTAAGCACAGCTTCAGTTCAGGCCGTAAAGTAATTTAGGATGCTTTGAGAGCTTCTGTGGAAATCATTGTTTTTGGGAAATGACGTCTAGGTTTACAGTTTCCGCTTGTTTTGTTTTTTTATGAGCTGTTCCTTTGTTTTTTTATGAGGAAATTTAAACTGGAAGAGTAAAACTGATTTGCATATTGTATTCAGACACACACACACACATTTTGTTATACTTTCATCATTTAGGAGAAGTTTATAAAACCATTAGGTCCATGCTTAAATTCAGCTTACAGCATTGCAGTGTTTGGGGTATGCATTATTATTCTGTTGCTGTTACATACTTGAGACATACTGTATTATTTTACTTTTTTAATTTAGCTATGGGGATTATATATTTCTGTGAAGAAATAAATATTTCTTAAATCTGATTTGTTCACTTGTCATAACTATTTTTGTTCTTGTACATTTTTGTATTTTTTTTTTTTTTTAATTGTCTAGCTCTTTATTGGCTCTTTGAAGCAAACAATTATGTTTTATGGCAAAATGATAACGTGAAAAATGTACATCCAAATAGAATGATATAACATCTATATATCAAAAATATAGATGGGAATGTGAGATTTTAAAAAGAATATATCACTTAAGGAACATTTTAATAAAAAGTGGTACATTGAAAAAGTGGTATGAATAAAAAACAGAATGCTTGGACACTGCTGGCATAATGCACAGGTTTTTTGACGGGGCTCCCACCAACGCAAAGCAGAAGATGAAGCATCGCCAAACATGCTTCCAAGCCAAACACTACAAAATATGAAGACGCATATCTTGCCTTTGGCTTCACCTGCACAACGGTGGTGCCAAGGTAGGTATCCCCAGCAGAATTAGTTTCCTCTGCGTCGGGAGCACGCGTTGGGCTGTCCAAATCACGGACAAACAGTATCCCACATTCTTGATTTTTAGTTCAAAAACACTTTGTAACAGTCACAATTGTGTGGTGTCTCTTTAAGACCACGTAAGGTAAGGGTTAGTGATGTCACAAGTATGCGCCGCTGCTCTCTATGGAGTATGACAGCAGCAACGTGCTTGCATGTAAGTGTATGGGCTCGGACAGACTTATGTCTTTTACCTCTTAAACTGGGCATACACTGTGCGATTTTTTTCAGTCGCGTTGTTCAGCTTCTGCTCAAACTGCACGATTGACTCGCAGGGGTTAGAAGTTCGCAGGTGACGATGCTCCGATGCGACCTGAGTGCTCACACTGTGCGTCCATAACATGAAGGTTATAACGGAAAATCTGTTGCTCGCGCTCCCTTTCTCTCCCTCTCTTTCACTCACACAGACACGCACACCGCCACCATCAACTTTGCTAAATTGCTAATGAAAAACATTGATTAGACAGCTGTGATTGAGCAGCAATGTTCATCCAATTATTTTCACGGTTGTTGTGGTCATGATAATTTTGTGAGGCCACATGGAAAAGGCTCAGATGAGCTTGCCAAAGTTCTACAAGTTGTGCCTCCATCGCTTGTGTCCAGATCACACGCTGCACTGCCGTGCTGCCCGGTCTTTTCGCTTTCATCTTTGTGTTTGCGCGTGCGCAGTGTGAGAGGCTGCGGTGACACCCTCACGACGGCCGACAGGATTTCAAACAGGTTTGGTTTTCTGATGATCGGGAGCTGGTCGTGAGGTGTTAATTGCTTCTCATTACCCCATGTATACTACACGATGAAGGCCAAACTCGGGCCGATCCCCAAAACGGTCGCACGACTGAAAAATCGGCTCAAAATGAGCTAAAAATCGCACAGTGTATGCCCAGCATTAAGATTAGCAGTTGAAATGATTCATACTTGGTTGCGTGCTGCGAGCCAACCAATTGGCCCCGCCCATGTGACAGCGTCAGAAAATATTTCCGGAAGTAATCCGGAACTGTCAAGATAGCGAAGTCACAGAAGTACGGCTCCTTCTCCTTTAAATAAGAGGGAGGCAGGTTCTGCTTGCGGTAGAAATACACGAAGTTACGTTCGTCCAAGTATTTATCGGCTGTACAGTGTTTTATTAAAAATCTTTGTACCGTAATACGCGAGTTAGTGCTAGTAATGTTAGCACTGTAACACTGTAACTTAAAAAGTCGCAGGTTGCTGAGAGTTACCGTTACTAATCAGATTTCAACGTGACTTTAACTAGTCGTTATAGAAAAATAAATTATTCTGAAGCGTAAATTCAGATTTGTACGTGAATTTCTTTATTGGTGCAACTTTATTTGCCAAATCGGTGTCTTTTTAGGCTTTTATTTTGAAAGCGTCAGTTGAAAATGGTATTCGTGTGACTATCCAACTTAACAGTGAAAAGGATACCAAAAGAAAGCTTCATCCGGCTCTTCTCTTGCTGAACGTCGGGTCGACGTATTATATCGTTTTCTGTAGCTGACTGATTGATTGAATGGAAGAAAGCCAAATATGGAACCGAGCCGATCCGGGCCAGTCCAAACCGTGTCGGGAAACAAGAGACAGCAGCACCCAGACTGACAGCAAAATACAAGGTGAGCCAGCTGGAGGAAGAGTTCTTCCAGTAGTTTAGCTTCATAGGTTTCCCTTCTGTCATGCCACAAAACCGCGGCTTCATGAGATACAGTTTACCAGGGAGGCACTGACAGCCTTTATTTACACATTACACAATGCGGCATATATTTATCTTAGACTCGGCCGATCATCTTATCCTATTCATATGGCGAAATGCCCATCCTCAGATCAATAGACATAGGTCTTCACCTGCGTGAATCTGAAATAAATGTTATATTTTTCTAAGTCTCAGTTAACGGGCCAAGTTAGCTTCAGTGGAGCCTTTAAACCATGCAAACATTAGTAATCTTCACGGTATATATTCTCATACAAGCATGTGTTACTGCAGCTTTTCAGGGAAGCATTGTGGACAAGATGGCTTAATTCAGCTTTGTCTCTGCTTCAGGTCATGGCCCCAGGTTGTCAAAGGTAAACCTCTTCACCTTGCTGAGTTTATGGATGGAGTTATTCCCTCAGGAGCAAACAGAGGAGGATGGTGGTAATCAGGTTAGTTTGAATATAAAAACACAGTGATGTATGCAATCTAAGGAAAAAAATCATCAAGTTCTGTGGAGCGATTCATGTCCATCTTTACTAGCACCTGTGTGTAAAATTAATAACTGTAGCTGTACTGTGCTTCAGCTCCATGGGATGGGTCTGGTGGTGGTGCGGGAAAGCAAAGTGGTGGGACTTCACTGTTCAGGAGCTGAGCTCCACGCCGGACAGGCAGCCATCATCCAACATGGTGCCCGCCTGGCTGACTGTCAACTATACTTCTCGAGGAGACCCTGCGCTACTTGCCTGAAGATGATCATTAACGGTGAGCGGAGAAGGAGGCATGATGCAGGAATGAGTAGACAGCATTAAGGGAGCCTAAAAACAACACGCAGCGTGAATGTATTTCTTTGTCACACTCTCAAAAAACGAGATGTTCTTTATCAGGCAGAACTACTTACCTCAGACCAGTGCGACCTTTGACTTGGAAGTTGGCCTGCTTTATAAACATAGTTATGAGGTGGCACACAAATTCATCAAAAATGCAATGTGACATGTACACACCACTGATTATGACTGATTCTGATTGCATGAACCAAAGTACCTGCCCTTCTGTTGTCTCACCCTTACACATTCCAGCCTCTGTGTGTTTTGGAGTCCACCACAGTGCTGTCACTTTGAGGCTCTACCCTAACTGTAGTCAGAATAACTGTAGCCTTTCTGGTACAGCACCTTCTTTCATTTACTTTCATTTACTTTGAAGTGGACCTGTTTTATAAGACTTGGCGAGCAGCCTCTTTATGATCAGACTGTGGCTCGCTGATTTCCAGATTTGAGAAATGACACATTGAGAAGTGAACACACTTAGAAACTCAGGACAGACTTTGACACCATAATGTTATATTTATTTACTGTGAGCGTATGACTGAATATGTCCCACAGGTGTTGCCGTACTGTTGTAAACTGCATTATCGGCATTAAGCTACATCAGCAGTTTGCTGAACTTTGGAGCTCTGTTCTCTCATTCCTGGGCAAAGTTAACTAAGATGAATACATGCTGTTTGCTTTCCTCCTCCAGCTGGAGTCAGTCAGATCTCCTTCTGGCCCGGGGACCCTGAGATCAGCATTCTGAAGTCCCCCTCTATGAACAATCCCAGCTACTGCGGTCCAGCTCACTTCATTTCAGAGGAAGCTTTACTAGATGCAGTAGCAGTAGAGAAGCTCAAGTCCAACAGCCGTCCTCACATCTGCATGCTGCTGCAGCCGCTGGCACCCGGCCTGGCACAGTTTGTCACCGAGACGTCCAGAAATTGTGACTTCACAGAGAGGATCACTGATGACGACCCAAAGCAGAACACAGAGGAGCTTTTCAACAGGTACCTTACTGTAGTTACAGTATCTGCTTCTGCGGAGCAGCACTTTTGAGCTGTGTGCTGAATTTGCATTCTAATAAGTTATACTCAGTTGCCTGGTATATTTTAGAGGGAAACCCAAGGTGGTTCTTGACACGCACCAAAAAAAAAAAAAAAAAAAACTGAACCTGAAGCAGAAATCTCAGCTGATGAGAGCACCAGATGGTTAACTCAAGAAAACGGACGAAAAAAATCCAGTTTTCATAAATCGGTGTCAAACAATATAAAATAAATGTGCACATTATTATTTATATTACAGTGTAGTGTAATAAAGTGCATCAAAACAGAAGAAGTCATAACAATTGTTTGCTATGTAAATGTAGTGACTGCAGAATTAACTTAAATATGAGAATGATGTGGCAGAGAGAAACCTGACATCTGTATCTGATTCATGAGAGCGTTGAGAGTGAATGAATAGAACCAAATTATTTCAGCTGTGTGGTTATGAATACAACAGTCATAGGACGGTTATTGCTTTCATGACACTTAAATTCCTGATGTAGGTATGGTCAGAATTTAAGTGTGGGGTTTGGCAGGTAGATATTAAGAATGAACTCGCTTGATGTTATTATGTATTAAACCGCCCACTATATATTTTTATTATTTACTTATTATTTGAAGATGCTGGAACTCCGTTGCATCCTAGTTTAACCTCTGGTCAGACTTCAGCCATCAAGGGGCAAGAAAACCTGTAGATGAGGCACAAAGCAAAGATTATTCTGCAGAAATAATTAGAGAACTTCTTTCATCTTTAATTTAACCAGACTGAGAAGGAGAAATATTTATTGAGTGAATCAAACTCAAGTTGCGAAACTGCTGGATGACCACAGCTGGATTTTCAGCTCCTTTAAAAGAAATATTCTGTGTCGTTCCAGAGAACGAATGAGATGCCTGAAGGATTTCTCCAGACAGTTCCTGGTTCGTAAGTCCCAGCAGCATCAGGAGATTTTGAAGCACATGGGCCTGGAGAATTTCTGTATGGAGCCTTACTTCTCCAGCCTGAGAAACAACATGAGGGAGCTTGTGGAAGTTTTAGCTGCAGTGGCTGCCGGGGTGCCACAGCAACACTACGGCTTCTACAGGTTAGAAACTCTCAAATCTATCTGTTTTCAGCACAGACATCGCCACGCGCTTGTACTTGATGCTCATTTGATCGTGTCCCTTATGTGACCCAGGGAAGAGTCGTCAGTGTCACTGCCTTCTTGTCATGAAGATGTGCCCCAAGAAGTGGCTCGTCACTGCATGATCCAGGCCAGGCTACTGGCCTACAGGACAGGTGTGTTTGGTTATTCATAACACACACTACATTCTTCTACATTCTATTGCATATTGCCTAACAAGCATCATAACAACTGCTGTTAGGCTGCAGGACTTTTTCCTGAGTGATGTCGTAAAGGTTATGATCATTTCTAACAATGACCCTGTCAATAGTTTGCTATTTGTTTCCAGCTTCTTATACATGCATAACTGTCATTTCAGAGGATCCTAAAGTGGGTGTGGGCACTGTGATCTGGGCCAAAGGACAGTCGGTGAGCTCAACTATTCTCCTTTTGATTTGATTTAACTCATTAATTCATCACAAGAGTAGACTGTTGGTATTTGTGTGCCAGTTCGGGTAGGATTTGACACCGGATTACAAGGTGACAAACCGACAAAATCTAATAACATCAGGCTCGTACAGAAGGAGTTTTTTTTTTGTCTGCATTAAATTGGATTAAATAAATCCATTTATGGATGATTGTATTAACGCATTGAGGTTTTCAGTGTGGGTGGATGCAGTTGGCTGTTTCAAGTAAACAATTTGTGACAAATGTCATGATGATGAGCCCAAAATGTTCAAATAAATCCTGACGTGTTCCTCAGTAGTGGGTGCTCTCTCTGGACAGTTTGAGATAGTGAGTGTTTTTTGACAAAAAGAGAGAGAGCTCAGTGTGGAAGAGGTCAGGAGACCGGTACAACAGTGAGTGTCCACACTCATCTGTAAAACACGGTAGAGGCTGTGTTGTGATTTGGGGCTGCTTTTCAGCCCGTGGTATAATGCAGATGGAATTATGAACGCAGGAGAGAACACTTTATTTCATCATTTAAAGCAGTGCTACCGATAGATTTAACACCTACACTGATGTTGTTAATGTAGTATTTTGATCTGTCCCCTCATCTCAGGCTGGCTGTAATGGAACAGGGTGTTTGTACCTGGTGGGCTGTGGGTACAACGCTTACCCCGCAGGTTCGCAGTACGCCGAGTACCCTCAGATGGACGCCAAACAGGAGGACCGCCAGAGACGTAAATACAGATACATTATCCACGCAGAGCAGAACGCCCTCACCTTCAGGTCAGAACTTGTCAGAAATGGCGGGAGGGGAAACATGAATGCAGAAAATCGGTGTTCATCATCGCTTGATAGGTGTTCCTCCTCCTTTCAGGACGCGAGACATCAAACCGGATGAGCCAACCATGCTTTTTGTAACCAAGTGTCCATGTGATGAGTGTATCCCTCTGATCAGAGGAGCCGGTATCACACACATATACACCTCTGACCTGGACCGGGACAAAGATAAGGGAGATATTTCCTACCTGCGATTCGGCACCCTAAAGAACATCAGCAAGTTCATAGTGAGTCCACAATGTTCTTCTTGTTTTGTTTTTGTTCCCTTCTGCAGCTACAGTAAAGTCCAGGCTGCAGAAAGGGGTCATTTCCTCAGCAAACATAGCAAAAGTAGACTTGGATGAGAGAATATGTTGAAAAGGGAGATATATGTTAATTTATTCTGGTGCATAATAAGCTGACTCAGCAGCTTCTGGATGTCTTGCTTCTTGAAGATAAGGCTAACATTTCCTTAAAGAATCTGACATTTATCTGTCCTCACAGTGGCAAAGAAGCCCTTCAGTGTCCTCAGCGCCACCTTTTCATCTTGCCAGTAAGTGGCGCCCTATGCCTTTTTATTTGTTTGGTTTTTTTTAACCATCTCCACAGATAAATTACAGAATTATGAATCAGCCAATTTTCCTTTGCTGATTCGCGTTTTAACCACAGTGCCATTTATTGCAGACGGTTGTGTCGGAAAGCACAGCAGACAGACTGAGAGTGAGAGCCCCAGCAACAAGAAGCTGTGCACCAGCATGTCCTGCGAATCACCTACTGTGAGCCGTCGATAAATCCACGTACCAAAAAAACACCCCCCACAGAGGCAGGTTTTAAGATCGCGTGCCACAGATTTGATCGTTCACAGCTGGAATGAATACAGCTAAATGTTGTTTCCTTCCTGAGCATCAAATCTGTGGCACATATGATTTTACCCATTTGTATCTTTTCCAAGTCCAGTCATTACATGAGTGAAGAGTTGGAAACAAACTGAAATCAGTGCAATGCAATGAGCTCAAAGGGACACCACTAAGAGCGGATTAATAGATCCATCGAAGATTAAAGATTAAAAAATGGGTACAGAAACTATGGACAATTTTTTTTTAAGCGTTTATAGGATACCACAAAGAAATAATTTATTTAAAGTAGTTATTTAAACTATGATATGCAGATCTGTTTGTTTTTGAAACAAATGGAGGGGGGGAAAGCTAATTATAAAAATCTTAATAATGAAAAAGTGTGAGGTTAACATCATCTGTAGCTCCTGGTTGTTCAGGATTGTCCTCACGGCACAGAACGGTTTGAAAAGAATTACTGATGCTTTTATTTTGAAGGCAGCTGCTGTGAGAGTGTTTGAAAAATGTGTTTCAGACTGTGAGAATGTTATTGTTTTTAAACACAAGCAAAATGCACTAAAGTGTGTTGAGCATATGGATAATGCTTGAATGATAGTTTAAAAAGTGATCCTGCAGAGCAGAGAGGACGGTCAAAGGTTTGGTTTTGGAGCGTGAAGGAATTTACTCGACTTTACCAACTTTAATTTTCTACATGAACACACTGTTTGTATTCTTTTTTTTTTTTGTTCAGGTAAAGTAAACAGGGGTTTAAGTGTTTTTGTAACTTGAGTCCAAATCACAGAAAAGGCAGTAACTGTGGAGCCATCTGAAAAATACCTGGAAAATGACACACACTTTGTCATACACACACAAAGCATGCATTCCCATCTTTTCTTTTCTTTTTTATTTGTTGTGAATGTTGTACAACAGCATCGAAGTGGGAAAAAAAACAAGGTGGCTTCTTTTAGAGGACGTCATGAAGAATGGTTAAATCTGCTTGACAAAACGTTGCTCATAGTTGTAAAACGGGCATCAAACCAGCTTATTTGGCTCAAGTCTGATGTAAAGCTGGTTGGCTTACATTTGCATCTCGTGTGATATCACAATATACCGTCACAACCTATGGCATGTGAACATGGCTGGTATTGGTTTTTGTCATCCAAAAAACAAAAAGACAAACTGTTTTGCTTTTCTTTTTTTAGAAAAAAGAAAAGCAAAACAGCTTTTAACGTGTTTACTTCCTTTAAGGAAAGTTTGGGCTCTAATTAGGAGACTTATCATGACTCCATTTTGACTTTAAGTTTGTTTTTAAAATTTCTGTGAATGCTTGTCAGATATCTACTGGGAAATAAATTCACATTGTTCTCAAGTTTAGTCTCTGCATTTTTTTTCCAAGTTCATAGTTGATTTAAAGTTACAGAAAGAAATCGAAGCTGCTTTAAACTAAAAGTGGATTTTTATTCATTTATTTGTTTTCACAGTTATGTTTCACCGCTGAATCCTGCCGTTGGTCGGCTTTGGCCTCGTTCTGTTTACCGGCGAGTTTACTATGGCAATGGCAAGTGATGAGCAAAAAAAATAGTTTAAAAGGTGTCAAACGACAAAAGGAACTCTGATGTAGTGAGTTAAGAGGTTCACTGCTTAATCACAACAAATATGTTCTATCAGAGCATATTTTCATCAACATAACAATTAAGCTCCCCCTAAAAAGATACTGCAAATACAGGAAAGAAAACGAGTACAGAGAAAGGAAAACACACCAAAACAAACAAAAAAAGGCACCTCTGAATCTTCTCGTCCTCTCTGATTACAACGTCAGATCCAAACCAGAGTCAAACATCCGTTACAGTACAGACAGAACAGGGAGTGAAACAAAAAAACAGCCATCTTTACAGCTCTACAGCGTCAACACAGCAAAGTGCCTCCTCCTCATGTTCTCCCTCACAATGGCACTCAAACCAGAAACTGTACATGATGAGAAATGACACTATATATTAAAAAAAACAACATTAAGCAGTGTTAAAACAGCGATCAGCTTCAAACAAATTGAATCACCATTATTATTATTATTTTAAATCATACAAAGTGCTATTAGCCACCAGCAAAGAGAACCAGTGATCAAAATTGTTGTTTTTCCTTCATTTTCTTTTTTCTTGTTTTTAAAATTTTTGTTTGAAATCAGTTTGTTTTCAAGACCTGTGAGTAATTTAGAACCGCACGGGTGGGCTCGGCCTTTAGACCGGCGACGAGACTTGTACCATGTTGGTGTGACACGCTGAAGCGACGTTGGCCTTTTGGATTGTATGCAATCCAATCCTTTTTTTTTTTTTTCTTCTTTTTCCCCCCCTCAGCTTTAAAGTGAAAAAACAATCACTGATTTTTAGCTCGCACAAAGGGCCATTATAATAAAAAAAAGATTATAGAAATTTAGAATTCACTAATCTCAAATGTGACCGAATATGCTCGTAAATTCACGACTCAATAAAATCACGTTTAATGTTCTTAATTATATCAGATTACTTTAGTTTTTCCCCTTAAATTTCAGACTTGTAAATTAGTAACTTCATGAGTTTTTCCTACCCAGTCTGCTACTATAATTTTTGAAATACAAAGCTTTTTTTTTTTTTCACTCTTACCGCCTCCTCCCTTAATGATTATCTTTAATTTTTTAAGCTACAATACCCCAATACACTGTTGTGGGCTACTGAGCTTTACCATTGCCATTTGGCTAAAAAAAATTGCTTTTACTGATGACTAAGAATGCATTAAGATATTCACGCTATAAAATATACTTCACCTGGTCCTAACCAGACAGACCAACATCCTCACCACACATCTCCCAAGAAAAAAAGTTCTTCATTTTTCTGATTTGCAGCCACTACTTTTAAAAATTTGCAAATTCCTTTGCAAGCAGAGGCTAATAAGATTAAAGAAAATGCTCATCCACCTGGAGGATTTTGGCTGAAGCTTTTTTTTTTTTTTTAACCCCTGGTTCACCCCCAGCAAATCAGCTGCCTCTAACACCATGAGTTGTGGCACTACATGCTACAGATGAGATTAAAAAAAAAAAATTACAAAAAAAGATCAGTGATTAAGAACTACTCTTGCACAAGTTTTTAATGAACTGACAAAGAGGAAAAAAAAAAAAAAAAGACAAATGACGTCTCAAAGATTTTTTTTTTTTTCAAATAGAGTAACCATTATTGTTAATGTGTTTTTTTTCTATGTCTTCCTATTAATAAAAAGTTGAAGCAGAGGGCAGGCAGGGATGCTTCTCTAGGAAGCCGGTTTCTTCAGATCCCTGATCTGTTTGATTAGGTAGGTCTTCTCGTCGTTGAACTGCTCGTCGTCCGTGCGGTCCTTCTGGAAGTTGCTCAAGAAGTCGATGAGTTTGGTCTGGTTCTTGAGCAGGATGTCGATGATGGGCTGCGTCTTGTTGGGGTTTGCTACGAACACCTTGGGGAAACAAAAAAGGACAAGAGAGGAGGAAAATTCACTTACAGTTACATCATTTCAATTCAATTTTGTTTTATTTATACAGCACAGATTCACAACACCGGTCGCCTCAATGTGCTTTTTATTGTAAGGTAAAGACCCTACAATATTAGAAAGAAACTCCAACAATCCGACGACCCCCTTATGAGCAAGCACTTGGCGACAGTGGAAAGGAAGAACTCCCTTTTAACAGGAAGAAACCTTCAGCAGAACCAGGCTCAGGGAGGCGCGGCCATCTTCCATGTCCGGTGAGAACAGAGAGAGTTTAATTACTAAAGACTAAATATATTAGTGGTGTATAAAGAAAGTGAAACAAGGTGAGTGAATAAGAAATGCTCAGTGGATCATGGGAAGCTCCCAGCAGTCTAGGCCTATTGTAGCATAGCAAAGGGAGGATTCAGGATCAACTGATCCAGCTCTAACAACAAGATTTGTCAAAAAAGAAAGTTTTAAGCCTAATCTTAAAAGCAGAGAGGCCGTCTGTCTCCCGAAAACAAACTGGGAGCTAGCTCTACAGAAAAGGACCCTAAAAGCTGAAGGCTCTGCTTTTAAACATCGTAGGAATCACAAGTAAAACATCGATATGAAAGCAAAGTTCTCTATTAGGCAAATATGGTACTATGAGGTCTTTAATATGAGCCTTATTATTCAAGATTTTATGTGAGAAAGATTTTAAATCCAATTCTGAATTTAACAGGAAACCAACAAGAGAAGCCAATATGGGAGAAATATGCTTTCTCTTTCCAAATTTCTCATTAAATGCATCTGCTGTTGTTTGTTTGTTTGTTTGTTTGTTTGTTTGTTTGTTTTACCTTGAAGACGTGGAAGGCCTCAAACTGGATGTTGGCACTCTTGTCTCGGAGCAGATTCATCATCAGCTTCAGGTTCTCTGTCCTGCTGATGTACCGTGTCATGACCGTGAAGTTATGTCTGTCCAATAACAGCTCTCCCAGAAGCTGGAGTGGGGATCATTTTGAAACAAAGTGACAAATTATTATTAGAGAAGCCAGCTGTGCAGACCTTCCCCCCACCCAAAAAAACCATCAAGTCTCAGTAGGAATTTAAATCAATACGGGTCGGAGACAAACCTTTAGAGACTGCCGCTTGGTGACGTAGTTCTCAGAGTGCAGCAGCTTCTCATAGTCTGCAAACACCTGCAGTGAAAAAACAAAATGCAGCAACAATCTGGGATCAAATTTCAAACTTTTGGGAAATATGTATATGGACAATATTTTTTCCAAACAATATTTGATAGATGTTGTAAATAGAGGGCTTTTCCTCCAAATGGAAATATGGTAAATGGTAAATGGCCTGTATTTATATAGCGCTTTACTAGTCCCTAAGGACCCCAAAGCGCTTTACATATCCAGTCATCCACACACACATTCACACACTAGTGATGGCAAGCTACATTGTAGCCACAGCCACCCTGGGGCGCACTGACAGAGGCGAGGCTGCCGGACACTGGCGCCACCGGGCCCTCTGACCACCACCAGTAGGCAACGGGTGAAGTGTCTTGCCCAAGGACACAACGACCGAGACTGTCCGAGCCGGGGCTCGAACCGGCAACCTTCCGATTACAAGGCGAACTCCCAACTCTTGAGCCACGATCGCCCCAAATATGAATGCAAAGTTTATATAGCGCCAAATTACAACAGCAGTCGCCTCAAGGCACTTTATAATGTAAGGTAAAGACGCTACAATAATAGAGAGAGACCCCACATGAGCAAGCACTTCCCTTTAAACAGGAAGAAACCTCCAACAGAACCAGGCTCAGGGAGGGGCGGCCATCTGCCATGACCGGTTGGGGATGATCATTGGTTTAACATGCCCACTCTCCTGTGTTTAGGACACCTTTCCATTTGCTTCGTAAGTTTAACCTGGCTCATTTGAAAACATTAGTGCAGAGTGCTGGTTTAGCTAACTAGGTTTAGCATATGGGGTCATAAGGCTAAAGCAAAGACCTGGGTTCAAATCTGTTCAACAATGTAAAAAATGACGGATGCCACCACAGAGTCATAGAAGGTCTTTAAAAGTGCTCCTTGGACTCCAAATGACCTCAGCAGCCTCAGCAGGTAGAGTCTACTCTGACCCTTCCTGTAAAGAGCATCAGTGTTGTGGCTCCAGTCCAGTTTATTATTCAGGTGAACACCCAGGTACCTATAAGAGTCCACTATCTCAGTGTCCACTCCCTGGATGTTCACCGGTGTCAGTGTAGTGGGTCTGTATCTCCGGAAGTCCACCACCAACTCCTTGGTTTTCCCGGCGTTGATCAGCAGGTGGTTCTGCTGGCACCAGTCCACGAAGTCCAGAGTCCACTGTCTGTACTCTGAGTCGACCTCACCTGTGATGAGGCCGACTATGGCAGAGTCGTCATCCATGACCCAACAAAAACTCTTGTTTATAGTGGCTACTCTTCCAAAGGCCGTTCGTCGATCCCCAGCTATTTCACTTCTAAGTTTCCTTTAGCGAGACACTGAACCCAAGTAAACCCTGATATCCATGTATCCATTGCCTGTGTGTGTGACCATTAATGAAAGTGTCTGTGGATGCAGCTTCTAGTTTTAAAAGTGGCAAAGTGCTTAGGCAAACTAGAGAGAGTGCTTACCAACCTGAAAAGCCACGCAGTGCAGTCATTTAGTTGCAACAATTATTCAAAATTGCCAAAACAGTTTGGCAGCACAGTGAACCAAGAAGGTTGTAGGTGTGAACCTGTCCAAAGACACACTTGTTGGGTTAGCTGGAGATTCTAAAGGAGCTGCTGGTGTGATGGAAAATGGTTGTTGTGCTCTCTGTGGACTTAATAATAATAATATTAATAGGTGTTGGGTTTTTTACTTTTTACATTCTGCTACTTCAGTGTCAAGCTGACCTTACTAAATGAAAAGCTCCACATTCCCTTCCTCTGATTCTGCGTAATCTTTCCGATATACCACATGTTGATGGACGAGTTATCTTTTGCACACAATGTTCCGAATGTATTCTGGGAGCATGGCGAATGATAACTAGTCTCTATAAATATTCTAGACTTACAATTGCTTTTTCCTCGCATGCTGTCTGTATGGTTATTTGACCCCTTTGCAAAGGTAAATAAAAATCGATCAATAAATAAAAATCTAAAAGAGGAAACCTGATTGTTCGCATAAATTAGCACCAGATGGCTGTTAAAAACATCTGAACCTAGATCAAGACAGTGCTATCACTTGGCTTTTGAATGTATGGCTGCAGAGGGTCAAACACATACTTCCTGGTGATGTTTAAGTAATCAATATGATGAAGGTGCTTTTGAATCAAATATTAGATTATACAGGACTTTATAATTTATGGAGACATATCTGATATCATGAGGTAGGAAAAAAGGAAATCTGAAATATTTAATGGTAAGAACGGTGCTTTCGCGTTGCAGTGTGGACGGCAAAAATCAGACTTTCTAAAAGGATGACGCCTATTAGTCATATGATGCAGTCATATGACTAATAGGCGTCAGACAGAAATGAGGCAGGTCGAATCTTCTTGCGTTTCACGCATGCGCAGTACTGGAACGTAAGCGTTTTCGGCCGTTTCAATGTGGACGTGCAACTCTGTGAAAACGACTGAAAACGCTAGTGTAGATGCGGAACCTTTTTTAGACGAAAACGCCATTTTCAAATCTATCCGGGCTACTATGGATGTAGCCTAAGAGTTCCAACAGGAAAATGACTTGTGTAGTTCAGATGAATATGTTAATTGTCTATGCACACTCTGTAGCTTGGGAAAACTTGGAGACAAGTATCAAGACTTCTCTGAATGTAGTTATTTTAAAGACAGAAATATCTGCCTGTGTGTTTTAGGTTGAGACAAATGCATATATGATGGAGAAGTTGCTTAACTCTGTGTTTGCACATGGGTAATTTGGCTTGTTAGTATATTTTCTTTAGCTCAGAAGGCATCTAATGAGATCAGTTAAAGCAAATGAAAATACTGCACTGCATCCAAAAGGACAAAACCTGCAAAAATGTAACATATGTAACCAAAAGGAATTGGATGAATTAGAAGAAACTAATTCATCCTAACCCTAGACACTTGACTTGAGTAAATCAACACATTGTTATTACAGCTTTCCCTCTTCTCGCAGTCACGTGGATCAATTATCAGTTGCTGGGTTTGTTTTACAATATTTGGCTTTGAACTGTGGGATTTAATTGAAGTATGAACAGGTGATGTTTACTTTAAAACTTAAAGTGCCAGTACAAACAGCATTATAAGACTTTGACGAGTATATCACCAAGCTTATGTCACAGAACAAGAAATTCTGTGTGCCGTCATAGATTTACCACTAAAAGCTAATCAGTATGATAGATTCTGGGTTTTTTGTAGCTTAGCCTGATCACTGACTCTACTGAGCCAGCAGTGACATCTCCTGACAGGCCGTCGGCACACATGCCGGGTGAAAAGATGGTTTTGTGTGGGTTTCTACAGGCTGAGAGCCCTGGGGGGACCCTGCTCATGAGAGGGGCCCCTCTGCCTAGAAACGTTGAGGACACAGAGCGGAGCTTTGTATCAAAAGACGTTATGACATTAAGAGAGGCTGTGCAGTTTTCCTATAAATTTAAGAGTTTGTTTTTTTTTAATCTGCCTTCACTGCCAGCTCATTGAATACTCTCTCACAAGGCTCCTTGAATGCCTGTGTGTGATGTGACTGGGCCAGTGAGCACTGCGGTGACTGATACCTGATCTCGCTGTGCATCCGTGTAAGGTTTCCTCATACAGAGTCATTCAGAGCAGTGGACAGTGTTTGCAAACAGAGCTCAGTGACTGACCTCTGTGTGTGGTTTGGGTTAACGATTGCTAATGCTGGTTCAAAATAGCAAGGCTAATGTGCATTAATGTGTGTGGTGGCTAACAACCATCCCAGACTAATCTCTTCTCGGGAGCTGCAGATGTGCAAATGTGTTTGTAAGTCGAAGCACTCACAGCTTCATAGTTCTGCTCGAGGAATTCGGCCACAAGCACTTTGTGTCTCGTCAGGAGGTCCTGTGGACAAAGACAGAAAAATGCATCTAAGCTGACGGATTCAAATGTTACCGAACACTTTTTACAAACATACATGTATGCATACACTGTACAATCGCACACTGCCCAACATTTGTCTCCCGTATTGGATGCAATACAACCATCAGTTGCTCGGGAAAAAAAATGTATTCCCCAAATGGTTGCCAGAGGTTCCTGGAGGTGTTTACTTTCCAGTTTTAATAACGATTATCACACTTCAAAATAGCTGACAAGTTAGCGTCACATGGTCAACGGTCACATGTCTGCAAAAATCAGCGTATGTTAAGAATTTTCCTCAACAACCTTTTCTAGGCCTATGTGGGGAACAAAAATATCAAAGAAATTAAAATGATATTCACGTGGGATGTTGGCTTACTAGATCCAAATCCAAACACTGTTGTCAAAGTCCGGTCTGGCCCTAGTCTAGCATCTGACCTGACAGCCAAAAGAAGAAGAAAGACAGTTACCTTAAAGGTGGCGAATGCATCAGAAGCAATGTCGAAGGTGGACATCTCCACGTAGTTGAAAAAATTGTGGAAATGCTCCGAATGGAGAACTATCTTGGCAAGTGGCTCGTGGCGGATGCACTCCCTCAGCATGATCCCACAATTTAGCGCCACCTGGGGCATCTCATATCTTCAAACACAGCAAGAGAGAGAGAGTAACGCATCACCCCCTCCTCGTTATAGAAGCCATAGATATTGTGTTAAGATGCCATTAGGCTGAGGACAGCATGTGCACTGTGTGTTTATCTCACCCTTTCAGCAGTATGAAGAGGACCTCCTGGTGGGAGCCGAAATATTCAACAGTGGGGCTCCTCGTCCCAATCTGCCTCCTGAGGATGTTGTTGAAGATCTGACACACGTCCTTCTTCCCCTGGAAACATGCACGTAAAACTGAGCTAACCACATAACAGCATCTGTAACATTTAGCATGTTAAAAATTAATTCATTGTGTACAGTAGGAAAAAAAGTTGTTTTAAAAGCAGTACTACAACCTAAAGTAACTTAAATTTATGAGTTGGAGTCAGAGGAGGCCTGTAATGGTAAGAAAACTGTACAAGGTTTTTAAATACACCATCAAATCTCATTATTTTCACTACATCTTGCAAAACTACAGCCACAATATGCAGCGTTTCTTAAAAAGTCTAGAAGAGCTGTTAAGTTTTCTATCGCGTTTCTGTGTCAGCTTTATCACAAGTGTGCTTCTGCAGCACATCTGTGATACTTTCTTCTGCTTACCTCAAAGTCTATGACCTGCAGGTTTTCTACCAGCGCGATCAGCAGGCCGCTGTTGTACAGCTCCTGGGCCAACTGGGCCACAGTCTCGGTGTGGGGCTCCTTGTCATTGCTTCCATACAGGATCTCCTTCATGGACACCAAACACTTAGACACCTCCTCAGAGGCCTGTAGAACAGAAAACTTGAGGTTACTTTATTCCGTAACCCCCGTTCTCTGATAACATGAGTGAGGTGTCTCACTATGGGGAACGCTCTCTCAGCGTTGTCCTCAGAAGCCTCTATATCATTACTCCAGCCAGTATTGGCTGGCAGTCGTGACGCCTGCGTCAGGGAGGGGCCACCCTCCTCCCTATAAAAGGTTGTGACGCAGCGTCACCCGTCATTCAAGATAAGCTCACCTCTTCCTCGCTTCGTGCAAGGAGGGTGATCTGGTGAGACACCTCACTCATGTTATCAGAGAACGGGGTTACGGAATAAAGTAACCTCAAGTTCTCTTTCAAACATTCGCTTCGGTGTCTCACTATGGGGATATGCAGACTCCCGTATTGCCAGATAAGCCCATCTGAACGACTGACTGCCAACTTAGGAGGTCTCGTGGGGACCCACACTCAACACAGTGTGGGCTAGAGATGGTGCAGTGACATCCAACCTGTAAAACCTTGCAAAGGTCGAAGGTGAAGCCCAGCTCGCCGCTGCACATATCTCCTCTACAGAGACACCCCTAAAAAGGGCCCAAGAGGTTGCCATCCCTCTGGTAGAATGAGCACGGAGTCTCCTGGGGGACAGGCCCGTGCTTGAATAAGCCAATTGGATTGCCTCAACAATCCAGTGGGAAATGCGTTGTTTGCTAATGGGCTTGCCAAGCTGTGGTTTAGCCCAGGAAACAAACAGCTGATCCGACCTCCTGAAAGCCTTTGTTCTCTCCATATAGATACACAAAGCCCTAACTGGACAGAGAGCATGTAGGCGCTCCTGTCCAGGGAGGAGAAAGGAGGAGGGCAAAAGCGTCCAGCTCCAATGGGGTGCATTGGAGATAAGGATTTTGGGCACAAAGGCGGATTTGGCCTGAGTGTGACTCTAGAGTTATCCCGCGTGAACCGGATGCACTCTTTGTGTACTGACAGCGCATGAATATCACTGACACGCTTCGCAGACGCGAGGGCCAGGAGCAATGCAGTCTTCAAAGACAGGATTTTTACTTCCACCTGGCTTAGTGGTTCAAATGGTGGCTGTGAAACTGCCTCCAACACCAGAGATAAATCCCACGTGGGAACGAGAGGTTTAGACACTGGGTGGAGCCGTCGTGCCCCTTTCATGAAACGGCAGACCAGTGGGTGGTGGCTCACTGGGCCATCCACGAAGCCCACATGGCAAGCTGAAATAGCTGCTAGATATACTTTAATTGTGGAAAAGGCCTTTCCTTTATCTAACAGTTCTTGGAGAAAGGAGAGAATTGTTGTCACAGAGCATTGAAAGGAGAGAGTGTGAGACTTTCCACACCACTCCTCAAATACCCTCCACTTGTTCTCATACAATGATCTTGTGGAGGGGCTCTAGCATTCTGAATAGTGGCTATAACTCCTGGGGAGTCCTGCCGTACTCAGATTCAGCCTCTCACGGGCCAAGCCCACAGGGCGAGGCGCTCGGGATGAGGGTGAAAAATCTCCCCTGGCTTGGGAGACTAGGTCTCGTCGGAGAGGAGAGGCCACGGTTCGTCCCACAAGAGGGCATAATTTCCGCCAACCAATGGGACCTCGTCCACCTTGGGGCGATCAATATCACTGTTAGCCCTTTTTCTCTCACTCTGGTTAGAGTGGGAGAAATTAAAACCAGCGGAGGGAACGCATAAAGCAGAGCATGTGGCCAGTTGTGAGCTAATGCGTCTACCCCAGCGGAGCTTCCTGGTCCCTCAGGGAGAAATACAGTGGACACTGAGCGTTCTCCCTCGAGGCAAACAGATCGACCTGTGGCTGGCCAAAGCGGGTCCAGATTTCGGTCACCACATGTGGGTGCAGGGTCCAGTCCCCGTATTGCGGGTTTCCCCTGGACATTAAGTCCGCTCCCAAGTTCAGAGCTCCTGGAATGTGAGTAGCTCTCAGTGACAACAGATTGATGCTGCTCCACATGATCAGTCTGCGAGCCAGCATGTGCAACGGACGGGAACGTAACCCGCCCTGTCTGTTGATGTACGCCACAACAGTGGTGTTGTCTGTTCTGATCAGAACATGGTGGTTCCTCAACAGGGGAAGGAAGTGTCTCAGTGCTAGAAATGCTGCTAGCAATTCTAGCCAATTTATGTGAGCACCCCTCTGTTGTGAGTCCCAGCTGCCGCTCACTGCTCTGCCCTCGTGAGTGGCGCCCCAGCCCGTGAGACTCGCGTCCGTGGTTACCACCTTTCTGGCTGTGACAGCCCCAGTGACACCCCCGAGTGAGAAATGTGGGATTTCTCCAACAGCGGAGTGCTGCAGCACAGTCTGCTGTCACTCTGATATGGCGGTGGGTATGGCGCTTTTGATTCAGTCTCAGTGATGCGACCCATCGCTGAAATTCCCTCATATGCAGTCTGCCCAGTGGAATGACCGCCAGTGAGGATGCCATCAATCCCAGCATCTGCAGGCATTTCCTGAATGGGAGATATCTTCCCAACTGAAAAATGCCGGCATGTGATAGCATTTTCTGTGCTCTGTCCACAGAGAGACACGCTCTGTATGCTTTGGGAGTTGAGGGCTATTCCTATGAAAGAGATGGCCTGAGCTGGCTGCAGGACACTCTTTTCGTAGTTTATGGTGAAACCCAGAGCCATCAGATGATCCACTGTCAACCTGGTGTGCTCTCTTCCCATTATTTCTGACTCTGATAGCAGCAGCCAATCGTCTATGTATGATGCTATGCGGATGCCCCGCCTCTTCAGTGGGGCTATGGCTGCCTCTGTGCATTTCACAAATACCCGAGGGCTCAGTGAGAGACCAAACGGCAGGACCTGGTACTCGTACATTCTGCCCTGAAACGCAAAGCGCAGGAATTTCCTGTGAGGCGGGTAAATAGGAATGTGAAAATATCGTCCTTCAGGTCTATTGATGTAAACCAATCGCCTGGGCGCACTACATGCAGCAGAGTGGTGGGCGTCAGCATCCTGAATTTGTATGACCTCAGATGCTGATTCAGAGCCCGTAGGTCCAGTATCGGACGCAGTCCCCCTCCTTTCTTGGGCACGAGAAAATACTTTGAGTAAAAGCCGCACTGGCTCTGCTCCTGGGGTATTTCTCGTACTGCTCCCTTTGACAGCAAAGTAGTTATTTCTTCTTGCAGGATCCTGGCTGATTCGCCTTTGCAAGAGAAAAATCACTCTGTGAAATCTGGGAGGGTGTTTGCGGTGCAAACGATAGCCTCGTTCTAATGTCCTCACAACCCATTCTGGTGCAGCGAGAGCTCGCCATCGCTCTATTCTCGCCGACAGCGGTCCCAATGACAGGCACTCCACAGTAGACGGAGCTCTGGCTCCCTCTTGTGGCGGAAACTGGTCCTTCGGCCCAGATCCGACTGCGCATGCGCTGCGGGCGGCTCGCGCCTGACCAGCGCTCATGGGTCCGGACACCACTGAGGAAATCAACCCGGTGGTGCCTGGGTGCGTGGGGGCATTATGTTTTCAACATACTTTCTGTGTTTTCCACATTTTTCCCCCGTGCCCTTGGCAACATGCCTGGATGCAACGGGTGAGTTTTTAATAAACAGAATGTTTTTATGAGACTGTGACTCGCTTGACTGCGCTGAACAGTGTCTCGTCGTCTCTTTGTTGAAATGCGCTCTGTGGGATCCAACTCGAGTCCCAGGCGCTGAAAGGAGGAGGCAGAACACACTTCTCCGAACGGGCTCCGGAACTGAGCCCTGGAGTGAACTTGGAGCTCGGGCTGGTCCGGCTCCGATCTCCCCGTGGGGGATGTTAGGCAGTCCGCTTCTTCTTGCGGTCGGACTGCTTCGCTGGTGGTGGGGCACCCTGAGCGGCAGCAGGCGGGACATGCTTCCTGGGCCAGTGGGTCTTAGGGTTTTGCGATCCTAGGGGACCCTGGGCCGCGACCTGCGGGGCTGGGCGGCGAGGGATTTTAAACGTCGGCACGCCGGCTGGACGGCTGGTGACCTGAGCGAACGTCTGCGGCGACCGGGTGGAGGCGGGCGCAGCCTGGGCCTTCCTAGGGAGACACAGCTGCAGGGCCTCTCCTCTTTCTTTTTCTCCTCGCACCGTCTTTGCATGGTGGCAACAGCGGTCCCGAAAAGGCCAGCGGGTCGATGCTTTCATCCAGAATGTCACGCTTTCTCTCTGTCCGAAAGCCCGACAGGTTCAGCCATCTGGCCCTCTCCTGTAGGACGATGATGCTGAGAGCCCTGCCCGCCGCTTGTACTGCCGCTCTAGTGAGGTGGAGACACTGGTCCGTAACGACGCCCAGCTCATCCCATAGCTCACTAGCATCCGGGTTCGCGGCAGCCTGGTCCTGGAGCTCCGCCGAGTAAGCTAGCAGGAGCGATGAGGCGTTCAATGCCCTCGCGGTGGTGGCAACCGATTTATACGCCTTGTCAGCCAGGGAGGACTGCAGGCGTTCGGCCTTGGAGGGCAGGGACGGACCAGATGACATGGAGAGTTTCTGGTTCGGGTGGAGATGGGAAGCCACCAGATTTTCCACTGTAGGAATTTGGTAGATGCCCTTCTCCTTCATTCCAGCGCAGTCAACGCCGCCGCTCCCTGCACGGGGTTGGGTGGCGAAAATGGCTTTGCCCAGCAGCGTGACCTCGTCCCACGCATTCGGGAAAAGCGGCAGTACCTGCTTAGTAGTGCGCTTTGCTTTGGGGAGCCTTTTACCCTCGTGATCGTGAGGTGGAGGTCTCCGTTGTCACCGCGGCCATGGGATTGCTAGCTTGTCAGCCGCCCGCTTTGCAACGTCGAATAGCTCCATGCCGCGGGACTGTGTGCCGGGGTTGTCACAATCGGCCCCTTGTGTCGCAGAATTCCGACCAGAGGGGCAAAAGAAAACGTCGTCATCCTCGTCCGAGACGAGATGTTCCGACGCCCCTCAGAGGATTCGCTGAGTAGCTCGTCATTAGCCTCGAGGGAATCAGACAACATAGCTTCGCAGCTGACCTCGGCATCATCCACCAGCGGGAGGACGATATCCATCTCGTCGCCCCAGCCGGTGCCTGGTATTGCAGACTCAGTGTGCTCCATCGGTGGGTCGATTGGAGACAGCATTGGGTCCTTCTTTGACAGGCTAGCCTGGCGGGCTAGCCTTCGGCGAAGGCTTTTTAGGGTGAAGCGAGCGCAGTGTTCGCATATACCCGGTGTGGAAATAGCCGCCTGGGCGTGTTGCAGCCCGAGGCACATCACACACGCATCATGCGTATCTGAGCCTGAGATTTTGCAACCGCAGGGGCAAAGTTTGGGCAGCGGTTTGCAGTCTGCCATGTTAAGGAAGCTTGGTGTAGCTAGCCTAGAATGGCTGGACGGCTAATGCTGATTTTTATTTTCTTCTCGGTCGAGTAGCTATGGTGAGCTCGTATGACCTAGCTAGTGTGGTGGCTAGCGCTTGTGCTACTTGGCTTGGTGACCGTGTGTAGCAAGAACAGTTAGCTTGGTCAGCTAGCTGTTGTGTTAGGTGCGTGGTGGCAGCTAACACACTCTCCGACCTGGCTCCGTGGTGAAGAGCAGGCGACTCGAAACGCGAACCGTGCAGCGCCCGGTGACCAAGGTGTTAGCTTGCTCGCGTGGACAGTTAAGCTAGCACTCACGTTCACAGTCAGGAGAGATGAGGTTTCTAAGAAGCGAGAAGAGGAAATTGAATGACGGGTGACGCTGCGTCCACAACCTTTTATAGGGAGGAGGGTGGCCTCCCTGACGCAGGCGTCACGACTGCCAGCCAATACTGGCTGGAGTAATGATATAGAGGCTTCTGAGGACAACGCTGAGAGAGCGTTCCCCATAGTGAGACACCGAAACGAATGTTTGAAAGAGAACTACAGGTGAGGAAGGATGGAGGCAAAGAAGGCATCATTTAGAGGAATAACATGTAGAAACTATCATTAGTAGAAGAGGGTGTGAGCTTGAATGTGGCTTGTGACTGATTCTTTGAACCCCTGTATGCTTGTGTGAGAGAGTCTTGACAGTGAAGCGTCAGAAGATGACAGGCGCAGGCTGTTTCACGCTCCCACCCTTGGGCCTCTGGACACCCATTCACACACACACAGACGCACACAGACACAATCAAGTAGACTCTCCTACCTTGTCTGTCTTCTTGTCCTGTTTGACCAGGATGGCCAGGTTTTCCTTCAACGTCTTGACAATGTCGGCGGGACTCTTGTGTGATTTACCAAACAGCGGCATGATGGATGGGTGGACACGTGTGCACACGCCTTTGGGACCTGTGAAACACAGCACTCAGTGTTAAATGTATTGTTTATTGATTGATGAATCAATTCAAGCTACAATATAATAGCCTGTAATTATAAAAGCTACAATCCATTTTTACCAGACTTGTAAAACTGCCAAACTTGGTGCTTCCCACCAATTCCCACAAACGTCAGTTTACAGTGCTGCTTACTGACAAAAATTCCACTTTTAATGTAGTGCATTACAGAGATGACTATAAAGTTGTAAGTGCCCTCTTGTGGGCAAACAATATACTGTGCTCACTTTTATTAAATATTTATATTTGATTAAATATGAATGAACCACTATTTTCAATCATTTTTCCAATATAAATATTCCAAGAAGCATTCAGAGGCTGCACCGATTGTGATTCCAGCTCCAAGTCGTGCATCCCAGCCAAGCAAAAACATTTTTCAAGGCTGGTGCGTAGGAGAGGTACAATGCAAATAATTTGCCACATGAAGGGCTAGCACTGAAACATCACAAATAAATGTATTCCTGCGAACTGCAGCCGTGTGTCTGCGGAAACTGTCATCACCCTGTACTGCACCTACAAGTCACAAACAGATCTTTAGATGGGCTGATGACACTGTGTTGACTCACTGTGTAACATTGTTCTCGCTCCATCTATTTGATATGAAAAGATAACAAAAATGCTGCTGATAGGGAAGTAACAATCTGTGTATCACAGGGTTTTAGTAGTCTTCTTCTACCGTTGACCATATACATGTCTAGAAGTCAGGTCGGTACACATCTGACAGCCCTAAATAAAGAGAAACAACAGTCCATCATTACTCTAAGAACTGAAGATCAGTCAGTCCAGAAAACTGCTAAAACTTTGAATGTGTCACCCAAGTGCAGTCGCAAAAACCACTAAGGTAGGTATATATAGTCAAGTCAGTAGTTTCTGTAATTTAATAACAGTTTAAAAAATCTTAAGATTCAAAAGTAGGGGAGTCCAAGCTGCACCGTAACATGACATCTCCGTCATATTATGAAATAGCCAGTTACTTTTTGATTGATCTTATAGTTGGGGCTGGACAACACGAACTCGAACCATTCCTTACTTGTGCTGCTATAGTCTCTCTCTGCTGGGGGAGCTCCCATGATGCACTGAATATTCCTTCCCCACTCAAAACTTTTCACTGCTGTTGCATTTACATGCCACTGTTGCATTGCTTTGTCCAACCAACTGACTGTGGCAGATACCAGCCCCTCCCTGAGCTTGCTTCTGCCGGAGGCCTTGTCCTTTTAAAAGCGAGTTCTCCCTCCCTACCATCACCTAGTGCTTCTCACTCGGATCTTCTGATTGTTGCGGTCCTCATTCTTATACTATAGTGTCTTTAGCTAAAAATACAAAGTGCCTCGGATCAGCTATTTGTTAATTTGAACTGTCATCCTGTCTTGAAAGAAAATAAAACAAATAAATACCTGAGCATTCAGGATTAACTCAGATTTTTCAAGGCCAATTGCAACAATGTGACAAAACCGGCCTGCCCAGAGAAAAATCTAAAAACGTCTTTATTTCGGGAAGCTTTAGAATCAAACCTTTTATGTTTTTAACCACTAAAAACAGGGCAATGTGAGCAACCTGCTGTTCAAACATTCAGTCTATGAGGAAGAGAAAAAAGTTGATTCAAAGGAAGGCAGAAGGGAGCTAAATATTCTCTGACCAAAATGAGCAGGAGTTATGATGCAGGACAAGGTGAATCATGCAAGGCTTCTCTAGTAACGACCAACAAAATACAAAGCTGGTATGGAGCATAGTAGTTAGTTCACGTGCCCTGGGTTACATTAGTTACTCTCATCTTGACAGCTCAAGACTGTATGAAACCTGCAATTCTAGTTTATGTGCATCAAAGTAGGTGCCACGCTGTGTTTTGCCCTACTACTGCCAGAATGTCAATCATGCTACCAACAATGCTACTAGCAATCTCTTGCAGCCACACTGCGCACTAAGCTGACATTGTACATAATGCCAAGCACCTTAAAAGGACTTTCAGCATTTGCTCATTCAGTCACAGGTTCACAAATATAGCCATCAACTGATGGATTTTAAGATAAAATGCCAGGAAAACAACACATAAATATACTTGTTGCTGCGTATGTCGGGTATGTTAGAGAGGTTGTCCACGACGGAGTCTGTGAGCATATTAAAGGATCCAGGAGACAGCAGTGGCCTTCAAAATCCAGGCCAGGTCAGGAACAGCCACAGAACTTGTGACTGCTAATCCTCATCTGGGAATGTAAAAGGGCATTAACCCTAACTCCCACCATCATTCCTCCCTCCATCCGCTCCATCCTTCACTCATTTCATCCTCTCTTTCTTCTCCTCTTCACAAAACACTTCTGCTCCTCCTTTCCCCCATGTCCTCGGCCACTGGCTCACAAGAGATTTATCTAGAACTGATGCTAGCAGCCAAATTGTCTGAATGTTAAAGCCTCCTTCTACACTATACTTTGTAAAGCATTAACAGTGAAAAGGTAAAGTGACCGTGTCCATGCTGGGTGACACCATTAATGATATGAAGTGTTAATAAACTGCATGAGATGCTTGTAAGCACAAATCCATATTTGGATTCAGAAGTCACTGCCAGAGGTAATCCTTGGAAAAAACACCTGCACAGTGTTTTATGGAGGAGAAAATTCCTTCAGCTGGACCTACTGAGCTTTTATTTTAATTTTTACTTTTTTTTTTTATCCTATCTTGTATCTCTACAGTTATAATGGTGGATGTCTTTTTTTAACACGAACAAAGTTTAAAGTAATGAGGTCAGTCTGTGCACACGTAATCCCCCTGAGCCAAAAGCTCAGGTTTCAGACAGCTCTGAGCACTGCGTTCAAGGCCGTTTTCATAACTCCATATGATGCTTCTGTGAGCACAGAAGCCACGCCTACCTATTCATCAAACCTTCTGTTTGATAGGGACAACCAATCAGAAGACAGTTGTCTTAAAGGGAGAGGAGCCAAAACAGCTTTTGGAATGAACTGAGAGGCTACATCAAGGCTTCGACACTGCAAAATAAAGCTTATTTAGAACTGAGAGTAAGTGAATCTACTCCTTTATATTAAGTTGGAATAAAAATATGAAGCTTGAAATGAGTATACGTTCAAATGAGCCCATCTAAAGCACATCAGAACAGTAACTCATCTCTGGAGACTGTGGAGTGTCACATACTGGAAGCTTAAAGGAGCCTAAAACTTTAAAGCATTGAGGCCTGATATGACAGAGCCTTATGTGAGACATGTATATTTATTTGACTTGTTGAGACTGTTTATTAAAAAAGTTTCTGACTTGGGTCATCTGTTTTCTATCCTCCAAGGGAAAAAACAAACCTCGCCACAGAGCTACAAAAACCTCTTTGACTTGTTCATTATCAGATACAACAGGAAGTTCCCTTAACCAAGTCCACACACACACACACATACACACACACACACACACACACACACACACTGTATCGGTTTCTTCAAATGCCACTTAGCCCGGCAGATGTGTGGGCCACTTGAAATCACAAGACCGGGAGAATAAAGAGCTGTGACAGTAAAGGCTGATTTCCCCTGATGGTTGTAAAACAAATCCGTGTAGGTGTGCCGACAGAGTTATTACTTCAATCCTTCCCCTATAAAAACACGTCTAATTACATAACAATGCGCCCACCATGCTGGCCACTTACATTTCACAGAGTTTTTATAAAAAGCGCCATCCATCGCGAAACCTTATGACAGTTTACAGCTGCTGCAGATCCGGTGCGACAAAGGCGAAATAAGAAAAGTAAGCTGATGCATTCCAGAGGTATTTGAGCAGAGCAGTGAGTGCTTTCCTCAAACTGATAAAAGGTAGGAGTTGAAAGAAACATTGAAGGTAAAATGTCATCTTTCACATTATTCATGAAAGGGGAAATTGCACGGGGGATTGGACGCCTGCAAATAAAACTAAAAAAAACAAGAAAACAGCCTGGATTGGAATCACGAGGTTTTCACCTGACAAAAGAAAATCTCAGCTGACACAGCCTCCGCTCAGCTATGTTCATGTTCTTTATAATCAATTCTAAAAAATGTTCTGTGTTACTGATTTTAATTCTTTATTCTGAGGCAGTTGAATCACAGAGAGGGGAGACTGCAGTGACATGGAAAAATCATGCCTCCTATCAAAGGGAAAGTCAAACTGTATTGTCAAGAAGCTGCTAATAGTTTATTTACAACCCCATCAGAAGGTCAATGGTCCTCAAGGAGACCTTCAGACAGAAGAGAAGCTTTAGTCCATTAAATTAGTGTTAGCTTTTTGCTAAAAATGGATGGTTTACCATACCTACCTAACATACAGCAAGGCTGTATTTAAGGTATGGGCATGCTTTTATATTAACATAATATATGACATAGATCGTACTGTTACAATCCTTAAATTACCTTATTTGCCTATGTGCTTCCTCAATATATCCATATTTAATACACTACTATTATACTATCTGCATCTACTACCATGCACTTTGGTACGTCTATGAAATCCTGGAAATACCAACCCTGCCATGAAAAATGTTCTTCTGCAGGTTTATGTAATTTGAATACCAAGGTGTGCAGTGGGTGAAAAGGGAGCTGTTTTAAAGTCCATCCCATCCAGGAACAGGTGACAAACATAACAAGGCTACTTGGGTTTCACTTTATCTTTCGATGACATCATGATGGCAAAACTTTAGTCAGGTCAATATTTGTCGAAGGATAAGCTGGCAATGAGGAAGTGTTAATGAAAAGAGGGGAGCCGTGCTTGCAAACAACGCCTTCCTGCTTTTCTAATCTAATCACACTGTAGGCTAGTGCGTCAGGTAATAACCAGTCGAGCAGTGCTCCCAGTCCGGCCTTGTTCCTGCAGCTCTAACTAAGTGTTTCTGATTATTAAAGGATACTTAAAGGGCCCCTTTTAATCATCTAATAACATGTCTTTTGAGTCCTGGAAAGCTTAAGCAGCTGATTACTCTGAAGTCTTCATTTTCACTTGCACCCTTCTTAAGACTGACTAAATGTTATGTAATGGAATTAATCTGGTGCTCGCTGGGCTCGAGCGCACACTGCTAGCTGCTCAGCTTAGGTATAAGCTTACCTGAGAGGTTCCTTGTTGCCCCAAATATGAATTTTTCAACTAATCACAAGCATCTAAATTAGCCTTAATCCAAATACATATGTACAGAATATAAGGTTACCCAGAACAGGGAGTATAATTTCAGAAAGATTATGAGGCATTATTTCAACAGTCAGGTACAAGCATGTGCAACAGGGTTCATAATGCTTGCATCTGTCATTGCAGCACAGCAGTATGTCCCCTTAAAACAGTCTTACGGGGTTAAGGCAACTGTACTTCTTTTTGATCTGATGGTAAATGAGCCATGCCTTGATTCACATCTTGGCCCATGTGACTCTTAATAACTTTTACAGGATGGGTCAATAGCTGAGGACCACCACCCCAAGGGGGGCAATGCCACTAGGGATTAAACATCTGGGACTTCCCATTGGTTTTAGAGCTGAAGAAGCTTCTTGGATGAGAGGTCAAACGTCTCCATAAACCAAAAAGACACTCAGCTGCCTTCATTAGTAGCGCTTAAGAGTGCCATGACCTGAATGACTGAGAACCTACACAGACATACTTGCATTCTTGTTCTAAAGGACTGGCACCCGCATTTAAACTTGCCTATGTAAGCAGTGTGGTTTAAACAGCGTGTGAATTCCTTTAAAAGTATTAGAGGTTTTATATAAATGTAAAGGATTTGCACAGACTCCTACAATTCCCCTCTCTTCATTGCATTAGGACACCAACGCAGAACCATAAATCCTGCATAAAACAGCATCAGAATCATCAATATTTTAGGAAGTAAATAAGGAGATATTTTAATGTTTCTACTGCTACTCCATGAAAACAATGTATCCCTTAATTTCTCTTTAGCAATTCTTTTATATATTCTTGTAACTGCAAGGATAAATAACTTAACTAAACAGGGTTTTTTATATTAAATCTATAATTTACTGGAATATTGATTACCGGGCTCTTATTTTAGTAAACCAATGAATGAGAAACACAAATCTGGGGCTATTCATTGTGTAGATTCTTTGCCTGAACAGTCAGTTCACTATAGGCCAAACATAATCTTTAGAGTTCAGTCTTTAGTCTTTGATATATTTGCCTGTCCGTTTGCTACATGAAAACTATTTGTTCAGCTTCTGTCAAAAACTCATATCACATGCTCTAAAACTTATCAGATCCCTGCGTTATGTTCCTAAGGTACAAACCAAATCAAATTGGTATAGTATGGTATAATATAATAAAGACTGTCATCAGAGGTATGGCTCGTCTTGTGACATATCAAAGTATACTGACAAATTCTTATTATGTTAGAAACAGGCCGATCGCCTTCTCGTGCTGCCTCGCTGCACATTCTCGCCATAAGCAGATTTCTCTTGGATTATCTACAAGCATGACCTCTGCTGCTGACATATGGGCCTTTACTGTCATCTTAACCACCGCAGTGCTGAGGAGTCACTCAGTACATTTGATTCAACTCGCTTCCTAATGCACTACATGCATATCTGACTATAAGATCCATAAGATTATAAGATTTATTTGTTGTGTAGGTGTAGTTTTCCTGAACTACGCAATCCTTTTGTAGACCACCGAATGTTTGATCATTGGACTGATACAAATGCAGCTCTTATGAAAGAAGACCATGTCTCTCCTCACTATCAAAATATGGAGTCCCTCAGGGTTCAATACTAGGCTCAACTGCATTTTCACTAAAATGCTACCACTTACAAATTGTCTAACTGATATTAAAGTAGAGCCTGACTGATATAGAATCTTCAAGACCACTACAGATATCCTTGTTTGGTCATTTTGGCGTTTCAACCACATTCTTTTACGGTAAGATCTTTACCTTGAAATTTTAAACCCCACAAGGTAACTGTTGTTGTGAATTGTTAATATCACTGATACACAGACTACCATTAATGTTGTTATTTCCTCTCTGTTAGAGTACTACAAAGGTCTTTTTATAAGGTATATATCAGAAATCAAATAATAAACTCTAGTGTACATAAAACAGCAAATCAAATCAGAAAGGCAAAAACATTGTTCAGATTTTTAATGACCCTAGCTGATTAGTTTTAAATTAATTTGTAGAGTTACTCTTAATTGTCAAAGCCTTTAATGGGCTAACCCCAGAAAATACATCAGAACTGCTGTCCACTTACAAATCAGTGCTTCAGACAGATCCCCAGGCAGGAACTTGCTCTCTTTTAAACACTAAACAGGACAGAATGTTTGCTTTTGCCGAACAGAGAACCTATTAATAATCACTTTTAAATAATTTGTGCCATACAGCAATACATTTAAAAAATGACTAACAGTCATATTAGTCATAACTCTCTTGGCACTGCCCTCATCAAACAGCTGCCTTTTGCAGCGCTGGATTATAGTAACATTCACTGTAACAAACTGCATGGCAGTGGGCGGCTCTGATGACTAATCGGTGACATTCCAGCGTAGCAAGATAGTGATCCATGACAGGAGCTGGAGACATGAGGTGACGTAGCGATCTGTCACACCTACATGCCATTCCGGTGGCAGAAGAAGCGAAAACAAGCTGGACATTTCATGGGTTGTGGTAATACCAGGGGGAAGCAGTGGGGCAACTCGTTGCACACTTGACAATTCGTTAAAATAAATTAACCTTGTGCTCAGGAATTCTTGGCAAATTCATTTAATTAAGCCTAGAAGTTTTCTAACAATGCAAAGAATCTCCCACAGCCTTTTCAATGAAGGAGAAAGGTGACATCCTATTATTTTGCCTGGAATGTGAGCCATTCATGATGTACTACTAACACATGCAACAGGAATGCAAGTGCTGAAGGAGGAGCAGCTAAGGACAATAACCCGCTCGTTCAGCATGAATTATTGCTGTTGGCATTAGCTAAGTGATTAACATCAACTGCAATAAATTTAACAAAGCACTGCCTGGAAGGTTCACGTCTGACGAAGCTGGAACACGTCTATCAGTCGTAAGATCAAAGTGAAGACACACAGGTTGTAGTTTATAGCAGCACTGTTTCAGGCCTTTTTAAATAAATTTGACAAAGCTGGTCTTTCGTCAGCATCCTGACAGAGAAATGAGAATCTATGCCCACCTCCGACTACAAAGAGTGGTTTGCTTCAACTATATTCACAAGGAAGGCCGAAGTGAAAGACCAGACAATCATCAAGCAAAATCTCACTTACAAAGAGATCGTTAGGTAGGACCAACCAACCCAATATTAGTATAAACTCTGATCCTCACCTGCACTTGATGCACTTCACTGAAGCATACAGGGCACATCTGTAACATTTAAGACTGAGTTATGTTTTTGTGCTCTCAGTGGTTATCACCTGCTGCATGTCCAGCTGGAGGAAGCAGGCGTTATCAAGTATGGCTGTGAAAAGGTACGGCAATGCTTAAAGTGGGGACTTTTTTTTTTCCAGCAAGACAAGCTTTCCTTTTCAATCACATTTACTTCCTTACAGGTGGCCGATACTAACCTAAAAACAAGCCTGAGCATTTGATTGGTGGATCTACTGAGAAGCAAGACACAGAGGACATGACAGACAGGCTAGATGGAGTCTTTATGGCTCACACGGACTGCTTTGTGACAATACCAGTGTTATATATACACACCAGGTTAATGGTAGTGAAAGGTAACAGTCTGAGAAACCACAACTATAATGTGCAAGTTTCTTATTCAGGACAATATGAAGATTGCTCCACTTAAATGCAGAGTCATTACAGGTTAATACTGCAATCAAGTGTGAAATAGCTTATATGAGAAGCTTTTACCTTGAGATATCAAGGCCAGTGGATTTACTCATAATAGTACAGCATATATTGTAGTCCGCTTTCAAATTAAAAGCACAAGAGTGAGTCATGAAACAAGACTGTATGGAAGACAGCTTTGTGAAAGAATGTATGTCTAAAAGTGTTGCATAGCATCAAAGATAAATGTAGGGCTAGAACTAGCAATTAAGGATGAACCAAATTATTAGGGGAATGCAATATTTAAAAAAATATATAAATTTCGCTAATATTGTTTTGTTTCATTTTTTGTTGTTATTTATTCTTCATTCAGTGTCAGGGAAACAAAATAATCTCTGTTCCAGATTATCTTACTAGATTTAAGGTTTCTGAGCTCCTTATCACACTGTCTTTGAACATTTATCTGGCACAGACGTGATCTGATACAGCACATAAACATTGGCCAATGCCACTGGGGAGCGTCATTTAATTGCTCATAGGTTACTAATGTCCATGCGATATTATCAGTGCAACTATTATTTCAACAGACATTTAACTTGGCAATCATTTATTCACTTTGCAAAATAACTACCTTTTAAACATTGATAATTATGAAATTCGGGCTCTCTCTCCCTATAGTTAGCCTTTTGTCCTGCTCTCTTCTCTTTCCTATCACTCCCAGCTGATCACAGCCCCCTCCCTTACCCGGGTTCTGCCACAGGTTTCTTCTGTTTTGAGAAGGGTTTTCTGTTTCTGAAAAAAACTCCTGTTTAACAAAACAGGAGTTTTTTCTTCCCACTGTCACCAAGTGTTTGTCCATCAAGGGGTTGTCTGATCTTTCCTATTTGTAGGATCTTTTCCCTAGAATATAAAGCACCTTAAGGTTGTTGTTGTTGTTGTGAATTGGAACTATTGGCACTATTTAAGCGTCTTTGATTTGTTTAAAAGTCATATGATAAAATGAAGAAAAAAAAATCAAATGTGCCAAAACTGTGATCTTGATAAAGTTTATAGCTGCATAAAGCAGTGACTCAATGGCGACTTTATGACTAGCATTTTACTTTGAAATCCAAACCCGGAAGTTGGATTGTAATCATTCGGGTTGACCTGGTCCTAGTCGTTTAAAGTAATAAAGGAGGGAGGAGCGGGGGGGACAAAAACAAAATACACACACTGTATATGAACTCCCGAGGAATTAAAGACCCCGCTAATGACCCTGTTTAGAGGAATAAGAGCTTATAACGCTGACAGCAGTAAATAGCACATAAGGCCGCATTAACAGTCCCAGACAATGTGATTTAACAAGGCTACACCCCTCTCGCCTCCGGCCAAACTCCCCTCTTTTTTTGTTTGACAGATTTCCAAAGCTAGCCACAGTTGTCTGCATCATTTCATGAACTGCAGAAAAGGATGTTGGGGCTCTCTCGTGTATCAACATAACCGACGTTTCACCACCGACTTAAGTTACAAAGGGCAGTCATATCTGAGTATTAGGTTATCTGAAAGCTATTGCTCTTCGACAGTAGAGCCTAGAAATAATACTTACAGTGGGAAGATGTTTGGTGGGGGGGATCTGTAAACGTCTTGACCGCTTCTGTCCCGGTTCACAGCGCAGCCGAAGCTCCCAGATAGACGCCTGTGCTCACGCCAGGGCTGTTTGTCGACAGAAAAGTCGGCTAAAAATGTGTGCGAAACAATTTAAAATGTGTGGAATCTGTTAAGAAGGCAGTGCTGAATTCCATCTGGTCGCTTTCCAGTGTGCTGCCAAGTTAGCAAGAACGGAGAGATTAAGGACTTCCCGATTGCGTTGTCATAGTAAAATAACCAGTGGCCCCTCATTTCTTTGTAGGGAGAAGGAGAAGCACGATTGTGCTGTAAAATAAAGTGGACGCTATCGATGGAGAAATTTAAATGAGGCTGTATTTATGAATTCAACCAAAAAGTCCTCTATTGCATCGGGGCTTCATAAAACCTTTTAATTTGTAGTGCAACTCGCGTCACTTCCTGTGTGGCTCACGCTTGCTAGCTTGACAAATCTGTATCTTTCCAGCCGTGGCTGATTCTCGTTCACATCCTCTGATTTCAAGCGCTACTCCGGCCTTGACTGTAGTATGACTGCATCGTGTATATTCACAAAAGCACATATTTAATACAGTTACCCGGAAATACATCTGAAAACTACTTTGGTGACGTAGGGCTTACGTGCAAGAGGGAAACTAAGCGGAAAAAAAGACCTCAAGGTCGGCAGCAGTACTTATTGGAACGAACCCCAGGCTGAATCATGATAGTCTAAACTGGAATAAAAGCCCATTGGAGGGAAGGAACCATGTGGTTGAAATTACACTTCCGGATCACAATTAATAATTAATTCCACTGTCAATTTCTCTCTTCTTTTTTTTTTTAGCTGACTTCAAAAATAAACAGCTAGCCATTAAATATATTTTTAAAATTCATAATAATAGAGAAAAAGGCTAAATTCAATAGAGGAAACCATTTCAGACTTTATTAAAGCTGCTTTTCAATTTACATACAAGTCAGAATTACATATTTACAAATGTACATGGATATGTCTTGTAACAAGTTTTAAATCATAATATGCTGTTATATCAACAGCATATTCAGCAGATGTGCAATAGGAAAATAAAGACAGTGGGTGCTGCAATGTGCTGCATAAAAACAAACTTAAAAAATAGAATCCTTTCTCATGTCTCCAGCCTCTGAGTCAAAAAAGTACAAATTACACAGTAGGATTTTATTTGGGTGACCAAAAAAACAAAACAAAAAAAAAAACTGACAACTTTAGTGCCCATGTCAGCTTTCTCAAGAGGGCAGAAAATAAACTCTCACAATGTACAACAGGTAAAAAATAGTTCTCCAGGAGGTTTACAGCATGGGGCTTATGAAGTACATGCCACACAGAGTGATGATATACAGAGAGACAGAGAGAGACTCCTCTTAACAATATACATGCTCTTCAGGGGGAACAGTGTGAGGTATAAGAGGACACATCTGTACAAGTGTAACATTTATTTCTCAGCACGTGGACGCACAGCTATGCAAGCCACAGTTTAGCTCACAGTTTGACATCGAAAGGCCTGTAAACTGGTTTGTTTCCTCTTCCTTTACGTTCAGTGGGAGGATCTTAAAAGAAAAAAAGTGCTTCTCAGCAAGTTCTCGAGAAGCCAATCACAATCACAAGCACTGATTTTAGTCCAATTAAGGAAAAAAAAAATCAAAGAAAAAAAAAGAAAACTGTTAATCATGGCTTTGTCGAGCTGGTTTCCTGTTTGAAACAGTGTCACACATTCAACAACGCAGGTGGAAAAAGGAGAGATTGTTTTACAGTGTACCTCGTGGATACAGTAAAAATCCTGGGATATATATTTTAAAAAGATTTAAAAAGCAAGGTGTCATTCAGTGTTCAGAATAGCACAGGTTTCAGAGGTTGCGCGCAGAACAGCTGGTGGTCAAAGGCGGTTGGCATCAATCTACATCAAAACAGGGGACGTATCAGATTTTCTAAACTAGTTACTCAACTGTGACGTTTACTCAGCTACATTTTGGTGTCAAGTACACAAAGTATTGCTCTCAGGCCGGAGGTGCAAACACGTCGAGCAGGTCCGGGCCGTGGTATTATTAACCCCGCTTGCGGAGAAGCAGCTACTGTCACATGCTTGAATGGGGCTGGTTGCACAGAGAGGAGGAGGAGGGGGACAAAGCCTGCTTTTGTTGCTGCGGTGCAGACCAAAGATAGGTGAGCACAGTGACACAAAAAACAGACATACATTCAGAACACTGAGATGTGGGCCGCGACGGCTGTTTGAGCAGAGGCTGCACATGTGTCTGTAAAACTCTGATCGAACTGTTGTCTGTTGTCAACACACACGGACACAAAGACAGGTATGCAGTCACACCTGTCTGCCGACAGAAACATCTTCCTGAGAGGTAAAAATCCAGAGCAGTGCACCGGCAGGTTGCTCAATCGCTCACAGGTGGAAAAAGATTTGTTTAAAATGAAGTGCAAGACACCTGACCACCAGGTTGTGCTGTTGGTGACATTCACCTAGTGACTGTGTGCGGCTCTTAATATTATAAAAACAGCTTTTAAGGGAAGCTCATTATCCATATGTGAGGAATACAGCGTTCTTTAGTAGCTTCAACAACACGAAACTCCTCCACGCAATCAACCTGCTCACTTTTCCTCCCAGATGTACTGAAAGCATTTTTCCTCTTGTGGCCGCCTGCTACTTTTCACAGTGTGCGATCAGCGACTGACACCAAAGCCGGCGTTATCCGGGGTCTGATGGCGTCTGTCTACATAACATCCTCCTGCACAAGAATCTGTTGCCGTGCTACGACGTCGTCATTGACTAGAAGGGGCTCGACTAACCAGCAGTTCTGCCCCCTCTGCGGACGGCTCGTGTTTAGTGCAGATGTCCTTTCTAACCTCTCCACGTTAATGCTACATAATCACTAGGCCTGGACTGCCTGTTCGCTAAGTTATTAGACTGCGGACATTTAGCTTTAAAGAAGGCCTCGCAGGAGGTGATACATCACATGACTTGTGTGCCGAGGAATGACAGATATCCCTGATATTTCTCTCTCGCTCGAAGGAACGGCAAAAAAAAAAAAAAAATCTATACTTAAATTCTAACAACATGCTGACACCTTTGAATATAAAAACAATTTTAAATGACAGTGCAGTTCTTCTAAATACTCTGGAAAAGGGGGGGCAGTTAGCACTTAGCCAGTGCTGGCTGATCTGCAGAGAAAGTTTTGGTTTTCAGATGGATTTATAAACTGTGAGGTGGGGGTCTCTCCTCCTGTCAGACCAAACTCCAGCTTTTTTTCTCCTTTGTACTTTAAGCATTTTCCACCTGTACAAAATGATTTTAGGTGCAGTGATTTAAAAAATCAAAAAACAAAAGGAAAAGCTGGGAAGACCTGACTCAGGTCAGGGTTTGATGTCGGAGAAGCTGGTGTAGGTCTCACTGCAGCTGGAAGAAGTGCTGAGGTTCCCAGAGACGCTGCCATCTGCAGGACAAACACACAAACAGCAATGCTCTGTTAGAGCCAGACATTGCAGGGGGAGAGTAATAGCGTCATTGTGCCGCATTGCTAGGCAACAGGTACCCATACTGCAGCGTTAAGGGAAGGATATGAATGTGTGTACTTCCTGTTCGTTGTAACCGACCTGAGCTGCTGAGTGATTGAGATGACTTGGATTCTGAGATGAGGCTAAGGAGGTTTGCTGCTGCCACCCAGCCCTCCTTACTGGTGCGAAGGTTCTTTACGAACCTGTGAAGGAATTAAATAAATATAAATATATTTTTTAGATAAAATTACAGGAATTGTACATTAATAAGCCACAACATTAAAACCACTGTAAGTGTAATATATAGCACTGATGATCTTGTTATAAAGCAATGCTCAGTTAGGAAATCTTGGATCCTGGCATTTACATGGCTGCTGAAGACACATAGCACATATGTAAGCATTCCTACCGACCAACCAAACCCCTCCAGTCCCCACGCCCAGCCTCCCCCATCTGGATACAGCTCCCTACCACAGCAAAATGAAATAAAAATAATTTTAAAAACTGCTGTGGCAAGATTAGATACCATTCTGATTGAGCAATGCTGGAATGCACTGACTGCACCTCACCCTCAACAGGACCCAAAGGATCCTGGTACCATATACCACAGGACATCTCCACAATTCTACCCAGAATCCTGTTTGCTTACAGCTCGGTTTGGTGAATAGTTTTAACATTGTGACTAATAAACAAAGATCGAAATAGAAGACCTATGACAGTTACTCTCCATTTACATGTATGAGCACTAAATTCTCCCGATACATATTGTGTGAGTGTTTGTGTGAATGTTAGACAAAGTGCTTAGGCACAGAATAAAAACCACTGTTTGTGTGTGTGTGTGTGCGTGCGTGCGTGTGTGAGAGAGAGACTGGGAGAATGAGGTTTGTAGTAAAAAGCATTTTGAGTGCTCCGTCACAGAAGAAAAGCCTGATTAAAGTACCACTCACTATCATATTTATGTTATATGTCACATTATGAAAGAAGAGTAAAGTTGTTCCTTTAAGAATGAAAGTTCAGATTATATTCCCTCACCGAATTAGATGTGTATACCGTCAGCGTTTCTTTATTCTAGTCCATTTGTAGTCTGCTTAAAGGCAGTTTTCGCATTTGGAGCCCTTAAATTTGGCGGCTATACTGAGAAGTGTGTGCAGTCACAAGTTACCAACTCGGACTCTTTCTTTGTGGGACAGGTTCGACCCAGTCCTGGAAACATTCCTCAATCTTGGGTCTATACCGTCACACAGTTGCTGCAGAAGACACCCACTATGGTCTTCTGCTTCAAGGTGTGACATGTTGTGCATTCAGAGATGCTCTTCTGCACACCTTGGTTGTAACAAGTAGTTATTTGAGTTACTCTTTCCTCCCTATCAGCTCAAATCCATCTGGGTCCTATAAAAATCAATTTAAATTAAGTGTTGTTTGCTTTTGTTTTTTTACCACTGTCCCTCGTCTCCTTCTCTGATCAGCTGGACCATGTCTCCACTCTTAACAGACAGCTCCTGAGGTCCCGCTTTCTCGCAGTCTGCTACCACAGTATACTTTCCTGGAGCCTAAAAGGATCAAATGTTAACTTTACCAACTTTTACAACCACACTTTAACTTTAAGGCTAAAAAAGAAATAAGAATACAGATCTATAATAATTCTTCATGCTCAGGCTCACCAGCTTCTTTCCTACTTCATCCTCAGGGTCAGAGTTCATGGGGTCCTCGCCACTGGAGTACCCATCGTTCTCTTCTGAGGCGTCCGCTGAGAGAGACGCCTTGTTCCAGCCTGTAGGTTGGATGATGGGAAAATCAGAGAGAGAAAAGTTCAACACACAGACAAAAAAAGGGCAAAAGGAGAGACGTGAGGTCGATCTTTATCACAAAGCTCTATGTTAAATCAAAATGCCTCACAGATAATTCAAATGAGGACTAAGTGAGATTAGATGTTCGAGTTCAATAGTGAAGTACAGAAAAATGACACGAATGGATCAAATATTTGCAAATGCCACACAAATCTCCTGTGTGGAGGGTAAAACCAAAAAAAAAAAAAAATCTGATCGATCAGATTATGAAAAATTAATCTGTTTAGATACAAAAACCACACACACTCCTCCAAAAGTCACAGAGAAGATCATCAGACAGAAAGAAAAGGAGGACCTGTGATCAGAAAACAGATTTGAGTCACCTGCATTCATTACAAGGCTGCTCTGACTCCCAGTGTCGACACATAGTTGCTGAAGTGGCGTACTGTGTACCGCACCACAACAACCCCAAAAAAACCAAAAAACACCCGACAGCAGGAGAAGAGGGAATGATTGATTTGAGGTCGAGTAGGCACCGTGCAAAAAGATTTAGCCTAGAACTGAGACTTCAGATTTAGTCAGGTTGAATCTTTAGATCTCGCTCCAATGTGCAAAAAGACAGTAAGACTCAGTAAAAGGCTAAAGGACTTCTACGGCAGATACGCTGCGACACTTTACCTCAGTTCAAATCAATCACGAGCACCCACAAACAACAGCAAACACCCCACTGTGGCTGCTGATGCTCAGAGCAGCTCTGTACCTCGCCGCTTGCTCTGTAACAGACTAGAGGTGCTCATCCATCTGACTCTGCTCAGAGTGATGTGGGGTGCCGGCTCTGAAGGGGAAGAAACGGCTAGCAAAATGAAGAAAAAAAAAAAAATCAGTGACAACCAGCCTGTGCTGTTGGTGACAACAGGTCAGCTGATCAAGCAGCACTGTGCAGATTTCAGAGCATTTCAAAATCCTCCTGTTCAATTCTATGTATGCGACAGTCACTCAGACAGTTGGTCAGTTAGTGGGACAGACACTTACAAAGCAGTGGTCAATAAAAAACACACAAGATACCAGACATGTAACAGTGATGATGATGATAACCTGTGGATGAAGGTTACAAAGTAGGTGTCTGCTGTCTGCATGGCTAAAACTCTAACAAACCTTTGGAAACATTTCATTGGTCTAAATCCTAAATGCACCAGATTCCAATTGGGCAGTTTTAGCAAACAAAGCAACATAATACAAATATATTACTGCCATTTTAGCTGCTTCTATTACTCATTTGAAGACATGCAGATAGTCTCTATGACCAACAAGAGGAAGAACAGCCTCTATATTGATGGACGGATGGGTTGCTACAACGTTACACCCTGTTTGTAACGAAACACATGTGAAATCTACATTATGGAGACAATCAAAGCAGGAGTACATCGTGATCAAGTGAGATGGCCTCTAAAATGAAATGGTCCCTCATAATGGGGCGGAAATATACCTTTGAACCCAAACGGTGTGGGATCGCTCTTTACCAGGTGGCGTTTGGAGCTGTGCTCAGGGCTCAGAGTCGAGCCTGGCCACACAGGAAGGAAAGACGCGAAGGAGGAAGAAGAGAAGAAAAGTGAGGGAGGACAGAAGCGAGAAGGAAGCAAGTAGTTAACACTGACGTTAGAAGTTTGTACATGATGTGAACAGTCTTAGCTAATCAATAGCCATATATATACACACACACACACACACCATTACAGTGGTGGATACTCATATTAAATTTGGCCAAAAGTAAAGATAAGCGTGAAGCTAAACCCTGTGAGCACACAAGCACAACTCAGCTGCTGTCCAAACTCCTGCTTGAGAAGGCTTGTAGCAGATAGGCCAAAGTGAGTATGTGCAACAAGGCCGGTTATAGGCTAAATAATTGAACTGAGAGCCCAAGAATTTAAAAAAAAATAAATAAATAAATGAAGCTGGAAGGCGCGACAAGTCACCTTTAAAGTTTTGACTAATACTACTTTCATGAAGAGGAGCTTCTACTTCACTTTCACCTCTACTCCAGTGACTAGTTGTATTTTTTTCCAATATAATTTAAAAACCTTAATATTCATCTTGATTTAGCTACAGTGGGCAGTGTTAAACTTTTACCACCAGGAGGCAGACTGACTCCAACATAACCAGCAGGGATCATGTGTGCTCCATTAGGCCGTGAATCAGGTTAGACTGGAAGAGGGCGATTAATTATTGGGCACCGGGTAAAAGCTAAAACAGAGGCTCACATTCACAACTGGATTCTGAAGCCTCTATTTAATATATTAGTATTCTTAGTTCATATAGTGAAGGGTGTTTCTTGCTGATAATCAATTTAACTTTTCTTCAGTGACAAACGACATAGTGTGACGGGCCACGCTGAGCTGTTCTTAGCGTTATCCTTCCTTTAAAAATCTCTTTGCATTCACTAATGTTACCTTTGGGACTCTTGAGATTGCTGAAGCCCTGCAAAGTAAAACGCTTTTTGGCCACTGAGGACCTGTCAGTGGTTGGACTGGTCACCGGTTCATCTGGAAGCAATGGTTTGAAATGAGTGCAGGACAAGGGCAGCCATGAAAAGAGAGAAGAAGCCCCAAACAGGGGAGTGGGGGAGAAGAGAGAGAGATGATAGATGAAGACAAAAAGAATCCGGTTTAGTGGGAGTTTAGAGCACAGCTTAGAGTAGGGACTTAGATACAAGCGTTACTGTCTTTGAAGATGCTGTTTAACTCAAACATCTACCTTTGTGTTTCGGCGAGGATGACGAGTTGCTGTCAGAGGTCAGGGCTGGCTCAGTCTTCTTCTCCTCTTGCTTCTTCTGGTTCTTCTGTCCGCTGCTGCGGAACGGGCTACAAAAAATAAAAAATAAACGTGTGTGTGTTTTTTTCTTATTATCTCTAATGTGTCTAATGAGTTCTTACATTACAAATAAGCCACCAACCTGAGAGAGATGGAAGTAGTGTTGTTGCTGGTGGGATTTGGGGACACAGAGTCTGAGCTCTTCTGCTGGCTGGCATCTAAAACATACAAAAAAAAGTATTAAAAAGGAATAAAAAAAAAAAAATAAAAAAAAAACTTCTGGAAAAGTTAAGGAAGAAGTTTTCACAATACCTCTGCAGGCTTTGAGCTGCTGAGTCAAAACTTTGCGGATCTCGTTCACCCATGCCGTTTTAATCTCCGGTGTCGGGGCCTAGATTAGAACAAATAAGGACAATCATTCCTCGTCTCTAAAGGTATGATTAACAAAAGCAATCAGGTCGAATGGCATTACCTGCACTATAAAAACTTCTTCTCTCGAGTTGCACCAGATCTCAAACTTCTTGTTGTCTCCCTTGGCATTCTCTGTGATGCCCACCGCACTCATCTGAAAGAAAGAAGAAAACTTAAACACTAAATCTTTACTGCTACGGCACAGTATTGACCTTCCTTTTAAAAATGGACCAAGCGGGCTCACACTGAGGGAGTGTTTGAAGCTGTAAGACGGAGCTTTCTCGTAGCCCTCCCCGTTCTCCTCTCTCCTCTTGCAGAAGAGCAGGGCCTTCTGGTGCAGGAACAGGTGCCTCTGCATGGGCTTAAACCTGGCCAGGTCCTTCACTTTGGCGTGACCTTTCTTATGCTCGGTCCACACGCTGAAGGAGCCCTGCATCAGCAGACGACCCAGCTCTGACAGGTTACCCTAACAGGGTGAAAAGACAGATGCGTGTTTTTGCATTGCACGACCTCTCTGAAAGCCGACAAACAAAAAATTCTGGTAGCTTGTTGCCAAAACTGTCCTGTAATTATAAAGCAGAACATTTTTGTTAATTTACTTTTTTGTCATTTAATTGTTTATCTATTACTTGCAAGTGGGACAAGTACAGTATACATACAGTTAAATCAATTCAAACATTTACGCCTTCCTTCACATTTTCTAAAACCTTTGCTGGGCTAATTCTGGCTCCTGGACCTTATGTTTCACACCCCTGGTTAGTTTTGCAGCATTGCAGCTTTGAAACTGGCCACACGATGGAGCTATCGCAACTGTTTTTGACTGTGGCATTGCACCTTCGCACAGGTAGTTGTGTTTCAGCTCTGTAGCCTTTAATGTTTTTAGATATTTGATTATATGTACTTTTTTTAAAAAGAAAAAAAACCCAAACATTTTAGCTTTGAGAGGAAAATGGAAAAAGCAGATAAGAAAAGTGGGAAGAGACTTGGCGGAGGGCACTTGGGGGAGAGTCTGGGGTGTACTCATGCCCAGGCCCTGTAATCCCCAGCAGCTCTTGTTAAAGGATAATTAACCTGCTCTGCATTTTAAAAGAATGCACAAAACTGCAAACTCAAGCCATTTATCCAGAGCTAGATAACCCATTCAAAACTTTCAAGGCAGTTTAAAATGATGTGACCACTTCCAGCAAAGTTTGCAAACGCAGTGTAATTCTCCTAACCTCGTATCCTGTGATGGCAATGAGATGCATGGAGTCATTAACGGCTTTCAGAATCCCAAGAATGGAGGACAGCGCTTCCTGTAGGTCATCACTACCATCACAGCCCTTGCTGTACTTCAACATCTCCTGCAAACATTAAAAAAAAAATACAGTGAGTCATTCCCCCTCTTACGTAACAAGTGTACATAATACATGAACAGAGCTGACCTTGAGCAGTAGCTGGTACTTGGTGATTCTCTGGACGGGTTTAAGGAGGTAGGAGTCCAATCCAAGTTTATGTTCCAGCTTCTTCTGGCACTCCTGGTTTACAAAACATGAGCCGGTTAAGATTTAAGTTTTATATTGCTTAAAAGCCAGTGAAAAGGAAGGCGGTGCTACAGCTGTGAGGGCCGACCTGGAAGAAGGCACAGTCGGAGCACTGTCTCCACAAGCTCTCGGAGCGAGGTTTATTTTGGCAGTAAGCCTCGTAGATCTGCAGGTCCTTCATCTGCAGTGAAAACAATCATTAGCAAGTCAGTACGAGCTCAACCGCTGTTGACGGAAACATTGCTGTTGATGCGATTCCTGTCAAAACGACGATGTATAAGAAAATAAAAGTGCTCACCCGTTCTAAAAAGCAGCGGCCCACCAGCTCTGGGCAGTCAGTGTATGCTTCCAGTTCCTTCAGAAATGTCCTTGAGACAGGAAAGAGAAGTATAAATACTCAAACTATGAACAACATTTGTAAAGCACCAACATATATAATCAATGAGATTAAAAAAAGTGTACCTCTTGTGAAACTGGTAGATTTCTGGCATGTTCCCAAACAGGATGTCCTTCTTGCTGTGCAGGTTGCTGGGGATGAGATGAGCCATGGCAGGGTTGTCCATCTCTGCCGCGTAGCCCTGGATTTTAACATCACACATTTAGTAAAAGCTTCAGCCTTTTCACTAATTAATGTCAGGTCACGGTGTCATTACCAACAACGACAACGCT